>NC_143480.1:78815626-79149008 GCF_027475165.1 Benincasa hispida
TGTGGATGTTTGGGAACACAATCTCTAATCCCACCACGCCCGTAGAGATGAGGGTCGACCGATGGACTCAAAAATTAGAGAAAAAAATGCGAAAGAATCCGATTTTCTAAAAGAATATCGAGTGATCTTTCGCTGATGTTAAATTGCGTGAAATTATCCAAATATACTTGTGTGCATGTGAAAAAGTAGTCTTGCTCTCACTCGTTTCGCTCTTTTTTCACTCATAAATTACTATATCTCTTGTTCTAGCTCGTCTCGCTCTCTCTTCATTTCATCACTCACAAAATCACTTCTCTCTTGTCTCTTGCTCATCGAAGTTGGTTGCATTGGAGTTGCATCGGAGTTGCTCGCATGTACTCGTCATGTCGAGGAAGAAGAAGTTGTACAGAGGAGAAGTCAGAGAAAATGAAGACGACGTGCAGAAGAAGATTTCTCGTGTCGGAGAATAATAGGAAAAAGAAAAAAAAAGGATAATAGCGTAACTTCATGTGGTCATGACATCAACAAATGGATATTTTACATTTTTTCCAAAAACATGGCTATTTGCCATTTTGTACTTTTAAAAAAGGGTTTTCTCCATCTCCGACTCCATCTCCACTCCAACTCCGTCCCTAATGGATGTATATACTAAATTAACACATATACGCATAATACTTATAGTACCACAACCTACATATATACATACATATATCATATTTTGTGGGTTCATTTTGACTGTGAGTTGAAGTGAGTTTATTAAACTCACATTTTGTGAGTTGATTACATATATATATTATAAAAATCATAGCATCAACAATTATTTATTTTTTAATTTTCATTTTAAGTTTTGCATATTTTAATACATTTTTAAGATATGTTTTTAGTATTTAAGGGGGTGTTTAGGACGTTGAGTGGGTTATAATAGTCAGTGTTTACTATAGTATGTGGGTTATAATAGTCTATGTTTGAGGTGCAAATTATTTTAGTATGTCTTATAATAATTTGTGTTTGAAGTGTAGATTATTATAGTCTGTGGTATAGTAGTATGTATTTGGTATGCAGGTTATTATAGTTTGTGGTATAATAGTTTGTGTTTATTGTGCAGGTTATTATAGTCTGAGTTACAATAATCTATGTTTGGGGTGTAGATTATTATTATAACCGATTATAACAGTATGTAAATTAAATGCATGTTAGCTTAGTATATATCACAATTGATTCAATTTTTTCGTATATAAAAGGAAAAAATTAAATGAAATATCATATTTTCACGAACCTAAATAAAATTTTTTGCTCCACTAATTTGTACAAAATGTGTTAAACATTGCATTATCCTCATTCTACCAATTTTAACCTTATTTGATGTAACAAACTTCGTGAGCATGTAGCAAATACAATTCCATTCTCTTCAAATGATATTTAAAGTACAAGGCATAATTTAGATATGTCCAAATTAAACATGAAAAAGCAGGTGATGAAAATAGTTAGTCAGGTGTTGTCTAGAAAAATAAGCTCGCAATACTCCTATTTCATATCTGCTGGAACAGACAAAAAAACTCTCTATATTATGCACATTGCAAAATAGGATATTTATAAACTTCACCTTCTGTTGGGTTTGCAGTTCTGGAATATCATTAAATTTATTCACAACCTTGGCACGTAGCTCAACCCCGTTGCACGCTGCTCTTTCGACCATTCAGCAATGGACTTCAGTTGGTCATTTGCAAAGTCCATTGCATTCTTAAAAACCTCAACCAACTCAGACTGATATCCATAACGCTTTCTCTTACTACCCCTTGATGAATTACCTCCTTTGGAACCAAGTGTCGTCGGGATTCCATCAAACTCATCCTGTGACAGGTCATGTTCCTGTGAATCGCCAGTAGAAGCACCTTCATGCATACGCCCTGGCATATTTGAGGCCATGTCACTAGGTATCTCTACCACTTCTCCAGTTGTCCGATCCTTGCTGAAGACGTGGACTAAGTCATCAAAATATGGGAATGACTTGTCTTGGAGCCTTTTGCTGCAGGATGGCTCTACATGGAGAGTGTGGTTGGTCAATATAACAGGTGATGATGAGTGGGAAAAAAATGTTCATGAAATTTGACCTTCACCCAACAATCGAACGTTTCTTTTTCCACAGTGATGCATTGGAATTCTTCATTCCAACCGAACCCGCTGCATATCGGTCCTCGCATTTCTGCTATAGCTTGGTACGTTCTTTTAAGGCTCCTTACCCTACAATCTATGGTGGAGGTCCCTTGTATTCTATAGCCAGGTATCTTATCATCCATCATACGCTATAACTGTGCCAAGTACCCAGGGCGAAAGGTCCTGTTGTCTGATCTCCATCCACTAGATTCAACCAAAGTCACCAAACATAGCATGTATACTCGATCATATCGACATCATACTCGATGCTCAATTACTTATACTCGATTATTTTGAATTTAAAACCCGTTTGAAGGTCACTCGATACCCAGCTTCATGGTCACTCGATACGGCTGCAATCGACACGTGTATACTCGATCATATTGACGTCATACTCGATGCTCAATTACTTTATATTCGATTATTTTGAATTCAAAACCCATTTGAAGGTCACACGATACTTAGCTTCATGGTCACTCGATACGACTGCAATCGGCACATGTATACTCGATCATATCAACATCATACTCGATGCTCGATTACTTTATGCTAAAAAATATAAAACAAAAGAATAAATTTGGGTTCAAAACTCTTACCTTTGAAGACCATTCTTCAATGGATTCCCTCGTACAATGGACATCACAATGGCTACCTCGTTATTTTCTAGGATGAGAACCCAAGAGTTGTGGGCTCTGGCTATTTTGGTAGAGAGGGAATGATAGAGTAGAGAGGAGATGGAGAAGGGGTTTCAATTTGTTCTAGAAAATTTCTTTTTCATTCTTCTCTATAAAACAACACTAGAGAAGAAGAACCAAAACTGTCTATAAAACAACACTAGAGAAGAAGAACCAAAACTGTCCCATTATCACGTAGTAGTTAAGAGAGAATAAGGGAGGGAAGTTATTTCCCTCCCATCAAAATTTAAAAAATGAAAATAAATTATTTTAATTTATAATTGAAATCATTATATATATATAACCATATGTTATATTATAACATATATAACGTACAACCTATAGTTTAATATTGCATCATATACAATATAAGCTATAGTTTTAATTCTTTCATCAATGTATTTAATATAAATCTAATTTATATTAAATTAAATTATATGAATCAAATTCACATAATTAATATTTGAATCATATTCATATATTTATTTTCTCTCGAGTAAACTTTATATTATAATGTAGCAAATACATTATAGTAATTATATCATATATAATTAATTCTCTCAATTAATTTGAACAATTCAAACTAATCCAAAAACTAATTCTCATTTATTCCCGTTGAGCTACCAAAGAAACCTCATGGACCTGTAGCTTGAAGCTCCAACGGTACGTGAATAATTCATTAAACTACTTTAATTAAATTCTTCACCATCCGTTAACAGTCGGACACTCCACTAAAGATCGATATCTACACTCTTCTAACTATACATATATATTTATGTGTCCATTGGATATAACCAATCAACAGTACGATAACTCTTCACAAATTGATCGTAAGTACAACTGGGCTAAAATTATCGTTTTTTCCTAATAATTACATCTCTTTAAGTACCACTGAATCCTTTAATGAACAATAAATCATGATCCAACTATGACCAAACCCCTCTTGAGCCAAGAGAGGGTGTGGCGCCACATTGTTCAAGTCCCGGAATCAACCCTTAAGGGAGCAATTTATCTACTTACCCCGATGTCGGAGAAGGAGTGAATTCCTTCTTGTGTAGCTATGTTCCCAACTCCTCAATCAGACGAATCCCCATAATAGTAGGTTCATTGAATCGGCGATCTAGCCACTCTCACCCATAAAATCAAAGAACCGCCTTCATAGGCAGAAATTTACAACTCACTCAGAATTCATGTCATGTTACCTATTGTTATCCTGTTGAAATGTAAGTCTCTATTTTGAACGGCGTTATATAATGAGACTAAACATTTCGTGGTTCGGTCTTATATAAACTTCTTTATATAGAATATCCACATTTACATGTCTCCACATGAATGATCAGGATCAGATCATTTGTAGCACTTTATAACGATTGTAACATCTACAAAACGGGTCATACTCGTAGTGTCACCAGGATAAGGTATCCAGCCTTATCCATCTACTACAGACAATTTATGTTTATCACTTAAACATGATTCACCCGTATGTCTCTACATACGTGTTTAAGCTACAAGATAATCTTGGATCTTAGTTTATTGGTTTGTGGTTAATGCAACTAAAATTGAAATAAAACATTATATATTTTATTAAATAAATAAGACGTTTGTACATTACAATTATAAACTATAGGACCTATGAGATTTAGGGCATCAACCCCAACAAATGATCCTTGTAAAAAATGGAATATTTTCTAATACTCACGTAGTACCATACTTCCTACATTCATTCACACTATAAATCTACCTTCATAAATATTTATAGACCCCATATTGATGTTAGTGGATCCTACTATATTTTTAAAAACGTGTTGACTTGGCACACAATAAGTGGAGGTAGTGTGGAGAATTTTCCATTCTACCGTAGTATATGATATTTTCCCTATAAAAAAACTAAAATGGTTTTTGGCCACTCCCCTTTTTGGAGTACAATAGGAATAGAGATAACAACAGATAAGGCTAATGAACACCCTATATTATATTTGATGTCTAATTTTTCTATTATTTACAAGAATGTCTAAGTAGACTTCTTAATTACACAAATATTAGGGTCCATTTCTCTTTTTATTCTCAACCTATAATCAATTACACATACTTTTAAAAAGAAAACTCAAAGGTTTCCTTGATTCACATGAAAATTTTATTTAAACAAAAAAAATTCAAAATCATCCCATCAAGACCCCCCTTTAGTAGACCCATGCGACACCCCGCATTCTTAAACTCTCTCTCTATCTTATTGAGCTAGATGCCCTAAATCTCGTGGGTCTTGTAATTTATAATTGTATTGTACAAACGATTTATTTATCTAATAAAATCTAAGGCTTTTATTTAACATTTAGTAGTATTAACCCATAATACCAAAAACTAAGATCCAAAGTTATCTTCTATAACTTAAACATGTATGTGGAGACATACAGATGGATTGTCCAGGATAAAAAAATGACGTCGTGAGTTCAAATTAACCCAAAACAAATAAAATTTGCAAAATACGCACAACTACTAATACTAACACATAGTAATTGTGGAAGCACGAGGTCGATCCACAGAGAACCTCTACTGATTCACAAAATTCAGTTTTGAAATCCAAATTGAGGGGAAAGGGTGAAGGAACTCTTATTCAAGAGTACCTACGAGCAGAAGTAGATCTTTCCAATTCATTGTGACAAAATTTTCTCATATACATTCAAACATACTAAAATGCATTCAGAATGCTAAAGAGATCGAAAGATCATACCAGTTGAAGACTTCTTCTTCATAGAAAATCTCTCTTTTTCTGAGATGGTAAGCTATTGCTCAGAAAAACCCAATCGTCTACCTCAAACAGCCACCATATGAACAGAAGGAAACAGAGATGACACCACCACTCAGAGCCCTCAGTATTCTTGGAGTGAGAATACAAAGGGTGGGCTTTGTTCGAATTTAGTAGAGGAAAGTAAGAAGAGAGATCGTATACAACGATCAAGCAAGTGGAAGATGGGTTCGTCTATCATATAGACAAAATGCTTGATCGTTTAGGTGAAGTATACAATCATGTAGGAAAAAGGTAAGCGATCGTCTAAACGATCGTGTAGGAAAAGATAAGCGATCGTGTAGAAAAACTAGGCGATTGTCTGTATGATCGTTTAGTAAATATTGGGCGCTAAACAATTTCTTAGAAAAAGATAAACGATCATTTAGTAAATACCGCACAGTTGTAATCGTTAAGCGATCGCTTAGCACTATCGTATAGGTAAGCGACCGTGCAGACACTATCATATAGGCACAGATTTTCTAAGCGATGAAACACTTCAACACAATGACTGCGCATATCCCATGCTTAACACACCGTGATCTATTTATGCGTCTCATCTTTCATCTTACTCATCCGTTATTAAAACAGAAGAGACATCGTCTCATTACCCTTTTAACCATCCAATGAATATGATCACATCATAGTCACAACTTATGAATTAATATCATATATTAGTCATATTATTTTTCCTCCACTAGATATAAATCACATTTATATCTAATTTTCTCTAAATTAATGTATCTCATACATAAAGCTAATTATATCATATATAATTAACTAGTTCAATTATATCATATATAATCGAACTCCTTCTTGTCAATTTGAACATTTCAAACTGACCCAAAAACTGACTCTCAACTTGTAACCATGAATAGTTAACTAAACTCTTTAGTCACGATATCCACCATCCGTTAACTGCCAGACATTCCACTAAAGATCGACAGTTGAACTCTTCTTGCCATAGATATATTTCTATGTCCATTGGATATAACCAATCACCAATATGACGACATAGATGCTCATAATTACAATAGGCCAATTTACCGCTTTTCTCCTGTAGTTACATCTTACTCCTTAAGTACCAGTGATCCCTCTAATGAATAATACAACATAGTCCTACTATGTGTGAACACCTCTCAGACCATGAGAAGGTGTGTGGCGCCATATCATTCAAGCCCCGGGATCAGCCCTTAAGAGAGCAATCTATCTACCTAACCCTACTTCGGGGAAGGAGTGAACTCCATCTTGTAAAGCTGAGTTCCCAGCTCCCAAATCAGATAAATCCCCAAAGTGGTAGGTTTGAGTCGGCGCTTTGGCTACTCGCACCCATGCAAATCAAATGATCGTCCTCAATGGCAGGAGTTCCCAACTCACTCAGAATTGAGGTCATGTTACCTATGGTCGTCCTAGTGAAGTGAAGTCTCAGTCATGAACAGAGTTATATGACGAGATGTTAACACTTCGAGGTTAGGTCTTATACAAACTCTTTATATAGGACGCCCCTGTTCGCATGTCCACTACACAAATGATCAGGATCAAACCATTTGTGACAAGTCACAACACTTGTAACAATTCCACAAAGCGGGCCGCGTCCATAGTGTTACCAGGACAAGGTTTCCCTCCTATATCCATATACTACAGACTATTTTGGTTGTCACTTAAGACATGATCCACTTGTATGTCACTAGATACATGCTTAAGTACATAAAGATAACCAGGGATATTAAGTTTATTGGTTTGTGGTAAAATAAAACATCTAAATGTGCAAAGTCAAGAAGTGGAGTAAATATTATATATATTATACATCACAAGCGTTCTTACAAATTTGTTTACAAAGACTTTAGGACACATACCCCAACAGGGGTGTTCGTTTTAGAAAAAATAAGTAAAAGTAAAAACGAATTTATATGAATTTTTAGTAATGAGATTGATATGAGAGAGAGTTTTAAGAAATTCAATGGAAAAGAATCTTGGGGGATTTTATGTTGAATAATCTAATTCTATCATTGATTTAATAGATTTCATCCAATTAAATTGTCCCATAGCTCATTAAGGACGACCCTAATGCCCTAATTAGTTAACTAATCTAAATTGGTCAATTAATAGCCAATTAACCTAATTTGATCAATTGACCCTAATTTAGTTCATAATTACTTCCTAAAGACATTCCACAATTAATCCCTAAATTACATTAATTTCTTGGGTTTTCTTAACCATGACATTCTTGAAATTAAGAAGACTAAAATGAAGATTGATTAAATTGAATGTTCTAATCCAGCAAACTTTTTAAGAAAATAGGAAAAGATCCAAATTCTCATTCAAGATTACTAGTTCTTACAACCTTATTACAAATTTGCTATAGAGCTATGTAATTTTGCATACAAAAATCTATAAAAATTGACTTGTCAATTCAATCTTTAAAAGATTTTATTCAAATTTCAACAAGAACATGTTGGGATTGGTGTCCTAATTCTCCCGGAGTCTCGTTGTTTTGTAAAGATACACATTGTTCAATGAATAAAATAAGTGTTATTTAATTCTGACATTTACTCATATCCAATAAACAAAGCTCCTTGGTTATCTTATGTGAACTTAAGCATGTATATGTGATATACAAGTAGATCATGCCTTAAGTGATAACCTAAATCGGTCTGTAATATAAGGATTAAGGTGGGGTACTTGATCCTGAGGACACTATGGATACGACCCACTTTGTAGAGATATGCAAGTATTCTAAACTACTACGGATGGTAGATCTTGACCATTCCTGTGGAGACGTGGAGGGGGGTGTCCTATACAAAGAGTTTGTATAAGACCTGGACCATAAGATGACTAGACTATGTATATAACGCTGTTGATACTAGAGACTTGCATCTCACCTAAACGACCATAGGTGACACGACCTCAATTCAGAGTGTTTTGTGAACTCCTGCCTTTGAGGGCGGTCCTTTGATTAGTATGGGTGAAAGTGGCCAGATTGCCAACTCAACATGCCTACCTTTTTGGGGACTTGTCTGATCTGGGAGCTGGGAACTCAATCCACAATATGGAATTCACTTCTTTCCCGAAGCAGGGATAAGTAGAGATATTGCTCCCTTAAGGGCTGATTCCGGGGCTTGAACATAGTGGCCACAACTTCTCTTTGGAAGACAAGATTCAGTCATAGTAGGACTATGACTTATGTTCATTAGAGGGATCAGTGGTACTTAAGGAGACAGATGTAACTACAGGGGCATAATGGTTATTGGCCCAGCTATACTTACGAATTATCTGTGAGGGTTTGTTACACTGCTCATTGGTTAAGATGGACACATAATATATTTGTAGTGAGGAGAGTTCAGTTATTGGTCTTTAGTGGAGTGCCTGGCAGTTAATGGATGGTGAATCCCGTGACTAAAGAGTTTAGTCAGTTATTCACGTACCGTTGGAGCTTTGGATCTACAGGTCCATGAGGTCCCATTGGTAGCTTGGATTCTGTTGATGATTAGTTCTTGGTGTTGATTTAAAATGTTCAAATTGACAAGAGGTTTTTTTTTATTATATATGATATAATCGGTATGATGTATAAGATACATCTAGTGGAGGATTGATGTAAATGAGATTTACATTAAGTACCATGGAATAGAAAAAGAACTATGGTTTATATGTTTCATGAGATGAAATATTAAAACTATAGGTTATAAATATAGGATGATAAGTTGGTTATCATTTATGTTTATAATAATATTAATTATTAGATAATTAATACTTTTTCTTTTAAATAACCAAAGTAATGGGTGGTTATTGGATCATGGTAACCATGAGTTTAAAAGGAAATTGGATTCCTATTTTGAAAAGAAGTTTTTTTAACAAAAGTTTGAAAAGGAATTTGAGTTTTCTCTCTGGCGAAAAGAAACTCACAGAAGTCGTCAAGTAAATACAGATTTACTAAACGATGGCTGAGCGAGCTAAACAATCATGCAGGTGCGAACTAAATGATCGTGCAGTGTTTACTAAACGATCACATAGCTTTGCTAGACGATCGCAGGCCCAAGGTAAACGATCATGTAGAGTCTGTACGCGATAGACCGAGCTAAACGATAGAGCTAAACGATCACATAGCTTTTTGTAGACGATCGCATAGCTTTATCTAAACGATTGGGCATCGACCTATACGATAGGTCCCCGACTTCTTCCACTTATCCAGTCGTGTACGCGATCGTTGTTTCCTTCGTTTTTCTGCCTCACACTAAGTCCGAACAGAGCCCACCCTCTGGATTCTCACACCGAGAATACCAAGGTTGCCTTGTTGGTGGTGTCAGACTCAACTCGACATCGTCGAGGTTTTCTGGAGGTCGTTCGTGGTGCTGTGGATGTCGTTCGTGTCACTAAGGACGAGCGCGGTGTTCGTTCGTGTTGTGGAAGAGATCGTGACCGAAGAGATCGTTGAGGATGAACGTGAAGTGTTCGTGCTGTGTTCGTGTGGTGTTGCGGTTGTGTAGATCGAGCACTCGTGATTGCGCTTATTCGATCAGAGTCGCACATCGGAGCATGAAGACGTTTCTGCATATGTGCGTAGAGTTCTCTTTATGCATTTGTTATTCATGCTGTAATTTCTGGAATTATTTATAACCATTTGTTTGAAGTTGATTCATGATTGTAATTTGGAATTGTCTTGTTCCGCTGCTCATGAAAATCCTGAGTTCGATTTTCTTTAATTGGTATCAGAGCCAGGTTCTCTGATATTCTAAATTATAGATCTGAATCGAACATTTTTTACAGTCGCGGTGGGTTTTTGCATTTGTCATTAACCGTTTTCTACATTTGTGGATGAAATTGATGAACGTTTCAGGTTTAATCTGCCTTTTTTGTTAAAGCTTTCAGTATTACAAAGTGTTAATTGTAAGGGCCCCTGTGTTTTTAGGCGAAATTAACTTTGCAATCGAGTCTGTAATTCAAAAAGTTCGAGTTCGCCGAGTCATTCATGATGAAGCTTCTGCGCATGTCGATGCAGTTCTCAATGAAGAAGAAGATCAAGCGTTGATCGAATCGTGTAGCCTCAGGTAAACGATCATAGGGATTTTACTAAGCTATGGTTTAGATTTTTTTTAGACAATCGTGTAGTATTTTCTAATTGATTGTTTAGCTAATGCTAAGCGATGGGGTAAATCGTTTACTATATCGCGTGGCATTGGTTGCACGATCGCGTAGGCGCTGGAGGTAGGCGATTGTAGTAGGAGCATGTGATGCTCGTTGTTTAGTAGAAGGCGTGTACTAGACGATCATGTAGTTAACAAGCTTCATTGCTTAGTTACTACCTATGCAATCGTGTGTATGTGATACGGAGACGCTAGCTAAGCGATCGCTTAGGCGATATTGCTTCGCGACATCGTAGTTGCTTAGTCGATCGCGGAAGGCGGGTATCATGCGGAGTGCACTAAACGATCGTGTACTTCAGGCTTCATCGTTTAGTTACATTACACGATCGTATTGTGATATATAAACGATCGTTTAGATTTTTCTAGATGATCGTATAGTAGATGCTAAACGATCGTTTAACTCTGGGAGCACTGGTAAGCGATAGAGCAAAGAGTTTGTATTATCATGTAGATGATCGTAGGGTGCTTAGTACATGATGGATGGTTGAAGAAGCGATGCTTTGCCGAGTGATTCAAGACCCGGTTCTCCTGTTTGAACCAGAGACTCCTTGTCTTTGTAATATTTAGCTTGTCTTTTGTGTTTTAAGGCAATTTTACCCGGTTCATCAACTTTGATTGCTTATACATGTGATGTATCGTGCTTATATGTCAAAGTGTTTGTCATATAGTTAAAAACCCACCTTAGGTTGTGTAATTATTCATGCATCATGTATTATAAATGTTATAATCTTGCATAAAGAAATTACTTGAAAGCATGCACATGCATCATGAAATATAAGAGTTATATTTTGCATGCATTGAGCATTATCATGCATCATCCTTTTATTATAATTGTTATAGTCTAAGGGTGAATGGAAGCATGTTTTGCTTGTTTCATTGCGGATTTTGTATAAGTGTTATATAAAAGAAGTAGCAATGAATGGACAATACATTGAGCATGACACTTAGGTCGTTTATAAGTGTTATGAATACCTTGCATGTGTTAGCTTCGCGTTGTGGTTGTTTTCGTTTATAAGTGTTATAAAGGAAATTAGACCTAAAATTAATAATTCAGAGTTGCATGCGGACTTAGGGTGAACTCAAGTTTTTTTTAAAAGGGTTTTAAAATTGGATTGAAATAGACCTAAGTTCAAATGGTTCTAAAGAGTTTAGTAACCTAGATTAATCTTTTAAAATTGGTTTAATAAGATTAAATTGGTTGGAATAAAAGATTAAATTTGTTGTAAACCTATCTATAAGGGACCTTTTGTCTAAGGCAGGTTTTGGCTAGGCTGGGGTTCTTTAGTTGACGGAAACATAACACCCCTACCTGGGAACCTACCTGGAAAGGTGAATTAGATAGATTTTCAACAAGTATGCGATGTTTTGGTCAAAGACTCCGTTAAAGAGTTTAATGGATGATGATCAAAAGTTTTTCAACTATCTAAGGTAAAAGTTACTCTTGGGAAAACCTAAAAGTCACTTAGTTAAAATCCTTAGCCGTGTTTTTTCTAAGTAAATTAAACCCTAGGTTATAAAATACTCAGTGGGAGGAGGAGACGTATCAGATATGTCTATGATTCCACTCACGTTTCTCCCTGTATGTTCACACCGTGAGATTCATGCTTGGCCTCGAAATGCCCCAGAATACATCCCCCTTCGGATAATGTTTGCATGAGTCAATATCAAGGTGAATGGAGAGAGTGTTTATAGTAAGTGAGTGAAGGGTGTGTGACAACACGTCCTATGGTCTTTGTCATTGGTTCACACCGTGAGATCATTGATAACGGCAGAAATACACGTTATCATAGTGCTAAGTTCTTAAACAATGTTGGATTGCGTTGATAGAATATGTTAAATTGCGTCCATTAAGCATAAATTCTATACTTTTGCGGTCGCATGCGTTCAACACATTAGAGCAGTTGACCTTTATATTTTTGTACAGAATAATGCATTAACGCAATGCAAAGAATGCAATCATAGGAATACATTGGTCGAGCGCAACTTCACTGCAAGACTTTGCATTGATCGTGCTCGCAAACATTCACCCAAGAAGAATCACCGCAACATGGTGGATGCATCCGGACGAAAGGACAATTAAGATCGATGGGACAGAAAACTGACGACAGTCGGATCCAAATTAAGTTGAAGCCAATAACGGTCACAAAATACATCCAGCTTTATCGGTGACAATTATCCGGCACATCAGTTAGGAATTAAAGCTGTCACATCTATACAACCAGAAGAGAGAAGCCGCCTTTCACCTTTGATGCCCTATAAATACTAAGTGGATTCTTCAGAGAAAGGGTTAAGCAGTCGATTACTTCATCACTTTACAAGTTCACACCTCGGTTCATAGTTTTCTTTTCCATTTTTCTGGCGGAGCAAGAGAAGAGTGGTGATGCTGGAGATCGTCCAGGGCAGCTCGAGAGAGAACCTTGGGGCGTAAGAGCAGAGAGCGGGCTGACTCTCGCGAAAGCGAGAATATCTTTAGAGCACGAGTAGAAACAGTGTAATGCTTGGTGACAAGAAATTTCTCCTGGCTCTTTACTATACTTGCATTGTTATTCTGTACTTCATCTTATATCTATTCAATGGAAGTTCTATTTCTACATTTGCTCACTCTCTTAATATGCATGAGTAGTTAAACTAGTTAAATGGGTTGAGAAGAACTAAGCTAACATGATCTAGGAAGTTCATTGCTCGCGATTGTCTTGTTTGATGCTGTGTAAAATACCCCTTAGAGTTACTTGAGAGAGAATCTAAAGAAAGAACCTAATGTCTCGAGAGAGCTAGGTTATAATCTGGACTCGAAAGAGCAAGATTAGGCTTGCATAAACAAGAGATAGGGACTTAGAGATAAGCTCTATTTTTCAACTTGCATCGCATGCATCCTAGGAATAGGAATGATATTATGTGGTCGCATATTTGTGTGAATGTCAGGTTGTCATCGCATAAATAGAGATAGAGGTTTATGTGTAAACCCTGTAGACTTATCGCATATTTATCGCATGCGTTCTAGCTTTAGAAGCCGTAGCATTCACGCCGAGAGGTGGTTTATTATTATATGCATATTGCATGATCACAAGGCATGAATGCATCCTAGGGAGTGTTAGCCGAATCCTTTCTCAACCCGTTCACCGCATATTCATCGTATTTCCCGTTTACTAACTCTTTTCAAACTCTACCGCATTTATTATTATTTTCATCAATGCAACAATCACCCAACACTTACTATTTACTTGGTTACCACAAAGTTTTCATAAATATTACCAACATAACTATTTTCACAAGTCCATGTGTTCGACCCTGGACTTACTAGGAAACTCAGAGGAATTTACACTTAGATTCCGCTGGGGAAACTTGAGTGCATAACGCTATCCATCAACACATATCATCCATAATTCCACATGCAATAAAATCAAGCATCAATCATTCTGTATGCCCTCGTGTTGCCTTCGATGCGGCCTCCTTCGGATGGGTTTTGTGCAGTTGGTCAATATCAAGGTGAACTCAGAAATGGATAGGATTGCTTTAGGTTTTGCCCCAATAAGATTTTTTCCCTTCTGATTGGCCTTTTGTGACGGACCTCTAGGGCTTAAAATGGCGGGTCACACTTACGGGAGATTGTTAAGTAAGTTAATGATCTCTTGGCCAAATCAATGATGGCTTCTCGTTATAGGAACAAGAGTTGGTATTAATGATTGGTTGAGATCTTCTCAATTCAGAGGAAGGATAACTGACCTCCCTTTGGCGGCTTTTGTCCTAAACCTTTAAAGCGTCATTGTGAAACTAGATGTCACACGGGGTTCATGTTAGTTTTGCTAAAACCTTATTGGTTGTTGTTTTGTTTTACAACGGGTATTTGTTTAAAACCTAACATAGGTCAATGTGTTTTTCTTTTTAGCAACTCGTTAGTATTTCCATTTAAAGCTTTTAAAAATGACCGATTTATTATAGTGGGAAGAATCACGTGAAACGAATTTCGTGGCAAACGACCTCCATCCTACTACTCTCCAAAAGAGGAGACAAGAAAGTAACTATGATTTATTGGTCTTGGAGACATGTCTGGTAGAGAATGATGATTCTACATGGATCCTTGATTCAAGTGCTACCAATCATGTCAGTTCTTCTTACCAAGGATTTAGTTCTTGGCAAACATTGCCACAGGGAGAGATGACTCTTCGAGTCGGTAATGGTGAGGTTGTTTTAGTTGTTGCTGTAGGCAGGTTGAAGTTATTTGTTGACAAGAAACGTTATTTGTTACTGGATAATGTTTTTGTAGTTTCTCATATTAAGAGGAACTTAATCTCGGTTTCTTGTCTCATTGAACAAGGCTATACCGTCTCTTTTTCTGAGAATAAAATGTTTATTTTCAAGAATGGGATGGAGATTGGTTATGGTTCAATGGAAAATAACTTATATGTACTAAGACCGTTAGTCAAAAAGCCTTGTTTAACACTGAAATGTTCGGTACGACAACAACAGCTAAAAGACCAAAGGTTTCTCTAAAGGAAAATGCCCATCTTTGGCATCTAAGGTTAGGTCACATCAACCTCAATAGAATTGAGAAGTTAGTGAAAAGTGGACTTCTAAAGAGTTTAGAAGAAAACAACTTGCCAGTATGTGAATCATGCCTCGAATGCAAGATGACCAAATGAACTTTTACTGGAAAAGGTTACAGAGCCAAGGAAGCCTTGGAGCTTGTATATTTAAATCTCTGTGGTCTGATGAATGTTAAAGCTCGAGGTGGGTATGAATATTTCATCTCTTTCATAGATTATTATTCAAGGTTTGGGTATCTCTTCCGGATGCAATGTAAGTCTGAAGCCCTTGACAAGTTCAAGGAGTATAAGGTTGAAGTTGAAAACTTGTTAGGTAAGAAGATAAAAACACTAAAATCTGATCGTGGTGAAGAGCATATGGACCTCAAATTCCAGAACTATATTATAGAACATGGGATTGTGTCCCAATTCTTGGCCCTAGGTACACCTCAGCAGAATGGTGTATCTGAAAGGAGAAACAGGACCTTGTTGGACATGGTTCGGTCTATGATGAGTTATGCTCATCTTCCAGACTCGTTTTGGGTTTATGCAGTGCAGATTGCATGTTATATCCTAAACATCGTTCCCTCGAAAAGTATTTCTGAAACACCTTTTGAGTTATGGAGAGGTCGTAAAAATAGTTTACGCCACTTCAGGATTTGGGGCTGTCTAGCACATGTGCTAGCGACCAACCGAAAGAAGTTAGAACCACGTTCGAAGGTTTGCCTCTTTGTGGGCTACCCCAAGGAAACGAGATGTGGATACTTCAATGATCCAAGTGAGAACAAAGTGTTTGTTTCCACTAATGTCGTCTTCTTAGAAGAAGATCACATCAGGGATCATAAGCCACAAAGTAAGCTCGTTTTATGTGAGATCTCTAGTGAGACTAAGACTACTGAAGGTTCAACAAGAGTTGTTGAACAGGCCAACAGATCAACAAGAGTTGTTGAGGTCGGAATGTCTAGTCAACCAGCTTAAGAGTTGAGACTGCCTCGACGTAGTGGGAGGGTTATGAACCCACTGGATCGCTACATGGGTTTGACTGAAGCCCAAAACGTCATTACGAATGATGGGGTCGAGGATCCATTGTCTTTTAAGAAAGCAATGGAGGACGTTGACAAAGATGAATGGGTTAAGGCCATGAACTAGGAAATGGAGTCTATGTACTTCAATAACGTCTTGGAGCTTGTTGATCTACCTGATGGGGTCAAACCTATTGGGTGCAAGTGTATCTATAAGCGAAAGAGAGGTGTAGATGGAAAGGTGCAAACCTTTAAGGCTAGGCTCGTGGCAAAGGGTTATACCCAGGTTGAGGGAGTTTACTATAAGGAAACTTTCTCACCGGTTGTCATGCTTAAGTCTATCAAGATTCTACTATCCATAGCCACATTTTATGATTATGAATTGACGTCAAGACTGCCTTTCTGAATGGTAATCTTGAGGAGACCATCTATACGACTCAACCAGAGGGGTTTGTAGTTCCAGATCAAGAGCAAAGAGTTTGCAAGCTTAATAAGTCCATTTATGGGCTGAAACAAGCATCTTGAACATGGAACATTAGATTTGACACTGCTATCAAGTTGTTTGGCTTTGACCAGAACGTTGATGAGCCTTGTGTTTACAAGAAGATCATCAACAACTCAATAGCTTTTTTGGTACTGTATGAGGATGATATCCTACTCATTGGGAATGATGTAGGATATCTGACTGACATTAAGAGTTGGCTAGCTGCCCTAGTTCCAAATGAAAGATTTGGGTGAGGCACAATATGTTCTCGGGATCCAGATCATTCGAGATCGCAAGAACGAGCAGTTAGCCCTATCTCAGGCATCGTACATTGATCAAATTGATCAGGTACAAGATGCAAGATTCCAAGAGGGGTTTGATACCTTTCAGGCATGTAGTCATTTTGTCTAAGAATCAATTTCCTAAGACACCTCAAGAGGTTGAGGAGATGAGACGGATTCCCTATGCTTCTGCTGTAGGAAGCTTGATGTATGCAATGTTGTGTACCAGACCCGACATTTGCTATGCAATAGTGATTATCAGTCGGTATCAGTCCAATCCAGGATTTAATCACTGGACGGCGGTCAAGACGATCCTCAAGTATCTTCGGAGAACGAGAGACTACATGCTTGTGTATGGAGATAAGGATCTGATCCTTACAGGATACACGAACTCTGACTTTCAGACCGATTGAGATTCTCAAAAATCGACATCGGGGTCAGTGTTTACACTGAATGGAGGGGTTGTAGTTTGGCGAAGCATCAAGCAAGGATGCATCGCAAACTCCACTATGGAAGCCGAATACGTAGCAGCTTGTGAAGCAACTAAAGAGGCTGTTTGGCTGAGGAAGTTCCTTACAGAATTGGAAGTTGTTCTAAATATGGATTTACCTATCACTCTTTATTGTGATAACAACAGGGTTGTGGCAAATTCGAAGGAGCCTTGGAGTCATCGTCGAGGTAAGCACATAGAACGAAAATATCACCTGATCAGGGAGATTCTGCATTGCGGTGATGTGATAGTCGAGCAGATCGTATCGGAGCACAACGTTGCTGATCCCTTCACAAAGGCCCTCACGGCTAAAGTGTTCGAGGGTCACCTGGAAAGTCTTGGTCTGCAGGACATGGGGCATCTTGCCTAGGGAAAATGGGAGATGATACTGGGGTATGCCCTAGTTTATTTTATATTGTACATTTTTATATTGTATTGTACATTAGTCTCCCGAGTCATTAGGATGAGTGGGAGATTGTTGGGATTGGTGTCCTATTTCTCCCAGAGTCTCGTTGTTTTATAAAGATACACATTATTCAATGAATAAAATAAATGTTATTTAATTCTGGCATTTACTCATATCCAATAAACAAAGCTCCTTGGCTATCTTATGTGAACTTAAACATGTATATGTGATATACAAGTGGATCATGCCTTAAGTGATAACCTAAATTGATCTGAAGTATAAGGATTAAGATGGGATACCTGATCCTAGTGACATTACGGATACAACCCGCTTTGTAGAGGTTTGCAAGTGTTGTAAACTACTACAGATGGTAGATCCTGACCATTCGTGTGGAGACATGGAGTGGGGGTGTCCTATACAAAGAGTTTGTATAAGACCTGGACCACGAGATGACTAGACTCTGTATATAACGTTGTTGATACTAGAGACTTGCATCTCACCTAAACGACCATAGGTGACACGACTTCAATTCTAAGTGTTTTGTGAACTCCTGCATTTGAGGGCGATCTTTTGATTAGTATGG
Source organism: Benincasa hispida (assembly GCF_027475165.1). NCBI lineage: Eukaryota > Viridiplantae > Streptophyta > Magnoliopsida > Cucurbitales > Cucurbitaceae > Benincasa > Benincasa hispida. The sequence goes on from NC_143480.1 coordinate 78,834,146, forward strand.
GTGAGAGTGGCCAGATTGCCAACTCAACATGCCTACCTTTTTGGGGACTTGTCTGATCTGGGAGCTGGGAACTCAATCCACAATATGGAATTCACTCATTTCCCGAAAAAGGGATAAATAGAGATATTGCTCCATTAAGGGCTGATTCCGGGGCTTGAATATAGTGGCCACAACTTCTCTTTGGAAGAGAAGACTCAGTCATAGTAGGACTAGGACTTATGTTCATTAGAGGGATCAGTGGTACTTAAGGAGACAGACGTAATTACAGGGGCATAACGATTATTGGCCTAACTGTACTTACGAGAGATCTGTGAAGGGTTGTCGCACTGCTCATTGGTTAAGATGGACACATAATATATCTGTTGTAAGGAGAGTTCAGTTGTCTGTCTTTAGTGGAGTGCCTGATAATTAATGGATGGTGGATCTCGTGACTAAAGAGTTTAGTCAGTTATTCACGTACCGTTGGAGCTTCGGATCTACAGGTCAATGAGGTCCCATTGTAGCTTGGATTCTGTTGAGGATTAGTTCTTGGTGTTGATTTGAAATTTTCAAATTGACAAGAGGTTTTTTTTATTATATATGATATAATCGGTATGATGTATAAGATTCATCTAGTGGAGGATTGATGTAAATGAGATTTACATTAAGTACCATGGAATAAAAAAAGAACTATGGTTTATATGTTTCATGAGATGAAATATTAAAACTATAGGTTATAAATATAGCATGATAAGTTGGTTATCATTTATGTTTATAATAATATTAATTATTAGATAATTAATACTTTCTTTTAAATAACCAAAGTAGTGGGTGATTATTAGATCATGGTAACTATGAGTTTAAAAGGAAATTGGTTTCCTATTTTGAAAAGAAGTTTTTTTAACAAAAGTTTGAAAAGGAATTTGGTTTTTCTCTCCAGCGAAAAGAAACTCACGGAAGTCGTCAAGTAAATACAGATTTACTAGTCGACGGGTGGGCGAGGTAAACGATCGTGCAGGTACGAACTAAACGATCGTGTAGTGTTTACTAAACAATGGCATAGCTTTGCTAGACGATCGCAGGCCCAAGGTAAACGATCGTGTAGGGTCTATACGCGACAGACCGAGCTAAATGATAGAGCTAACGATTGCATAGCTTTTGCTAGACGATCACATAGCTTTATCTAAACGATTGGACATCGACCTATACGATAGGTCCCCGACTTCTCCCACTTGCCCAGTCGTGTACGCGATCGTTGTTTCCTCCATTCGTCTGCCTCACACCAAGTCTAAACAGAGCCCACCCTCTGGATTCTCACATCGAAAATACCAAGGTCGCCTTATTGGTGGTGTCAGACTCAACTCGACATTGTCGATGTTTTCTAGAGGTCGTTAATGGTGTTGTGGAGGTCGTTTGTGTCCCTGAGGATGAGCGCGGTGTTCGTTCGTGTTGCGAAGGAGATCGTGACCGAGGAGATCGTTGACGATGAATGCGAAGTGTTCATGCTGTGTTCGTGCGGTGTTGTGGTCATGTAGATCGAGCGCTCGTGGTTGCAGTTGTTCGATTAGAGTCGCACATCGGAGCGTGGAGACGTTTCTCCATATGTGCGTAAAGTTCTCTTTATGTATTTGTTGTTCATGCTGTAATTTCTGGAATTATTTGTATAACCGTTTGTTTGAAGTCGACTATAAATGATTTGTTGATTCATGATTGTAATTTGGAATGTCTTGTTCTGTTGCTCATGGAAATCCCGAGTTCGATTTCCTTCCGAACATTTAGGAATACCAAATTGTAAGAAGAAAATTAAAGAAAACCCTCAAGAATCATAATCCCCAAGAAAAGAACTTACCTACTCATGGAGAGGGTAAATTTTCAAGCAATTCATTGAATTTTGCACCAAAATGTACATAGTTTGAAGGATTAAAGACAATCTCTAAAAAAATATACAGAGAATAGCTCTCTAATTTCGTCAAAATTGGTATCTCTCTTGTTCTCCACACTCTAATCTCACTTCCAAAACTAATCAATCTCCTTCATTTGTTGAGAAAAACTGAATTTTTAACCTCTGCAGGTCGCAATTTTGCAATGCTCAATGTCAGCATCACAATGCTTGCTTACGCAAGGTCCACACGTGCTTTCTTTTTCTTTATTTTTTTCCCATCAACCTACGTAGCATTACAACGCTCTGGGATAGTGTTGCAACGCTGCCCTAATTTGCAGCAAACTGGTGCTTTCTATTTTCTAACATCGTGGCAGTGTCGTGTCTTCACAAATTCCAGCGTTGCAATGCTACTTTAATGGCAAAATGATAATTTTCTTGACTTCTTCTAATTAGGTGATTTTTGGCTCGTTTTTGCTCTTTTTAGCTCCAAACTTCTTCTAATTGCTCTAAAGTGCTTCTAGGACTCTGTTACCTATAAAATTGACATAATAAGCAAATTGATAGTATAAAATTGATGGAGTTATGTACTAAAATGTAGTTCTTTTCAAGACCTATCAAGATACCCCCAACTTAACTCTTGAACATCCCGACCAAGTAAAATTGAAAACATACATACAGTCAAAATATGAATCACTTAATTGTTTATTTATTTGTTTGTTCATTCAAATTGGTTAGATACTAGTTTGACATACACAAATATTTCATTCTTAACTTTTTTCTCAGCAATCAAGGAAGCATTGATACAATACAAGTATTTAAAAGTTTAAAATTTACTAACAATCAATTGAGACTTATTTTTTTTAAAAAAATCTTTTTCTATCAAAATCATGAAAGAAAATATTGCAAGGTTTTTAGTTTGTTTTGTTCGGATTGGTATCATAAATCTCTTGTATTCTCATAGTTTGTAAACATTTTATAAACAAATTGTTATTAATAAAATAATTGTTCTTTTATGAGCATACACTCAATCCAATAAACTAAGATCCTAAGTTATTTTAATGTAATTTAAACAAGTATGTAGAGACATACAGGTGGATCTTGTTTTAACAATAACCTAAATGGTCTGTAATAGATGGATAAGGCCTGATACTTTATCCTGGGGACATTACAGATACACCCACTTTATAGATATTACAAGTGTTGTAAACTGCTATAAATGATTTGATCCTGACCATTCATGCAGAGACATGTGAACGGAGGTATTCTATACAAAGAGTTTATATAAGATTGGACCATTTAATGATTAGTCTTATTATATAACACCGTTAATAATAGAGACTTACATTTCACAAGGATCACCATAGGTGACATGACCTGAATCATGAGTGAGTAGTGAACTCCTATCTATGAAAGCGGTCCTTTGATTTGTATAGGTGAGCGTGGCTAGATTGCCAACTCAATATGCCTACCATTTTGGGGATTTGTCTGACTGAGGAGCTAGAAACACAACTACACAAGACGAAATTCACTCATTCTCTAATGTCGTGGTAAGTAGATAAATTACTCTCTTAAAGGTTGATCCTAGGGTTTGAATAATGTGGTCATACCCTCTCTTGGCTCGAAAGGGATTTGTTCATAGTTGGACTATGACTTATTGTTCATTAGAAGAATTAGTAGTATATAAGAAGTTAGATATAACTATAAGGGAAAAACGGTAATTTTGGCCCAGTTGTACTTACGAGCAATTTGTGAAGGGTCATTGCACTGTTGATTGGTTATATCTAATGGACACAAAAATATATTTGAAGTGTGAATAGTGTCTTTAGTGAAGGGGCTGATAGTTAATAGATGTTGGGTAATTTAATTAAAGAGTTTAACTATTGTCCAAGTACCATTGAATGTTCAATCTACAGAGTCATAAGATCCCCTCTGTTACTCAACAGGAATAAAATTGAAAATTAATTTGGGATTAATTTGAATTGTTCAAATTAATTTAAGGAATTAATTAAATATATATATATATATATGATATAATTAATTAAATTAATTAATTATATGTGATATAATTAATATAATGTATTTAATACATTATAATATAAAGTATTTTGAGAAGAATTTGAATCAAATATTAATTATATGAATGAGATTCATATAATTAAATTTAATATTAATATGATTTATATTAAATATCATAAATAGTTGAGAGAAATTAAATATTTGAATATGATTCGAATATTAATTATATGGATGAGATTCATATAATTGAATTTAATATAAATATAATTTATATTAAATGTCATGTAATGTTGAGAGAAAATACAAACTATAGGTTATATTGTACTTGATACAATATAAAAACTATAGGTTATATGTTATATTTGATATAACATGTATGTATGTATGTATATATATATATATATATATATATATATATATATATAAGTTGGTTATTATATTTATATATATTTATAAATTATTTAATTTAATTTTTTGAATTGAACTAAATGAGGAAGTTATAACTCCCTCCCTACTTTTCCTCTCCTTCACTTGACGGGTTTGGTGGTTAGAGCTCTCACAATTGGTTTTTTCCTGTCTTCCAAGAAAATTACAAAAAAAAAGGAAAACTCTTCTTCTTCTTCCTCTCATTCTCTTTCCCTCTTCCAAAAGTTTATGTAGAGCCCACCACTCCTGCATATTATGATTCCTAAGAGAATATAGAGGGTTCTCAAGTGGTGGTGCCCAATTGGGATTCCATATTTTGGAGATCGAGATCCAAAACGAAGGGTTCGTGATCCGAATCGAGGGAATTATGCGAAGAAGGTATTCTTCAAGGGTAAGCATGATTCTTTTTCCCCATTTCTCCTTTTAATAGCATGTTGTAAAGTTTAGATTGATAATACATAATTGTTCTATTCTCTATAATTTAAAGTCTGTGAAAAAAATTAAAATTGGGAACGATCCCTGATTTTGATCCTAATTTTTATTATTTCCAAAATTTAATTACAATAATGGGTTGCAATCTGTAAATTTTTAATGGTTGATGAATGTTTATTGAATGGTTTGTACTATGGATGTTTTCGGGTTGGATCTTAGTTTTAGAGTTTTTTTTTACAAATTTGATTTGCAAGGCTTGTTGTTTGGGCATGAAATGCTATCGAGTCTGAACTTTTAATGTCTTGAGTCGATCATGCTATTTTTGGTGACTTTCTGGCGAAAACGGGGCTCAAATTGGACGAGATACAAAGAAGATCGAATCTATACAGTAGGCGATTGTATAGTAGCGTCGCGACACTGTGCCCTAACGTCGTGATGCTACGATGTGGCAAATGGAGTTCTTCTCCATAGCATCACGACGCTAGGGCACAGTGTCGCGACGCTTCGAGACGGAGAAGAAGCACGTTTTAGCGCCATTTCACATGCAATTCAGTTCGATTTGGAGCTGGTTCGAGTTCGATTCGCTTAGTTTGAGCGGTTTAAGAGCGGTTCGGTTGCTGGATGGTCTGGTTCGTTCTATTTCAAGACCTGGTTCACTTTTTTCGAACCGGTTTATCTATTTATTAATGTAGTAGATAGATTTGATTAATTAAATTAATATAAACATTATATTAATTTAGTTATTACTTTAGAAGTCCAATCCCGATCCATAATTGCTATTTAAATTATGCATATGTTGTATGGTTTAGTTATGTTATATATGTCATAATATATATTATATAGTAAAATCCCACCATAGGTAATGCATTATTCATGCATCATTTATAAATGGTATAATATATAGTTGCATAATTTAAGTTTATAGCATGCTCATGCATCATATAATATAACTGTTATATTATATGCTTGCATGCATTAATAACATAATCATGCATTTATATTATAAGTGTTATAATATATAGATGTATATATGTATGGATGTTATTAATTGTTTTATTACCTTATTATATACGTGTTATATATGGTTTGTAATGAAATGGGAATTGCATGATGCATGACATTACTTTAGATAATTTTATAAAGTATGTCATTCGATACAATGTATGATTTTAATTTGTTTCATGTTCTTTATAAGAGTTATAACTAAATGAAATTAGAAATTAAATTCAATAATTTATAATTGCATGCTAACTTAGGTAAAATCATTTTTTAAAATAGTTTTAAAAATTTGATTCACATAGACCTAAGATCACAAATTTCTAATGAGATTAGAAATTAGATTAATCTTTTTAATCAATTTAATAGGATTAAATTGGTTCTAATAAAATATAAAAAATTGTAGCAAACATATGTCTAAGGCTAGTTATGTCTAGGTTGTGGTATTTAAGTTGATGAAGACGTAACACCCCTATTTGGGAATTGACCTAGAAAGGTGAATTAGATAGATTTGTTCTAAGCATACAATTGTTGATTAAGATATGTTAAAGTGTTTAACGAACATTAATCAAAATTGTTTGATTATCCAAAGTAAGTATTACTTTTGGACAAACTTAAATAATCACTTAGTAAAAATAATTAGCCATATTTTTCCTAAGTAAAATAAACCTTATATTGTTAAAATACCTAGTGGGAGGAAAAAGATGTATATGATACATCAATTTTCACTCACATTTTTCCCTTTATGTTCACACCGTGAGACTCATGCTTGGCCTCGAGGCACCTTGTGAGATCTTCTTAAGTGGGAGATGGATGTGTGCCAACATGTCCTGTGGTCTCCTTTGTTAGTTTGCACGGTGAGATCTTCTTGACAACCTCGAGGCGCCTTGGGAGTATCCCCTTTTGGATGGTTTGTACAGTAGGTCAATATTAAGACGAACTCTAGAAATGGAGAGAATCGCTTTAGTTTTTGCCTCAATCGGATTTTCCCTTCGGTTGGCTCATTGGCATGGAACTCTAGGGTATAAACTGAAGGTCACACTTACGAGAAATTGTTAAGCTAGTTAATGATTTCGTGACCAAATAAATGATTACTGATTGTTATAGGAATAAGAGTTATTCTAGTGTAGTAATTCGTTGAGAGTGCCTCAGTTCAGTGAAAGGACAATTAACTACCCTTCGATGGCTTTTGTCATAAATCACTGAAGCATCTTTGCAAAATTAGATGATAAATGTGGTTCATTAAGTTTTTGCTCAATTTGATTGGATATTTTAGAGTTATGCTAAAATTTAATGTATTTTTTTTCCAACAAATATGTCAAATTGTAACTTTCCATTAGTTGCCTCTAATTTAACCGTTTTTAATTATTCGACGTGGAAAGATTCAATTAAAACCCTTTTCGTAGTTAACGACCTCAACATTGTCATGACTGAGGATTGTCCTAAAGTCCCAACCCCTGATACAACACGAAAAAAGTCTTAATTGTCAAAACAACTTATTAATGTATTGTAAAAAGGTTGAAATGAAGATTAGAAAATGATTACTTTTTTATACCACAGTTTTTGTAAAGTTATATAAATAAAATAATAATAATAATAATTAATATCATGAACTCATATTCTAGAATATGGGTTTGTATTAATAATTATTATTATTATTATATATATATTCATCAGGGTGGGATGGGGAACTTGGGTGGGGGTGGGGATGGGAACAGAGAACTCTAGAAATCTTGTCAAACAAATATGTTTGATCAACCCTTCTTCATGAATTGGTTTTGGATAATAATCTACCATTTTCATTATTTTTGGAATCATGTATCTATGTTGACAGTATTTCTGTGTGTTATTACCTGTACTTGACAACTTTCATTTCTAGATATACGTTTTTGTGCAATATTATAGAGCTAGAGAATTGATTGCTTTTGCACCTCCAAATATAGTTCTCTTACTTAATCAATTATATGAATTTTTAATATAATTTCACATATTTTATACATCTTCAGGAAAATTAATATGTCCCCAAAAGGACCAAATAGATGAAGAATAATGAGACTTATCATCCAACACATTCTTAAAAATTAATTGAACAAAATTTTTTATTTCTATTTTTAAAATATGATATTTAAGATATTAATACTTTTCTTCAACTACTTTTCAATAATAACAGACAATAGTTATTTGATTTGAAGAGCACAACAGGAACATGGGTATAGAGAAAATATAATATAATAATATATTTATATAATAATATTAAATATATAAAATAATATAACATCAAATAACTAAAATTATAAAATCAGATAATATAAAAATTAATGGAATTTTGAAGTGGAATTCTCACCAATGTATGTGTGATGTTAAGATCTACCAAATGCCACTATTTATAACAAAGTGACAAGTAGGATGTGGACTTTAATGGACACCAAGCATGAATAATTACAAGGCACATGAACAACATGAAAGGTGACACAAGACTTTTGGGACACTAAACAATGGGCATCTATTTATTATTATAATATTCATAATACTCCCCCTTAGATGTCCATATATATATATGAAATATGTATCGTTAAAACCTTACTATGAAAAACCCTAGTGAAGGAAAAAGAGTACATATTTCATATAACACATACTCCTAAAAGAATACAATATATTTACTATTGGGATTGGTGTCCTAATTCTCTCGAAGTCTCGTAGTTTGTAAGCTTTATACACATTATTATGAATAAAATAAGAGTTATTTTATTTGCATTTACTCATATCCAATAAACAAAGACCATGGTTAATGTATGTAAACTTAAGCATGTATATGAGATATACAAGTGGATCATGTCTTAAGTAATAACCTAAAAGGTCTATAGTATAAGGATAAAGGAGGGATACCTTATCCTTGTGACACTACGAACACAACCCGCTTTGTAGAGGTTTACAAGTGTTGTGAACTACTACAGATGGTCTGATCTTGACTATTCATGTGGAGACATGCGAGCGAGGGTGTCCTATACAAAGAGTTTGTATAAGACCGGACCACGAGATGACTAGTCTCTTTATATAATGTCGTTGATACTTGAGACTTACATCTCACCTAAATGACCATAGGTGACATGACCTTAATCCTGAGTGTTTTGGGAACTCCTGCCTTTAAGGGCGACGCTTTGATTAGTATGGGTGAGAGTGGCCAGATTACCAACTCAACAAGCCTACCTTTTTGTGGATTTTTCTGATTGGGGAGCTGGAAACTCAGTTACAGAAGACAAAATTCATTCCTTCCCCGAAGCAGGGGTAAGTAGATAGATTGCTCAATTAAGGGCTGATTTTGGGTCTTAAACAAAGTGGCCATCTCCTTTCTTTGGAAGAGAACTCAGTCATAGTAGGACTGTGGCTTATGTTCTTTAGAGAAATTGGTGGTACTTAAGGAGTTAGTTGTAACTACAGGGGCATAATGGTAAATTGGCCCAGCTATACTTACGAGTGATCTGTGAAGTGTTATCGCACTGTTGATCGGCTGATATGGACACAAAAATATATATGTAGTGAGGAAAGTGCAGTTGTCAATCTCTAGGTAGTGCTTGACAATTAACGGATGGTGGATCCCGTGACTAAAGAGTTTAGTCAGTTATTCACGTACCGTTGAAGCTTCAAGCTACAGGTCCATAAGGTCCCCTTGGTAGCTCAATGGATTCAAGTTGAGAATCAGTTCTTCGGGTTGATTTGAAGTGTTCAAATTGGCATGAGGAAAATCAATTATATAGATAGAGTTGGTGTGATGTATGAGATACATCAAGTGGAGGATTAATGTAAATATGATTTACATTAAGTACCATAAAATAGAAAAAGAATGGTTTGCATGTTTCATGAGATGAAATATTAAAACTATTGGTTATAAATATAATATGGTAAGTTGTTTATCATATTTATTTATAATAATATTAATTATTTGATAATTATCTCTTTTTCTCTAATAACCAATTGAGAGGAGGTTATTGGTGGTTTTATGGTTATCGTGAGATAAAAGGAAAAATGTTTTCCTAAAATTAGAAAGTTGCCACTTCTGGAAAGGAACTCACGATAAAGCTATCAAGTGAAGGTGTTTCACTAAGCGATAGCTAATAGAGAGACTAAATGATTGTGGACATTGACTATACGATAGTTCATTCAGCTGATCATAGCTAAACGATCGCGTGACATTGTCTATATGATAGGCTATCATTTACTACACGATTGGGCATATTGTCTATATGATAGACGCGTTCTATCTCCCAATTGCTCGATCATCTATGCGATCATTGTCCTCCTGTCTCTTCCTCTAACTAAGTTCATACGGAGCCCACAACTCCTGGATTCTCACACCGAGAATACCAAGGTAACCATTGTGGTAGTGTCTTCACTCAACTCGTTGATTTCAAGATTCTGGAGGCCATTTGTTAGGTTCGTGATCATTGTGTTTGTGGTGCTGATTATGTTGCATCGATTGTTGCATTCGAGGGCTGAGATGCTATTCTTGGACGATTCGAGATTGATCGAGGAAGATTTGAAGAATGCTTCTTGAAAGGTACATATATTCTATCCCTTGACACTATCTTAAAGCATGCTGTAATTTCTTGTTGTGCATGACCAGTTCATTTCCGTTTTTTTACTGTAATTGTTTATGTTCAATTTCAAATGGATTTTGGAACGATCCTTCCGCTACTCATGGAAATACTCATGTCTGATTTTCTTCATTTAGTCCCCCTCATGAAAACATCACTTAAGATCTTTGAGTTGCTGCAGTCCAATGTTGTGCACCAATTTTTCAAAAGTTGCGGTTGGTAATGCCTTTGTAAATAAATCTGCCAGGTTATCCTTCAAACAAATTTGTTGTACAGTGATGTCGCCATTTTCTTCAAGATCATGAATGTAGAAAGTCTTCGATGAAATATGTTTTGTTCTATCTCATTTCATATATTATCCTTTGATTTGGACTATGCAAGCTATGTTGTCTTTGTATAATATCATTGAAGGATTTTTATTAGAAGACTAGCCACACGTTTCACGAATATGTTGAGTCATTGATCTTAGCCATATACATTCTCGAATAGCCTCGTGAATTGCAAGAATTTCAAAATGATTTGAGGAAATGGTCATTATAGTTTGTTTCACCGATTGCCATGATATAGCAGTTCCTCCACATGTGAATAAATAACCTGTTTGAGATCGAATTTTGTGTGGATCAGATAAATATCCAGAATCTGCATAACCAACTAAATCAAGATTTGATTTATTTTAAAAAAACAAACACATATCGATTGTTCGTCGGAGATAAAAGAGTATATGCTTAATTCTGCTCCAATGTCTTTTTGTAGGAGAATAACTATGTCTAGCTAATAAATTTACTGAAAATGCAATATATGGTCTTGTATTATTAGCAAGATACATCAGTGTGATCAATTGCACTAAGACATGGTACTTCAAGACCAAGAAGTTCTTCATTATCTTCTCGAGGTCGAAATATATCTTTCTTTATATCCTATGAATGGACTTCTATTGGAATATTTAATGGATGTGCTTTGTCCATATAAAATCTTTTCAAAATTTTTCCTATATAAGTTGATTGATGAATAATTATTCTATCTGCTAAATGCTCAATTTGAAAACCAAGGCAAAATTTTGTTTTTCCAAGATTTTTCATCTCAAATTCTTTCTTAAGATATTCTATTGCCTTTGAAAGCTCTTCAGGAGTTCCAATTATATTCAAGTCATCAACATATACAATTATAATAACAAATCCTAATTGTGATTTCTTTATAAAGACACACAGACATATTGGATATTTTAATATCCTTCTTTCAATAAATATCCACTCAGGCGATTGTACCACATCCGTCCTGATTGTGTCAATCCATATCGTGATCTCTGTAACTTTATTTAATACCATTCCTAAGAATTTGATGTATATATTTCAGGTACCTTAAATCCTTCTCAGATTCTTATATAAATATCATGATCAAGAGATTCATATAAATATGTTGTGACTGCATCCATAAGATGCATATCTAGACTTTTATACAAAATCAAGCCAATTAAATATCTTAATGTAATTGTATCCACCACTGGAGAATATGTCTCCTCAAAATCAATACCAGATCTTTGTGAAAAACTTTGTGCAACTACTCTTGCTTTATATCTTGTGACTCATTATTTTTCATTTTTTTCCTCACAAATACCCATTTGCATCCCACAGGTTTAACACCTTCTGGTGTTCGGACTACTGGTCTAAAAACCTGATGTTTTGAAAGTGAGTTTAATTCTGCCTCGATTGCTTCTTTTCATTGAAGCTAATATTTTCTATGTCGACATTCTTCAATAGATTTTGGTTCAGAATCCTCATTTTCAGATATAATATCAAGAGCAACATTATATGCAAAAATTTATCAATAATTACATTAGTTCGATTCCATAGTTTTCCTATCATGACATAGTTTATTGAAATTTCGTTATTATCTTTAGGTATTTCACCTTCCTCACTAGTCATGTCGAGGATTTCTTTATAGGTATTTACATCTTCAACCAAGTCTTTTTCACTATTAATTATTTTTCGTTTTCGAGGATTTTCATCTTTGGAACCCACTGAAGGAACTCTTGAACAAAAGCATCCATGAGCGCATTCGGATCTTTCCTATTTCATTGTGACCGAATTACCACATACACATTCTAACAATCAGGTATACAATTTAACACTAATTATAGGCATGCTTTCACAAATAAAATACAATAGATTGAGTTAACGTACCAGTTGAAGACTGTGTTCACTATGAACTAGACCCAGTGGAAGCAACCCTCTACGTTCTTTATCACCCAGCAAATAGTTGACTACCAGCAACACGATCGTCTACACGAACGACAACAAACGAACAAGCAGGACCGGGGATGACACCACCATTTAGAGCCATTGGTATTCTCAAAGTGAGAATCCAAGGAGTGGTCTTTGATGGAATCGGTAGAGGAAGGAGGAAAGGGATGATCGTGTAGAACGATAAGCATGTGGGAGAGGCTATCGTATATCGGATGCTTATCGTTTAGAGAAAGCTACACGATCGTGTAGGTTTTACTAAGCGATCATTTAGTAAAGAGTAAGCGATCATTTAGAAAACTCAGCACGCTAAGCGATCGTTTAGGGAAACTGAGCGATCGTTTAGAGAACGCGTGCGATCGTTTATGACACAAGGTGTGCGATCATTTAGGCGATAAGGCACTATCGTATAGCCTCTCAACTAAGCGATCATTACGTTTTCACACCTTGAGCAATTTTTCCGAACTCCTTGCAAAATGAAACAAATTTTCATTTTATTCTTCAGTTACAATAACCGAAAATGATTTTCCCACTAACGCATGATTCAAGAATATCCGACCAATTATCACATAACCAACCAATTAATTAATAAATGAATATAATCATATTATATTCTTAACCTATAATTTGATATCATATATCTACTATAGTAATTTCTTCTTTACTTGATATAAATCATATTTATGTCTAATTTCCTCCAAAATAATGTATCTCATACATATAGTAGTTCAATTATATCATATATAATTGAACACCCTCTTGTCAATTTGTACATTTCAAACTGACCCAAAAACTCATTCTCAGCTTTATCCAAGCTACCTCGGGGACCTTATGGACCTATGGCTCGAAGCTCCAACGGTACGTGAATAGCTGACTAAACTCTTTAGCCACGAGATCTACCATCCGTTATCTGTCAGGCATTCCACTAAAGACTAAAAGCTGAACTTTTCTTACCACAGATATATTTCTGTGTCCATCGGATATAACCAATCATGAGTACGATGACCATTCATAGATGTTTGTAAGGATAGTTGGGCCAATTTACCGTTTTGCCCTTGTAGTTACATCTCACTCCTTAAGTACCACTGATTTCTCTAATGAACAATACAACATAGTCCAACTGAAAACCTCTCGGGCCAATAGTAGGTGTGTAGCGCCACATCGTTTAATCTCTAGAATCAGCCCTTAAGGGAGCTATCTATGTACTTGCCCCTACTTTAGGGAAGGAGTGAATTCCATCTTGTGTAGTTGAGTTCCCAGCTCCCAAATCAGAGGAATCCCCAAAATGTTAAGTTTTAGTCAGTTACTTGGCCACTCGCACCCATAAAAATCAAAGGACAGTCCTTAATGGTAGGAGTTTCCAACTCATGATCCACTTGTATGTCACCACATACATGTTTAAGTTACATATTGATAACAAAGGATTTTATGCTTAACTTACATATTGATAAATTATACATCACAAGCGTTTGTACAAACTGTTTACAAACTATAGGACACGAGAATTTAGCATGGCAACAGGTGAGAAAGTCTCTTCATAGTCGACTCCCTCTACCTGGGTATAACCCTTTGCCACAAGACGAGCCTTGAAGGTTTGCACCTTCCCATCAGCACCCCGTTTGTGCTTGTAGATCCATTTACAACCTATATGTCTTACCCCATTAGACTGATCAACAAGATCGCATATTGAGTTGAAGTACATCGAATCCATCTCGAGATCCATTGCTTGACCCATTCATCCAAGTCAACATCCTCCATTGCCTTCTGATAAGTCAACGGATCCTCAACGTCGCCATATGCTATCATAGCAAGGATTTTCGTGAAACCTAGATAGCGAACGAGCGGGTTCACAACCCTCCCACTGCGTCGAGGTTCCCTAAACTCTTGAGGTGGAACCGACATACTAAATGAACTCCCATCAACAACTCTTGCTGATGTAGTAGGCTCTTCAACAACTCTTGTTGAAGTTTCAGTAGTTTCATTGGAAAGCTCACGCAACACGACTTTACTTTGTGGACTGTGCTCCCTAATATGATCCTCCTCTGCGAAACTAGCGTTCATGGAAACAAACACCCTATTTTCCGATGGATCACAAAAATAACCCTCTCGTGTACCTTTGGTGTAGCCTACAAAGAGGCATAACCTCGACCGTGGTTCTAACTTCTTGGGATTTGCCTCAAGCATATGTATAGGGCAACCCCAAATACGGACGTGACGTAAACTAGGTTTACGCCCATTCCACAACTCCAGAGGTGTTCTTGCAACACTCTTGAAAGGAATACAATTGAGTATGTATACCGTAGTCTCCACTGCGAAACCCCAAAACGAGTCCAGTAAGGAAGCGTAACTCATCATCGAATGAACCATGTCCAACAATGTTCTATTTCTCCTCTACGCTACACCATTTTGCTGAGGTGTACCCAATGCTGAGAGTTGAGAAACAATTCCATGTTCTATCTGTTGGGTTTTATGTCCTAAAACTCGTGGTATGTAAACAATGAAGCTTATTCTGATAATTCAATAAAGGTGTTATTGAATAAATCTATTGCTTAAATAGAAATCCAATAAACCTAAAAGTCCCTCGACTATTGGATGAGTACTTGAACTTTATGTGGAGACATAAAGGTGGATTAGGTTTGAGTAAATAGTCAAAATGATCTATAGTACATCGTTAAGGTTGGGTACCTTATTATGGTAACACTATTGGATACGGCCTGCTCTGTAGTTGTTACAAGGAGTTGTAAAGTGCTTCAGATGAAGTGATCCTAATTCATTCATGTTGGACATGAGAAGTGGGGTTGTCCTTGTGCAAAAGAGTTTGTAGAAGATCGGACCACGAGATGAGTCACTCTTACTTTATAACACTGTTTACTGTTTAAGACTGACTATTTCAAAGTGATGACCTAGGTAACTTGATCTTAATCCTGAGCTAACTATGAACTCCTGTTTATCTGGGATTGCCCTTAGATTTGCATAGGTGAGGGTTAGCTCAACAACACCGGCTAAATATGACTGCCATTTCAGGGGTAAGACCGAATAGATAGCTGGGGACATAGGGTGCAAGAGGGAATTCACTCCTACCCGCTTTAGGGATAGTAGAGAGGTTGTTCCCTTAAATGCTGATTCTAGGGCTTGAACAAGGGATCCCGCCCTCTCATTTGGTATGAGAAGGACTCGGTTTTTTGATTGGATCACAAAACAATTGTTCATTAGGGGATCAATGGGGACTTAAGGAACAAGAGGTAATTTCGGTGGTAAAACAGAGATTTGACCTAGCCTTTATTAAGAACAACCTGTGAAGGGTTAACTTACTAATCATGGTTATATCGAGTGGATATAATATATCTACAGTAAGGGGAGCTCAACTATGGGCTTTAGTGGAGTGACCCATTAGTTAACGAATGGGGTTTAGATCGGTCTAATGAATTTAACCGATTAATCTCAGATCATTGAGCCCATGATCTGTAGGTCCATGAGGTCCCCCTACTAGCTCGAAAATGGATTAGCTCTAGAGTAGTGTGACAAGTTAATTTGAAACGCTCAAATTAGAATCAAACAGAATTGGAGAAAATATATTTAAATATGATTTAAATAAATGAAAATGACTTTGTGTAAAAATTAATTTAATATCAGATATTAAATTAATTAGAACTATTTAAATAATTATTTATTCTTTTTAATACAAAATTAATTTGTAAAATTAATAAATTTTGATTTTAGAAATAATGTATGATTTTAAAATCAATTTTTGGATATTTCAAGTCATCTTCAAAGTAGCTTACAAGGAACCCACTTTCTCCTTTGGTTTACTCCAAGCATGAGCTGCATCCCATGCAGCAGATCTCTTTGCATGATTGTTTACCATATATTAAAGAGATTGGAGTGAAGAATGGAGGATGAACAGACCGAATTTTTGCTGAAAAATTCGGATGAAGAAGGTGTTCTTCAATGGGTTCTCTTCAGTGAGCTTTCTCCATATTCCCTTTGATTCCAGCATATTTTGAGTCCACAACTCAATCTAGAGCACCAAGAGAATAGTAAGGAAGATCTTGTGGTGGTCTACATAAGGATTCGAAGGAATTTGCAGCTGAAAATGGAGATTTCATTAGTTCGGCCAAGGTATGTTCATGAAACACATTATACTCTGTTTTTAACATGTTTCTTTTCAACCAAAATTAATGAATTGGAATGCTTATAGATCATAATTTCTTCGGCTGCGTGCTGATATCCATCCAACAATTGGTATCATAGCATCTTATAAGCATTCAGTTCGGATTAATTCTGGTTTGGTGGGTGTTTTGTATGAAAATAAGACACTGCTGTAATGATATGGTTTTCTGAGCTTTGGCCTTTAATTTCTCTTTGATTTCCCATTTAAATTTGTAATTGGCTCTTGCTTGATGAGCTTTAATGTCTTCCCAAGAGTTTATAATTTATTTAGAGTCATTAGAGTTGCAATTAAGCTATAATTCGAAGAAACAAGCAAAGGGGCCGAGTTGAAGATTCCAGATGATCAGCCTCTGTTCATACCGTCATTAAACTTCAGTAGCAAAATGATTGTTTAGCTTCATGCGTTAGACGATATGAAGGAAAAGCTAAATGATCGTGTAGCTTCGAGCGTTAATCGTTTAGGTGTTGTGCGCTAGACGATCATTTACCTCGGGAGCTAAACGATGTGTTGTTTTGCTATGTGATGGCACTGCACGATCGTGTAGCTTCGGGTGGGAGCTAAGCGATGAGGCAAAGAGCTATGCGATGGCACTGAGCGATCACTTACACGATCGTTTACCTTTGATCCGGAGCTAAGCGATGCGGCGAAGAGCTATGCGATGGCGCTGAGCGATTGATTACAAAATCGTTTACCTATGAGCTGCAGCTGAGCGATGCGTCAATTGCTATACGATAGCACTAGGCGATCGCTTACCTCGGGTGCCCGCTAAATGATCGATGTTGTGCTAAACGATGGAGCTATGCATAGTGTTTGACAGTAAGCGATCGTGTAGCATCCTTCGGCGCTAGACTATGACACTATATGATAGAAGGCAAACACTATACGATCGTGTAGCTTTGTTAAACGATAGATGTTGGTTACTAAACGATCAAGCCAATCGCATGACGATGGTCGTCATTGCTAAACGATCAGACTTGGTGAGATTTTGAGCGAGACCAAGAGAAGCCGGTTCGACCGGTTCTCTTGAGGTTTGGTCCGGTTCAGCTTCAAATGGTTTGTGGTTGGTCCGGTTCAGTCTCTGTTGGTCCGGTTCAGATGGTTCGAGTCCGGTTTAAGTGGTTTTGGAGCGATTCGAGCGATGTTGAAGCTGTTTTTGTAATAGTTAGGCTTTTGCTTGCTTGTTTTTGCCAAAACTAAAACCATATCAGTACGTGTTTAATTATTTATGCATTGGACGTATTTTATAATTAAATAAATCTTGTATGTGCATATAGTATGCCATTTAGATTAAAAATCCCACCATAGGAAGCATGCAACATGCATTAAAAGTATGTTATAATTTGTTATAATATATAGTATGCATGTTAGGGTTTCTTGTATTTAATATAAGTGTTATATTAGATATTGAATGTCTGTATGTTGAGGATGTTTAACATGTCTAAAGTTTTATAAGCTGTTATAAAGTTGGGTTAGACATTTAAAATCCATAATGAAGAACAGATGCATGCTCACGTAGGTTAACCATTTGTTTTAATTAGTTAAAATAGGTCGTTAAACTTGTACAACTAGGGTTACAAACTCAACCGATATATAATCCTGTCGAAGGTTAGGTGTATTTAAGTTGACGGTCTACGAAACACCTCCTACTTGGTGATTATGGCCAAATAATTGAGCGTTGGTAACCAGTTTTATGAGTATTCGTGAGCGATGTGAGGTAATAAAAGCGTTTATCACCTAGACATCGTAGGTTTAAGTCCATTTATAAGAGTTATACATGGATAAACCACATAGACTTAGGGTTATTTTTAATTAGCCGGAAAAGAATCTAACTACAAAGTTACCCAAACATTAGAACTCTTCTGTGGTAGTGAATAACTTCTATATGATAGAGTTATTAGAAAACTTCAGCGGGAGATTAATAACATACGCGGTATGTTATTCTTTGCTCTCGCATCCCTAAAAGTTCACAGTCTAGATTTAAGCAATACTTCATGTCACCCTGGAAGTGACCTCCCTTCGGAAAGTATTTTTTAGCTTAAATTTAGATTCGGGTGAATAAAGGAAAGTTGTTCGATCAGAGATCAAGTGTATGATTTCAGCGCCACGTCTCTATATAGTTCACACCGTGAGATTCATATGATGCTTCATGTCACCCTGGGAGTGACCTCCCTTCGAAAAGTGTTTTGTATGAGTTAATATCAAGGTGAACGGAGGAAGTAGTTCATAGTAAGTGGGTGAAGGAAATATGTCAACATATCCTGTGGTCTCCTTCATTAGTTTGGACCGTGAGATTTTTTTTGTTGCGCTTGCTGGTTAGCTTTAAGCGACCCTTTACTAGCTGTTTAACAACGGCCATCCCCTCGAAGGGTTGTAACATAGGATTCAGAACAACTCAAGCTCCATAAATGGATAGGATTTCTTTGGTCATTAGTCGCCTTTGACATCCGAAAATGGTGAGTCTACACTTATAGAATTATTAAGTGTTAATAATGTCTGACCAAAAGCGGTACCTAAATGACTATCGGAATATGAGTTATTCTGAAGGTAGTATTTAGTCAAGATCTTTAGTGGAGTGACCCATTAGTTAACGAATGGGGTTTAGATCGGTCTAATGAGTTTAGTCGATTAATCTCGGATCGTTGGGCCCATGATCTCTAGGTCCATGAGGTCCCCTAACTAGCTCGAAAATGGATTAGCTCTAAAGTAGTGTGACAAGTTAATTTGAAACGTTCAAATTAGAATGAAATAGAATTGGAGAAAATATATTTAAATATGATTTAAATATATGTAGATGAATTTGTGTAAAAATTAATTTAATATTAGATATTAAATTAATTAGAATTATTTAAATTGTTTAAATAATTATTTATTAATTTATTATAAAATTAATTTTTAAAATTAATAAATTTTGATTTTAGAAATAAAATATGATTCTAAAATCAATTTTTGGATTTTTGGAAATTGAAAAATTACACAAAATTAAAAATGGGTTTTTTCAAGTCATCTTCAAAGTAGCTTACAAGGAACTCACTTTCTCCTTTGGTTTACTCCAAGCATGAGCTACATCCCATGCAACACATCTCTTTGCATGATTGTCTACAATATATTAAAGAGATTGAAGTGAAGAAGGGAGGATGAACGACTGATTTTTTGCTGAAAAATTCGAATGAAGAAGGTGTTCTTCAATGGGTTCTGTTCAGTGAGCTTTCTCCATATTCCCTTTGATTCCAGCATATTTTGTATCCCACGACTTAATCTAGAGCACCAAGAGAATAGTAGGGAAGATCTTATGATGGTCTACACAAGGTTTTGGAGGAATTTGCAGATGGAATTGGAGATTTCGTTGGTTCGGCCATGTTCATGAAACCCGTTATACTCTGTTTTTAGCATGTTTCTTTTGAACCAAAATTAATGAATTAAAATGCTTATGGATCTTGATTTCTTCCACTGTGTGTTGGTGTTGATCCAACACTATCAAATAGTCCTGGAATGCCGAGTCTAAAAACTCTCCACCTCGATCCGATCGAAGGGTTTTAACCCGTCTATCCAATGCGTTTTCAACTTCAGCCTTGAACTCTTTGAACTTTTCAAAGGATTCAGACTTCTATTGTATAAGACAAACATACCCATACCTAGAGTAATCAATAGTAAAACTAATAAAATACTCATAGCTACCTCGAGCTCGCACATTCATAGGACCACAAAGGTCAGAATGTACTAACTCAAAAGGCTCTTTGGCTCGATAACCTTTTCCAGTAAAAGGTTGTTTAGTCATCTTACCCTCAAGGCAAGATTCGCACACCGGTAAAGAATTTTCTTCTAACTCACTTAGAAGTCCATTCTTCACCAATCTCTCAATCCTATTGAGATTGATGTGCCCTAATCGAAGGTGCCAAAATTGGACATTTTCTTTTGGATAAATACGTCGACGTTTTAATTGAGTAACGATAGTTTTAAAAAATTCTTTGTTATGGAGAGAACTAATGGCTAACGGCTTTAGCACAAACAAGTTACTTTCCTGATACGCTGTACCAATATTAACACCATCTTTATGAATACACGCTATATTCACATTAAAAAAAATAGTGTATTTACATTTTAGCAAGCACTTTTTAGAAATGAGGTTCCTCTTAAGTTCAGGAACAATATATACATCATTCAAAATTAGAAACCCATTCTATAAAGCTAACTGGAGCCCCCTCACTACCACAGCTGAGACGACGTGCCCGGTGCCTACTTGCATCGTCATCTCACAAGCCTCTAGCTGTCGCCAGGATCTAATCCCCTGAAAAGAAGAACAAACTTGATTAGTGGCGCCCGAATCAATTATCCAGGCAGAATCATCATTCTTCACTAAACAAGTTTCAAGTACAAGTAAATGATATTTACCTTGATTTGTCTTGGCCTTAGCCTTGGCTACCTTCCTTTTCTTCAACCAGCGAGGATAGTTCCTCTTCCAGTGTCCATCCTAGTTGCAGTGGAAACATTTTCCTTTTCAACCGGCGATGGATGCCTTCTTGAGGCATAGACGGCGGGTTAGCAAACGCCTTTCCTTTTCCCTTACCACCCTTCTTCTTCTTCCCCTTTGCAGAGTTAGAAGTAGAAGGTGCAAACTTCGTTCTTATGGTCGAACCTCTATGGAATGTTCTGGAAGATGAAACAACATTTGCCTCACCCTTCTTCCTCTCCTTACTTTTTAGTAAAGATTGGTAGGTCTGCAACTCTTTGAGGAGAGTTGTAAGGTTATATTTCACTTTATTAAAAATCACATTGCTAACAAAGTGTAGGAAACTCTTCGGCAAATAATGCAGGATTATGCTAACCTGGCTGCCCTCATCTATGGTAGACCCATTCAACTCTGCCACATTGAAGTGGACCATCATGTTAAGCACATGTTCACGAACAGAGGTGCCTTCTTCCATTTTGGAGTTGAACATATACTTAAGAGCCTCGTGCATAAGTGTTCAAACGATTGTCCAAACATTCCCCGCAGGGACTCCATGATCTCACGCTTGAGACCATGGGCTCATGTTTCTTAGCCAAGACTTTAGAAAGACTTGCCAAGATATAGGCTTGGGCCTTCTCATTCGCCCATGTCCATTGCTTGTATGCCTCCCGAACATTTTGAGCGGCATTGGGAGCTGAAATAGGAGGATAAATCTCCGTAAGGGCAAACATGAGATCCTCAATGATAAATATCATCATGATCATGTGTTTCCATGTCGAAAAGTTATCACCAGTTAATTTTTCGACGCTAAGCAAAGCTAAAGTGGTTGTGGCCATTTTGAAAAGATTGTTGCTGAAAATACAAACAAAACTTTAATTAGATTTCGCTAAACCACAATTTAACCAATTAATTTTGCAAAACAGTTTCAAGTACCCTAAGTAAAAGATTTCTATTTTGCAATGATGCCTCAGTGAAGAAGGACAAACGTCATCAGTGGGGTGATCAGATGCCCCTTCGCTGGGATGAGACATTCTCAACCATTAGGCAGAATCAACTCTTGGAACTGAACCTAACAACCACCATTTATTTGGTCCAGAACTGTTAACCTTTAAGAATTCCGCGTAAGTGTGACCCCTCTCTTTCAGTGCCAGAGTCCCGCCCTAATGAGCCCAAGGTAGTGAAGAAGCAGATTAGGACAATAGACTAAGTAAGCTTCTCCTCTTACAGGAGATCAAATAAAGAAACGCGCAAAACTGTCATCCTTTAGGAGGACACTTCCAAGGTGCTTCGAGGCGATGCACAGTAACTTTATTCAATCCAACGAGGGAGACTGAGGAATATGTTGTCACACTTCCCGTTCCCACTTACTATGAACACTCTCTCCATCCACCTTAATATTGACCTACCCAAACACCATCTGTTAGGGGGACACGCCAAAGGTGCCTCGAGGACGAGGGTAGATCTCACAGTGTGGGCTATATAGAAGAAACGTGAAAGGTTTAAGTGAAGCATCATATGCCCCAAGTATCTCCCACTGAATGTTCTCCCTAGGGATTCATTAACCTAGACAATCCGGCTACTAATTTTAGTCTAAGTCATATTTTTAAGTCCGCTCATAAGCAACTTTTGTCTATGAATTATGAACAAGTTCAAGTAGTCACATCTAAACACTTTAATAGACTATCCTTAACTTGCATGCGTGCATCAAATCTATCTAATTCACCTTTCCAAGTAAGTTCTCAGGTAGGGGTGTTACGTTTCCGTCAACTTAAATACCCCAGCCTAGATAGAACCCGCCTTAGACAAAAGGTGCCTAATAGATAGGTTTGCTACACTTTAACCTTTTATTAGTCAATTTAATCCTATTAAACTGATTAAAAGATTAAAGCCTAATGATTGCTAATCATATTATAACCGTGATCTTAGGTCTATGTTATCCAAGTTTTAAACATTCTAAAATTGTGAATTAAACCTAAGTGAGCATGCAGTCTTTCTTATTGCTTTTAGTTCTAATTTCTTTTTAACCATGAAAAAGAAATAACTAAAACACATTGCGCACAACTAGGTATTTATAATGCTTATAAAGAAACCTATGTGTCATGCATCATGCAATGTTCGGTCATTACTATACATAACTTATGTGTACGCGTAATAACCAAGCAAACATGTTTTCCATACACCCTTATACTATAACAATTATAATGTAAAGATGATGCATGTCAATGCTTTCTATGCATGCATAAATATAACTCTTATATTATATGATGCATGAGCATGCTCTTACATAATTAAATCATGCTTCTCTAAATTATAGAATTTATAATAAAGAGATAATGCATGACCAATGCATAACCTAATGTGGGATTTACTATATATGCATACCATATGACATATAAATAACCATACATCTCATGTAAAAAACCAAGGATTAACGGACTGAGATGAACCTTGACAAAAATTAGAATGAAATAACTCTATCTATTACATTTTTCATCGAGCAAACCGGTTCACAGGCAAACCGGGTCTTGAACTGCTAGGAGAACTCCATCGTTTAGTAAACGCCGCAGGTAAACGATCGTTTAGCGCACAATAGAGATAGGCGTAAAAGCTAAACGATCGCTTAGACAACAACGAGGCTATTAAGCTTGATCGTTTAGGCAATCGCTTAATGCATCGAAAGGTAAACAATTTACCGTGCGTTACTCCACGATCGTTACGTTAGTTACTAAGCGATGAAGCTTATTGAGCTAAATGATCGTCTAGTGTGCACGCGAGTTAAACGATACCCGACCATCCGATACTCAGCATCGCTTACCCTATCGTGAACACGACCCGATCAACCCATGATCGTCTTCTTCCTTGAAGAACAACAACCCTTGCTCTGAACTTCTTCACAAACGACTCAAGCTTCAAACTGACTTTAAATTACAGACTCGATTGCAATTAATTATGCCAAAAAACACAGGGGCCTTCACAATTAACCAAAAATGCAAAAGAATTCAATTAAATCGAGGTAACTGATGGAAAAATAGGCATGCACAGCGGAATAAGGAACAATGTTACTTTAATTGCACAAATTAAACATACAACCCAAAATTAATTAATTAGGGTTTTTTTTTAAAAAAATATTACCTTTGAAGCTCCCTAAAATTTTCTATCTTCGCTCGAACATGAAATGGACAACCACTAGAGCTAACCTACTATCCTCTGGACTCGGAACCGGGTTGTGGGACCCGATGGATGAAGAACCCGAGAGAGAAAAAGAGATGGAAATAGAAGATGGATTTTTGGGTTGGGTTTGGGTTTTGAATTTTTCTAAAAAATTAATGATTTTTTCCAGCCCAAATTTAGAAATCAATTTTGGCAAAAATGTCAAAAGTCTTTTACCCAAATTGAAAGCCCAAATTTATAGAAAAAAGCCATGCAAAATTGAATGAAACAAATTCATAAAAACCCAACACCTCAAAATCCACTATCTAAGTGGGCTTGATGTCTCTACTATAAGCCAACACCTAGCCCACTATCTTGTTAGTGGAATTATCCAACAAAAGTTTGGATTTTCCCATTAACTTTAGTCAAAGGGCAAAATAGTCATTTTGTCCAAGTCAAACTTTGACCAAAAATCAACATTTTGACTTTTTATGATTTTTTCGGTCTTGACTAATTTTGACCTCCCGAGCATGAATCCGCATTCATTTTCTCGAAATTGCATTTGAATATCAGGTCGGTCAAAGTTTGACTTTTCAAAGTCAAAAGTCAACTCTTTGACTTTTTACATCATAGACCATTTCCATTATTTTCGAGCTTCCGAATATGAACGTATTCATATTCTTGATATTTAAATCACATTTAACATTAAAGCTATATCTCTAAACTGAAAAATCGACCACTATATCACATATACTTGTCGATTTCTCTCTCTTCACCTCATTCGAACAATTGAATTATTCTATCATACTGTTCTAAGTTTATTCCATATGATCTAGTAGGGAAACCTGATGGACCTATAGATCATGGGCTCCAACAATCCGAGATTAACTGGCTAAACTCTTTAGATGGAGCTAATCAACATTCGTTAACTCACGGGTCATTCCACTATAGTCCTGTAGTTGCACTCCCCTCACTATAGATATATTTGTGTCCATATAATATAACCACGATTAGCAAGTTAATCCTTCACAGGTTGTTCGTATTCTCAGCTGGGTCATAAAAACCATTTTACCCCCGAGATTACATCTTATTCCTTAAGTTCCACTAATCCTCTAAAGAACAATTAGTTTAAGGTCCAACCTATAAACCGAACCCCTCTCGGGCCAAGGAGAGGGTAGGGCCCCTTGTTCAAGACTTGAATTCAGTACTAAATGGAACAACCTATCTACTATCCCTATAACGGGTAGGAGTGAGTTCCGTCTTGCACCCTATGTTCCCAGCTATCCACCTAATCTTCCCCCTGAAATGGGAGGCTTATTGGGCCAGCGATAATGAGCTGCCCTCACCTATGCAGATCTAAGGATAATTTCGAGTGAATAGGAGTTCATAGTTAGCTGAGGATTAAGATTAAGTTACCTAGGTCATCAATTAATGAAATAGTCAGTTTTATACATTAAAGGACATTTAGAACGTAAAAAGTGACTATTTCATGGTTCAGTCTTATGTAAGCTCTTTACATAGGATGCCCCCATTTTCATGTCTCCACGTGAATGGTTTAGGATCACATCATTTGTATTAACTCTAAAATGGGCCGCATCCATAGTGTCCCCAGAATAAGGCGCCCAACCTTATTCATATACTATAGACTATTTTCGCTATATATTTGAACTTGATCCACATTTATGTTACTACATAAAGTTCAAACTTAAACTTAATAGCCTCAGATCCTTAGTTTATTGGATTCATGAATATAGAATTTAAATTTACTAAAGATTTTCAATAAGAACTTTATTGAACAAGAATATGATATTACAAACTACGAGTTTTAGGACATAAAATCCAACAAACTCCCACTTGGACTAAAACTCCTAGTAGGATCAAACAATGCTGAATTTGACTGTGAGAAATTAATATTACATATGAGTACAATAAACTAGGGCATTCATGGCCAACATAATCTCCCACTTGTCCTAGTTTAGAAACACCGTAGACCTAAACTCTGTAGGTGACCCTCAAAAACTTTAGTCATGGGGTTTTTGTAAAAGGATCAACAATGTTTTATTCAGAAGGTCACTACGGTGTACGATTTCCCAAATAAGGTGGTACTTGCGTTCGATGTGCTTTCCTCGTTTATGGCTTCAAGGTTCTTTTGAATTTGCAACTGCATCGCTGTTGTCACAATACAAGGTGATGGGTAGATGCATATTTGGAACAACATCCGGATCTGTCAAGAATTTCCTCAACCATACTGCTTCTTTTGTTGCTTTGCAAGTAGCTACGTATTCAACTTCCAATGTGGAGTCAACTATATAGGTCTGTTTTACGCTTTTCTACACTACTGCTCCTCCGTTATGAGTGAACACTAATCCAAATATAGACTTCCTAGCATCTTTATCAGTTTGGAAATCAGAGTCGGTGTATCCAGTAAGGATCAAATCCTTAGCACTATACACGAGCATGTAGTCCCTAGTTCTCCTTAGATACTTTAAGATGTTCTTAACGACAGTCTAATGATCACGTCCAGGATTAGACTGGTATCTACTGACGATCCCTACTGAGTAGCATATGTCAGGTCTAGTACATAACATTGCATACATCAGGCTTCCAACTGCGTAGGCATAGGGAATATTTTTCATATCCTCAACTTCTTGAGGTGTCTTAGGACATTATTTTTTTGACAAATGAATTCCATGTCTGAAGGGCAACAGACCCTTTTTGGAATTCTGCATTTTATATCTAGACAACATTTTGTCTATATAAGATGCTTAAGATAGGCTAGTGTCCTATCTTGCGATTCCGAACAATTTGGATCCCAAGAATATACTACGCATTTCCTAAATCTTTCATTTGGAATTGTGTATCTAGCCATTGCTTGACGTCAGTAAGATATCCTAAATCATTCCCAATGAGCAGAATATCATCGACATATAAAACCAAGAACACTACAACGGAATTAACGATCTTTTTGTAAACACAAGGCTCGTCAACATTCTGTTCAAAGCCATAAGATTTTATTGCAGTATCAAACCTTTTGTTCTTGACCCTGAACTATAAAGCCCTCTGGTTGAACCATATAGATACCCTCTTCAAGATTACCATTCAAAAAGGCTATCTTGACATCTATTTGCCAAATTTTATAGTCATAAAAAGTTGCAATGGATAAGAGTATTCTTATCGACTTTAACATGGCAACAGGAAAGAAAGTTTCTTCATAGTCCACTCCCTCTCTCTGGGTATAACCCTTTGCCACAAGTCGAGGCTTAAAAGTTTGTACTTTACTGGCTTGATCTCATTTTCTCTTGTAGATCCATTTGCAACCAATTGGTTTCACATCACTTGGTTTATCTACAAGAGTCCAGACTGAATTAAAGTACATTGACTCTATTTCGAGGTCCATAGCTTTTATCCACTAGCCACGATCCACATAATTCATTACCTATTTATAGGTCAATGGATCCTCTACGCCCTCATCATGTATGATGATTTGCGTTTAAGCTAAACCCAAATAGCAGTCAGGCAGATGAACAACTCTCTCAGATCCTCTATGCCCTCATCATGTATGATGATTTGCGTTTAAGCTAAACCTAAATAGCAGTCAGGTAGATGAACAACTCTCCCACTACGTCGAGGCAGTCTCAACTCTTGAGAACGATGTGACTAACCCGAAATACTAGTTTTATCTACTACTTTAGTAGAAGAACTAGGTATATTTGTAGCGTCTTTTGAAATTTCTTTTAACACTATTTTACTGCGTGGTTGATGATTTCTAATGTGGTCTTCCTCTAAGAATGTGGCATTTGTTGATACAAATACCTAGTTTTCTTGAGGATGATAAAACACACCACCCCTTGTTTCCTTTGGATAACCTACAAATAGGCATAATTTTGAACGATGTTCCCATTTCTTGGGATTTTGTACCAACACATGTGTTGGGCAACCCCAAATTCTAAAGTGACGTAAACTACTTTGATGACCTTTCCATAGCTCATAAGGTTTTTTGAAACACTTTTAGAGGGAACGTCGTTCAAAATATGGACAGTAGATTCAAGTGCATATCCTCAAAAGGAATCAGGCAATTAAGCATAGCTCATCATAGAGCGAACCATATCTAATAAGGTTCAGTTTCTTCTTTTTGATACACCGTTCTGCTGAGGCATACTAGGTGCAGAGAGTTGTGATTAGATTTCGTTTTCTACCAAATAGTCTTGGAACCGTATGTCTATATGCTCTCCACCTCGATCTGATCGAAGTGTCTTTATTGTTTTACCTAATTCATTCTCAACTTCAGCCTTATATTCTTTGAACTTTTCAAGAGAATTAGACTTGTGATGAAGCAGATAAACATGACTATACCTTGAATAATCATCAATAAAACTGATGATACCCACCTCGAGCCTTGACATTCATTGTTCCACAAAGGTCCGAATGTACGAGCTCTAAGGGTACTTTGGCTCTGAGACCTTTTCCAGTAAAAGATCTCTTGGTCATTTTTCCTTCAAGACAGGATTCACATGAAGGTAAAGAATTATCTTCTAACTGACTTAAAAGTCCACTCTTGACCAATCTCTCAATCCTATTGAGATTTATGTGACCAAGTCTTAGATACCATAGATAGGCGTTGGAAGAAACCTTTTGTTTTTCATTTTGAGTGTCTAATGTTCTAAACATTTCAGTATTTAAAACAAAATTTGCTCTAGTTGGTCTTAACTTATATAAGTTGTCTTCAAGTGTAGCAGAACAAATTTTAATATCTTTACAAAAAATAAACGTTGCATTTATATTAAATGATATTGTATATAATTATTCTATAATACAAGCGATAGATATTAAATTCCTCTACATAAGAGGTGCATCCAAAACATTTTTAAGTACTAGATATCTATTTTTAAAAAACAACTTCAGATCTCCCACTGGTTCAGTTGAGACGACCTTTCCTGTTCCAACTTTGAGGGTTATCTCACCTTCTTCAAGCTTTTTCCAAGAACTCATTTCCTAAAACGAGAAACAAATATGATTACTTGCTCCTGAATCTAGTATCCAGGTTGAAGTATCATATTCCACTAAACATGTTTCAACGACCAGTAAATCATATTTACCTTGTGCCGTTTTCTCAGCTTTCTTCTCTGCAAGGTACTTCGGGTAATTTCTCTTCCAATGCCTGTTTTGATTACAGTGGAAACATTTTCCTTTATCTGTATCCTTCTTTCCCTTTCTTATCTTGGGAGCCTACCCTTTTCCTTTCTTTTTCATTTAAGCTATAGAGGGTCGAGCTTTGTTTTTAGAGGACGATCCTCTTATAAATTCTTTCTTAGTGGTAGTAACATTTTCTTCCACTTCCTTCCCCTTACCTAAAGTAAGGTTTTGGAATCACTGGAGCTCGTTAAGAAGGGTAGTGAGGTTAAATTCTATCTTATTTAAAGACGTATTTGTCTCAAAAGGTATAAAACTCTTCGGAAGAGATTGTAAGATAAAGCTAACCTGATTAGCCTCATCAATGGGTCTGCCGTTTACTTCAGCGGTATTGAAGTACATCATCATGTCCAGGACATGTTTTCTAACAGAGGTCCCCTACTTCATCTGCTTTATGTAAATGTGCTTAATTGCCTCATGTCTAAGATACCATGATGGTCTGCCCAAAATTGATCCTTATTCTGTTGTGCATGCCTATTTTTCCATCATGTGGTATCAGAGCATATTTTAATTTTACTCAATTGCATGTGGTGGGTTTCAATTTATTAGATAAAATTGAGATTGGAAACTACAATGGTTTTTAGGTTTTGGCAATTAAATTAAGTTTTTTTGTGTATTAATTTGTAATTGCTCACTAGTCTATGAGCATTAATGTGTGGCAAAGGGTCTGTAAATTTGCTAGAGTCATTAGAGTTGAAATTAGGCTGTAATTACTCGGTTTCGGGAAAGAGGACAGCTTCAAATTTGGAGAAAAATGGCTCACAGACCCGAGAGAGTGCTCCCAGACCCGACCCGAGCAATACTCCGACCCGGTTTCTCGCATGCCTGCCCCGCTCGGATTCGACTCGCGTGCTCCACCCCCTCTAGCCAACACGCGCTCCAGCAGCCATTGACTGCCTCTGCGAGCGTTGACCAGCCAGTTCAGACGGTCTGAACCGATCCAGTTGAGTCGGTTTGACCAGTTCAACCTGGTTTTTGGAGTTTTTGAGCCAGTTCAAGAGTTTTTTTGCCAGTTCAAGTTGATTAAAAAATGTTTGAAGCTGGTTCAAGAGCGGTTTTTTGTACTACACCAAATTATTATTGTAATAATTTAGTTGTTAGCTTAATTTAAGAGCCAAAACCAATCCATTTTAAGGTGTTTAATTAATTATACATGTTGATGTATGTTTTTATTATATTTTGAATCTTGTTGTTCATATAGTATGCCATATAAATTTAAAATCCCACCATAGATTAACATGTACATGCATTTGATATATATTATAATTGTTATAATGTATATAGTATGTATGTTAAGTTTTTTTTTAATATAAAGTGTTATATTCAAGCATGATCATTAAGTATGAATGTATGTTATAGATGTATGAATCTAGGGTTATAATGGTTATAATTTTATTTTATAATTGTTATAAAATAACCTAGACTTTAAAATCTATTACAAAGGTAAAAGTTGCATGCTCACCTAGGATTAAATTGGTGTAATTTCAATCGACTTTTCTAAAGAGATAGAATAGGTCGATTACTTGTTAAACAAAGAGTTATTTACTTACCCGGGGATATCTTGTCTAAGGTTGGGAGTTCTTAAGATGACGGTTTAAGGAACACCTCCTACTTGGAGATCACACTGGTGTCTAAGTCAAATAAGCCTAGTTTTAATGAGCATGCGTGAAAGATGTAAGGTAATAAAATTTGTTTATCACCTAGACATCATAGGTTAAAATCCAGTATAAGAGTTATACAAGGATCTATCACCTAGACTTAGGATATGTTTAATTTAGCCGAAATATATCTCTAAGTATTTTTTTTATACCCTAAACTGTTATAGAACACTTCAGCTAGAGAGAAGTAGCGTACTTTTACCTCTAGCATCCCTAAGAGTTCACATCGTGAGGTCCATGCAAGGCTTTGGGCCGTGCTTAGGAGCGGACTCCCTTTGGAGAGTGTTTGCATGGATAAATATCAAGGTGAATAGGGGAATTAGTTCATAATAAGTGGGTGAGGGGTATGTAACAACATATCCCACAGTCTCTTCCATTAGGTCGCACCGTGAGATTCCTATAGTGCGCCTGCATGTCTGCCCTGGAGCGACCTTTCCCTTCGGAGAGTTGTATTATAGGATTCAGAACACCGCGAACTCCAAATCTAGATAGGCTCTCTTAGATCAGTTTTCATATTGACTTTCCACTTTCGGGAGCATGTTGATTCTGGTTTCTGAAATCCAAAAATGGAAGGTTACACTTACAAAAATTACTAAGATGTTAGTATATTCTCGACCAAATTAGCGACAACTAAAGTGCTATAAGAATAAAGAGTTATTCTGGGGTTAGAATCTAGTCAAGATTGTCTTGGTTTAAAAGAGGAATAATCGACTGCCCTTCGGTAGAGGTTACTTTAAACTTTTGAAATATCGTTGCAAAATATAATAATGAAGGGTACATTATTAGTTTTTGCTAAATTAAATTGGTTTCTTTGTGATTATAGTTTTTCTAAAAGAATATGTTTATCTTTTTCAGCATGAATAGCTCAATAGTAACATCCCAAAAAACTCCATTAATCCGCACATCCACAACAATTTAACAATTAAACTGAGCAGATATACACCCACCATGAATGTATAGGCAATTCATTGCATCAATGAAATTGGAATATCAGAATCTGGCTCTGATACCAATTGAAGGAACTCTTAAACAAGAGCATCCATGAGCACGTTTGGATCTTTCCTATTTCATTGTGACCAAATTACCACACACACATTCTAACAATCAGGTATGCAATTTAACACTAATTATAGGTATGCTTTCACAAATAAAATACAATAGATTAAGTTATCGAACCAGTTGAAGACTGTCTTCACTTCAAACTCAACCTAGTGAAAGCAACCCTCAACGTTCTTTATCGCCCAGCAAACAGTCGTCTACTAGTAGCATGATCGTCTACACGAATGGCAGCACACGAACAAGCAGGACTGAGGACGACACCACTACTTAGAGCCCTTGGTATTCTCGGAGTGAAAATCTAAAGAGTGGTCTTCGATGGAATTGGTAGAGGAAGGAGGAAATGGATGATCGTGTAGAACAACAAGTGAGTGGGAGAAGGCTATCCTATAGCAGATGCTTATCGTTTAGAGAAAGCTACACGATCGTGTAGGTTTTACTCAGCGATCGTTTAGTAAAGAGTAAGTGATCATTTAGGAAAACTGAGTGATCATTTAAAGAACGCATGCAATCGTTTAGTACGCGAGGTGTGCAATTGTTTAGCCGATAAGGCGCTATCATATAGCCTCTCAGCAAAACGATCGTTACATTTTCACACCTTGAGCGATTTTTCCGAACTCCTTTCAAAATGAAACCAATTTTCATTTTATTCTTCAGTTACAATAATCGAAAATGATTTTCCCACTAAAGCTCGATTCAGGAGAAATATCCGGCCAATTATCACATAACCAACCAATTAATTAATAAATGAATATAATCATATTATATTCTTAATCAATAGTTTGATATCATATATCTACTATATCAATCAGTTGTTAGAATCAATAGGGCTTCAAATCGTTCATTTTCAAAAATTGAAACCCTTCTAATTTCTCCTCTACTTGATATAAATCATATTTATATCTAATTTCCTCCAAAATAGTGTATCTCATACATTTAGTTAATTATATCATATATAATTAACTACTTCAATTATATCATATATAATCGAACTCCCTCTTGTCAATTTGAACATTTCAAACTGACCCAAAAACTCATTCTCAACTTTATCCAAGCTACCTAGGGGACCTTATGGTCCTGTGGCTCGAAACCTCAACGGTACGTGAATAGCTTACTAAACTCTTTAGACACGAGATCCACCATTCGTTAACTGCCAGACATTTTACTAAAGACCAATAGCTGAACTCTTCTTACCATAGATATATTTCTGTGTCCATGGGATATAACCAATCATGAGTACGATGACCCTTCACAGATGCTCGTAAGTACAATTGGGCCAATTTACTATTTTTCCCTTGTAGTTACATCTCACTCCTTAAGTACCACTGATTCCTCTAATGAACAATACAATATAGCCCAACTATGTGTGAACACCTCTCGAGCCAAGAGTATGTGTGTGGTGCAACATCGTTCAAGCCTTAGAATCAGCCCTTAAGGGAGTTATCTATCTACTTGCTCCTGCTTCAGGGAAGGAGTGAATTTCATCTTGAGTAGCTGAGTTCCCAGCTCCCAAATTAGACAAATCCCCAAAATGGTAGGTTTGAGTCGAAGACCTAGCCACTCACACCCATATAAATCAAAGGATTGCCTTTAATGGCAGGAGTTCCCAACTCACTCAGGATTGAGGTCATGTTACCTATGGTCATCCTAGTGAAATGAAGTCTCTTTCATGAACGGTGTTATATAAAGAGACATTAACACTTCGTGGTCAGGTCTTATACAAACTCTTTGTATCGGATGCCCCCACTTGCATGTCCCTTACATGAATGATCAGGATCAGACCATTTGTGACAAGTCATAACACTTATGATCATTCCACAAAGCGATCCGCATCCACAGCGTTACCAGGATAAGGTTTCCCTCCTATATCCATAAACTACAGACCATTTTGGTTATCACTTAAGTCATGATCCAATTGTTACTCTCCACATACATGCTTAAGTTACATACTGATAACCAAAGGTTTTATGTTTATTGGTTTGTGGTAAAGCAAATAAAACAAACAACTGATCCAAATCAAGAAGTGAAGTAAAATATCATATGTTATACATCACAAGCGTTCGTACAAACTATTTACAAACTACAGGACATGAGAGTTTAGGGCATCAATCCCAACACTCACTGGTCTACCAGGCTTCTGCAGTGTTCCAGACTCATTAGTGACAACTTTTTGTGTAGGGATATCATTCTTTTATGGAACATTTGCAACTGGTATATGTGACTTAGTTACTTTCTTTGAATCTATAAATTCATCTAGTAATTGATTTGCTATATTTTGCAAATGAATTATTTTCTGAACTTCAAGTTCATATTGATCTGTAGGGGAATCTAAACGAGACAACAATGATGTATTCCATGTAATTTCTTTTTCCAATTTCTTAATTCCTCCCCCTAATGTTGGAAAATTTGTGTCATTAAAATGACAATCAGCATATCAGTAGTACATCACCCGTCAGGGGCTCAAGATATTTAATAATTGATGGGGAATCATATCCAACATATATTTCTCAACTCTTTTGAGGACCCATATTAGGGCATTGTGGTGGAGCAATTGGAACGTATACTACACATCCAAAAATTCTCAGATAGAAAATATTTGGCTCATGACCATAAACTAATTGTAATGGCGAGTACTTATGATAAGCTACTGGCCTAATGCGTACAAATGACGCTGCATGCAAAATAGCATGTCCTCATATAGATGAAAGAAGCTTAGCTCTCATAAGTAATGGTCTTCCAATTAATTGCAAACGTTTTATAAATGATTCTACTAAACCATTTTGTGTATGAATATGAGCTACAGGATGTTCAACACTTATTCAGATTGACATAAAAGAATTATCAAAAGCTTGGGATGTAAATTCACCAGCATTATCAAGACGAATGGTCTTAATTATATAATCAGGAAATTGTGTTCTTAACTTAATTATTTGAGCAAGTAATCTTGCAGATGCAAGATTTTGACTTGATAATAAACACACGTGTGGCCAACTGTTGGATGCATCTGTTGAAGGAAATCGAACACAACGATTTCCATGAGCAGTGGAATAGTTCATTCCAAATTACAATCATGTATGAATATTACAATTACAGTCGTAAACAAAACATATAGTTATGCAATCAATATAGAAATTACAACATGAAACTACAAATGATCAAGAAGAGAAACCTCTACACACATTTGTAGACTCGTCTCCACGTTCCTTGATCACGAACGCTCGAACGCTCGAAAAACACGACTACTCCACAGCACGAACACCACACACTCGTCCTCAGCGATCACCTCAGTAACAAACATCCCAACAACACGAACGGCCTCCATATAACCTCGATGGTGTCGAGATGAGTATGACACCACCAAGAAGGCTACCTTGGTATTCTCGGTGTGAGAAACTAGAGGGTGGGCTCTGTTTAGACTTGGTTTGAGGCAGAAGAAGGAGGAAACAACAATTGTTTACATAATTGGGCAAGTGGGAGAAGACTGAACCTATTGTATAAGTCGATGCCCAATCGTTTAGCAAAAGCTAAGCGATCATTTAGCTCATCGTTTGGCAGCGTATCTGTCACCTACAAACACTACACGATCGTTTACCTTTTGTCAAACTGTCGTTTAGTAAATTCGTATTTACTTGACAAGCTCCATGAGATTCCGATTGAGAAAAATCTCCAAAACAATTTTTGATAAAAAAACTTACTAAAAATAGGAAAACAATTTTCTTTTTATCTCACGGTTACCATGAACAACCAATAACCTCCCACTCAATTAGTTATTAGAGAAAAAGATTTAATATCCAATAATTAATATTATTATAAATATAAATGATAACCAACTTATCATACTAAATTTATAACCTATAGTTTTAATATTTCATCTCATGAAACATATAAACCATAGTTCTTTTTCTATTCTGTGGTTCTTAATATAAATCTCATTTACATTAATCCTCCACTAGATGTATCTCAGACATCATACCAATCATATCATGTATAATCGAGTTACCTCTTGTCAATTTGAACATTTCAAATCAACACCAAGAACTGATCCTCAACTGAATCCATAGAGCAACCAAGGGGACCTTATAGACCTGTAGCTCGAAACTTCAATGGTACTTGAATAACTGACTAAACTCTTAAGTCATGGGATCCACCATCCATTAACTGCACGGCACTCCACTAAAGACCGACAGTTGAAGTTTCCTTATCACAGATATATTATGTGTCCATCTTAACCAATCAGAAGTGCGACAACCCTTCACAGATCGCTCATAAGTATAGTTGGGCCAATAACCATTATGCCCTTGTAGTTATATCAAACTTCTTAAATACCACAGATCCCTCTAATGAACATAAGTCATAGTCCTACTATGACTGAGTCCTCTCTTCCAAAGAGAAGTTATGGCCGCTATGTTTAAGATCCGAAATTAGTCCTTAACGGAGCAATCTATCTACTTACCCCTGCTTCGGGGAAGGAGTGAATTCCATCTTGTGTAACTAAGTTCTCAGCTCCCAAATCAGATAAATCCTCAAAAAGGTAGGCATATTGAGTTGGCAATCTGGCCACTCTCACCCATACTAATCAAAAGATCGCCCTCAAAGACAGAAGTTCCTAAAACACTCAGGATTGAGGTCAAATCAGCTATGGTCATTTAGGTGAGATGTAAGTCTCCAGTATCAACGACGTTATATACAGAGATGAATCATCTTGTGGTCCGGTCTTATACAAACTCTTTGTATAGGACACCCCCGCTCACATGTCTCCACATGAATGGTCAGGATCTACCGTTTGTAGTAGTTCACAACACTTGCGAACCTCTACAAAGTGGGTTGTATCCGTAGTGTCACCAGGATCAGGTATCCCTCCTTAATCCTTATACTACAGACCTTTTTAGGTTATCACTTAAGGCATGATCTACATGTATATCTCATATACATACTTATCTTTACATATAATAACCATGGAGCTTTTTTTATTAGATATGAGTAAATGCCAGATAAAATAACTCTTATTTTATTCATAACAATGTGTATAAAAAACAAACTACGAGACTCTGAGAGAATTAGGATACCAATCCCAACAATCTCCCCTTGTCTTAATGCCTCAAGAGACTAATGTACAATAAAGGATAAATACATGTACAATATATAATAAACTAGGGCATACCCCAGTATCATCTCCCACTTGCCCTAGACAAGATGTCGCATGTCCTACAGACCACGACTCTCCAAGTGACCCTCAAACACTTTAGCGTGAGAGCCTTTATAAATGGATCAGCAACGTTGTGCTCTGACGCGATCTTCGTGACTATCACATCACCGTGATGCACAATCTCCCTGATCAAGTGATATTTTTGTTCTATATGCTTTCCTTGACAATGATTCGAAGGTTCCTTTGAATTTTCCACAGCCCCGCTATTATCACAATAGAGAGTGATCGACAAATCCATATTTGAAACGACTTCCAAATCCGAAAGGAATTTCCTCAGGCAAACAACCTCCTTAGCTGCTTTACAAGCGTCTACGTATTTGGCTTGCATAGTGGAGTCAACGATGCATCATTGTTTGATGCTTCGCCACACTATAACCCCTTCATTCAGAGTGAACACTGACTCCGATGTCGATTTACGAGAATCTCTATCGATCAAAAAGTCAGAGTATGTGTATCCTATAAGGATCAGATCCTTATCTCCATAACGAGCATTTAGTTCCTTGTTCTCTGGAGATACTTGAGGATTGTCTTGACCACCGTCCAATGATCTAATCCTGAATTAGAATAATACCGACTGATAATTCCTACTACAAAGCAAATGTTGGGTCTGGTACACAACATTGCATACATTAAGCTTCCAATAGCTAAAGTATAGGGAATCTGTCTCATCTCCTCAACCTCTTGAGGTGTCTTAGGACATTGTTTCTTAAACCGAACGATTCCATGCCTGAAAGGTAACAAACCTCGCTTGGAATCTTGCATTCTTTTGTTCTTATGATCCCGAATGATCTGGATCCCTAGAACATATTATGCCTCACCCAAATCTTTCATTTGAAACTGGAAAGCTAGCCACTTCTTAATGTCAGTCAGAAACCCTACATCATTCCCAATGAGTAGGATATCATCCACATACAGTACCAGGAAAGCTACTGAGCTATTGATGATCTTCTTGTAAACACAAGACTCATCAACATTCTGATCAAAGCCAAACGATTTGACTGCACTATCAAACCTAATGTTCCATGATCTATACGCTTGTTTCAACCCATAAATAGACCTATTAAGCTCGCAAACTCTTTGCTCTATATTTGAAACAACGAACCCCTCTAGTTGAGCCATGTAGATGGTCTCCGCAAGATTACCATTAAGAAAGGAAGTCTTGACGTCCATTTTCCATATCTCATAATCATAAAATGTGGCTATGGACAGGAGTATCCTGATAGACTTGAGCATGACAACAGATGAGAAAGTTTCCTCATAATTCACTCCCTTGACCTAGGTATAACCCTTTGCCACGAGTCTAGCCTTAAAGGTTCATATTAGTTTTGCTAAAACCTTATTGGATGTTTTTTTTTGCTTTACAATGAGTATTTGCTTAAAACCTAACGTAGGCCAATGTATTTTTCTTTTCAGCAACTCGTTAGTATTTCCATTTAAAGTTTTAAATATGACCGATTACTTACAGTGGAAAGAATTGGTGAAACATCTTTCGTGGCAAACAACCTCGATCCCACTATTCTCCAAAAGAGGAGACAAGACAGTAAATCTGATTTATTGGTCTTGGAGACGTGTTTGGTAGAGAATGATGATTCTGCCTGGATCCTTGATTCAAGTGCTACCAATCATGCCAGTTCCTCTTGCCAAGGATTCAGTTCCTAGCAAACGTCACCACAGGGAGAGATGACTCTTCGAGTCGGTATTGGTGAGGTTGTTTTAGTTGTTGCTATAGGCAGGCTGAAGTTATTTGTTGATAAGAAACGTTATCTGTTACTGGATAATGTTTTCTAGTTCCTCATATTAAGAGGAACTTAATCTCGATTTCTTGTCTCATTGAACATGGCTATACCGTCTCTTTTTCTGAGAATAAAATGTTTATTTTCAAGAATGGAATGGAGATTGGTTATGGTTCAATGGAAAATAACTTATATGTACTAAGGCCGTTAGTCATAAAAGCCTTGTTTAACACTGAAATGTTCAGTACGACAACAACAGCTAAAAGACCAAAGGTTTCTCCAAAATAAAATGACCATCTTTGGCATCTAAGTTTAGGTCACATCAACATTAATAGGATTGAAAAGTTGGTGAAAAGTGAACTTCTAAAGAGTTTAGAAGAAAACTCTTTGTCGGTATGTGAATCATGCCTTGAAGGCAAGATGACCAAATGACCTTTTACTGGAAAAGGTTACAGAGCCAAGGAAGCCTTGGAGCTTGTACATTCACACCTTTGTAGTCCAATGAATGTTAGAGATCAAGGTGGGTATGAATATTTCATCTTTTTCATAGATGATTATACAAGGTTCAGGTATCTCTATCTAATGCAACGTAAGTCTGAATCTCTTGACAAGTTCAAGGAGTATAAGGCTGAAGTTGAAAAATTGTTAGATAAGAAGATAAAGACACTACGATCTGATTGTGGTGGAGAATATATGGACCTCCAATTCCAAAACTATGTGATAGAACATGGGATTGCATCCCAACTCCTAGCCCCTGGTACACCTCAGCAAAATGGTGTATCAGAAAGGAGAAACAAAACCTTGTTGGACATGATTCGGTCTATGATGAGTTATGCTCATCTTCCAGACTCATTTTGGGGTTATGCAGCACAAACTGCATGTTATATCCTGAACAACGTTCCCTCGAAAAGTGTTTCTGAAACACCTTTTGACTTATAGAGAGGCCGTAAAGTTAGTTTACGCCACTTCAAGATATGAGGTTGTCCGGCACATGTGCTAGTGACTAACCCAAAGAAGTTAGAACCGCGTTTGAGGTTTTGCCTCTTTATAGGCTACCCCAAGTAAACGAGAGGTGGATACTTCTATAATCCGAGTGAGAACAAAGTTTGTTTCTACAAATGCTATCTTCAGAAGACCACATGGGGGATCATAAGCCATGAAGTAAGCTCATTTTGTATGAGATCTCTAGTGAGACTAAGACTGCTGAGGGTTCAACAAGAGTTATTAAATAGGCCAACAAATCAACAAGAGTTGTTAAGGTCGGAACGTCTAGTCAACCAGCTCAAGAGTTGAGACTGCCTCGACATAGTGGGAGGGTTATGAACCCATCGGATCGCTACATGGGTTTGACTGAAGCCCAAAACATCATTATGAATTATGTGGTCGATGATCCATTTTCTCTTAAGAAAGCAATGGAGGATGTTGACAAAGATAAATGGGTTAAAGCCATGAACCAGGAAATGGACTCTATGTACTTTAATAACGTCTGAGAGCTTGTTGATCCACCTGATGGGGTAAGACCTATTGGGTGTAAATGGATCTATATGCGAAAGGGAGGAGTAAATGGAAAGGCGCAAACCTTTAAGGCTAGACACGTGGCAAAGGGTTATACCCAGGTCGAGGGAGTTGACAATGAGAAGACTTTCTCACTTGTTGTCATGCTCAAGTCTATCAGGATTCTCCTATTCATAGCCATATTTTATGATTATGAAATATGGCAAATGGACGTCAAGACTGCCTTTCTTAATGATAATCTTAAGGAAAGCATCTATATGACTTGAGCAAAGAGATTTCAAGCTTAATAGGTACATTTATAGACTGAAACAAGCATCTAGATCTTGGAACATCATATTTGACACTGTTGTCAAGTCTTTTGGCTTTGATTAGAACGTTGATGAGCCTTGTGTATATAAGAAGATCATCAACAACTCTGTAGCTTTCCTGGTATTGTATATGGATGATATCCTACTCATTGGGAATGATGTAGGGTATCTGACTGACATTAAGAAATGGTTAGCTGCCTAGTTCCAAATGAAAGATTTGGGTGAGGCACAGTATGTTCTAGGGATCCAAATCATGCGGGATCATAAGAAAAAAAGGTTAGCCTGTCTCAGGCATCATACATGGATCAAACGTTGATCAGGTACAGGATGCAGGATTCCAAAGAGGGGTTTGTTACCCTTCAGGCATGGAATCATTTTGTTTAAGGATTGATGTCCTAAGACACCTCAAGAAGTTGAGGAGATGAGATAGATTCCCTATGCTTCTGCTGTAGGAAGCTTGATGTATGCAATGTTGTGTACCAGACCCGACATTTGCTATGCAGTAGGAATTGTCAGTCGGTATCAGTCCAATCTAGGATTTGATCACTACACGACGGTCAAGACGATCCTCAAGTATCTTCGAAGAATGAGGGACTACATGCTTGTGTATGGTGATAAGGATATGATCCTTACATAATACACAGACTCTGACTTTCAGAACGATACAAATTCTCGCAAATGGACAGTGGGGTCAGTGTTTACTTTGAATGGAGAGGTTGTAGTATGGCGAAGCATCAAGCAAGGATGTATCGCTGACTCCACTATGGAAGCCGAGTACGTAGCCACTTGTGAAGCAGCTAAAGAGGCTGTTTGGCTGAGGAAATTCCTTTCAGATTTGGAAGTTGTTCCAAATATGGATTTGCCTATTACTCTTTATTATGATAACAATGGGGCTGTGGCAAATTCGAAGGAACCTCGGAGTCATCGTCGGGGTAAGCACATAGAACAAAAATATCACCTGATCAAGGAGATTGTGCATCGCGATGATGTGAAGTCATGAAGATCACAATGGAACACAACGTTGCTAATCCCTTTACAAAGGCCCTCACGACTAAAGTGTTTGAGGGTCACCTGGAGTGTCTGGGTCTACGGGACATGTGGCATCTTGCTAGGACAAGTGGGAGATGATACTGGGTTATGCCCTAGTTTATTGTATATTGTACATTTTTATTTTGTATTGTACATTAGTCTCCCAAGTCATTAGGACAAGTGGGAGATTGTTGGGATTGGTGTCCTAATTCTCCCGGATTCTCGTTGTTTGTAATGTTACACATTGTTTGATGAATAAAATAAATTTTATTTCATTCTGGCATTTAGTCATATCTAATAAACAAAGCTTCTTGGTTATCTTATGTGAACTTAGGCATGTATATGTGATATACAAGTGGATCATGCCTTAAGTGATAACCTAAATAGGTCTGTAGTATAAGGATTAAGTTGAGATACCTGATCCTGGTGATACTACGGTTTCAACTCATTTTGTAGAGGTTTGCAAGTGTTGTAAACTACTACAGATGGTAGATCCTAACCATTCATGTGAAGACATGCGAGCGAGAGTATCCTATACAAAGATTTTTTATAAGACCAGACCACGAGACGACTAGACTCTATATATAACGCCATTGATACTAGAGACTTACATCTCACCTAAACGACCATAGGTGACACGACCTCAATCCTGAGTGTTTTGGGAACTCCTGCCTTTGAGAGCAGTCCTTTGATTAGTATGGGTGAGAGTGGCCAGATTGCCAACTCAACATGCCTACCTTTTTGGGGACTTGTCTGATTTGGGAGCTGGAACTCAATCTACAAGATGGAATTCACTTATTTCCCAAAACAGGGATAAGTAGAGAGATTTCTCCCTTAAGGGCTGATTCCGGGACTTGAACATAGTGGCCACAGCTTCTCTTTGGAAGAGAGGACTCAGTCATAGTAGGACTATAACTTATGTTCATTAGAGGGATCAGTGGTACTTAAGGAGTTAGATGTAACTACAGGAGCATAACGGTTATTGGCCCAACTATACTTACGAGCGATCTGTGAAGGATTGTCGCACTTCTGATTGGTTAAGATGGATAAATAATATATATGTGGTAAGGAGAGTTCAGTTGTCGGTCTTTAGTGGAGTGTCTGGCAGTTAACGGTTGATGGATCCCGTGACTAAAGAGTTTAGTCAGTATTTATGTACTATTGGAGCTTCTAGCTACAGGTCCATAAGGTCCCTTTGGTAACTCAATAGATTCAGTTGAGGATCAGTTCTTGGTGTTGATTTGAAATGTTCAAATTGATTAAAGGTAATTCGATTATATGTGATATGATCGGTATGATGTATGAGATACATCTAGTGGAGGATTAATGTAAATGAGATTTACATTAAGTACCATGGAATAGAAAAAGAGCTATGGTTTATATGTTTCATGAGATGAAATATTAAAATTATAGGTTATAAATATAGTATGTTAAGTTGGTTATCATTTATATTTATAATAATATTAATTATTGGATAATTAATTTTTTTTCTCTAATAACCAATTGAGTGGGAGGTTATTGGTAGGTTCATGGTAACCGTGAGATAAAATGAAAATTGTTTTTCT
This sequence comes from Benincasa hispida, assembly GCF_027475165.1. Taxonomy (NCBI): domain Eukaryota; kingdom Viridiplantae; phylum Streptophyta; class Magnoliopsida; order Cucurbitales; family Cucurbitaceae; genus Benincasa; species Benincasa hispida. The sequence goes on from NC_143480.1 coordinate 78,877,737, forward strand.
AATTTAAGTAAGTTTTTTGGCAAAATTGATTTTGAGATTTTCTCTCTCCGAAAGTAATCTCACTGAAGTTGTCAAATAAATCGGATTTACTAAGCGACAGCTTGACTAAGGTAAACGATTGTGTAGTGTTTTGTAAGCGACAGACACGAAACTAAGCGATGAGCTAAACAATCGATTAGCTTTTGCTAAATGATTGGGCATCGACCTATGCGATAGGTTCAGTCTTCTCCCACTTGCCCAATCGTTTACACAATTGTTGAATCCTCCATCTTCTGCCTCAAACCAAGTCCACACAAAGCCCACCCTCTGGATTTTCACACCAAAAATACTAAGGTAGCCTTCTTTTTAGTGTCATACTCAACTTGATACTGTCGAGGTTCTGTGGAGGTCGTTCGTGCTTTTGGGGTGTTCGTGACCGAGGCAATCGTTGAGTTCGAGTGTGTGGTGTTCATGCTATATAGCGGTTTTGTTGTTTGAGCATTCGAGGTTGCTGTGTTTGAGCATTCATGATCAATGAGCATGGAGACGAGTCTACAAATGTGTGTAGAGATTTCTTTTCTTGACCATTTGCAGTTTCATGCCGTAATTTCTATATTGAATGCATAACCGTATGTTTTGTTTATGACCGTAATTGTAATGTTCATACATGATTGTAATTTGGAATAATCTTTCTCCTGCTTATGGAAATCCTCATGATCGATTTCTTTCAGTCTATACGGTAGACCTTTGTCATCCTTCACTTGCTTAATCGTTTACATAATTGTTCTTCCTCCGATCTCTTCTTCTTACCAAGTCTACACAAAGCCCACACTTCTGGATTCTCACACCGAGAATACCAAGTTATCCATTGTGGTGGTGTTGTACTCAACTCGACATAGTTTGAGGTTTTTGGAGGCTGTTCGTTGAGTTCGCGGTGTTCGTGTGGTGATTGTTGATTGATCGTGATCTCGGAGATCGCTGAGTTCGAGCGTTCATGTGTTGCAATCTTAAAGATTGAACAAGCGTTCGTGATCGAGGGTGTTTGATGATGAATCTTCAAAGGTATGATACTTTACCCCTTGATTTTATTAAAAGCATGCTATAATTTCGTTTATGCATAGTGTTCGTTAAATTCGTGAGGCGAGCTTAGGAGTGTATTGTATAAAGTAATTGGAAAAATAAGTGCAAATGTGAATGATGTGTTGATGTGTTAGTGATGCGTTAGTGATGTGCAACGGGACGCATGACACTCTTTTATAGGCGTTCAAGTTTTCCTAAATCAGATCCAAGTATAAATCCAACTCAGGTTCCTGGTAAGTCCACGGTCGAACTCAGGGATTCAGATTAAAGCTAACGCAGACCTTGCATTGTAACTGTTGTAGAAAATCCTAAGTGAATGTAGAAATGAGTTATTTACACTAAGCTGTTGTGTGCGTGCAAGAAAATACCAAAGGGTCAAGTAGAAAATAAGGGGGTCGTGTGAAAATAGAGTTTGACGCAGGGAATATGCGTTGATCTAAGTTAGATGTACACGAACATGCGGATGAGATGACTTGTTTATCTCCGTTTATGCTTTAAACTTTTATTCGGCACTTCTCAATGCGAATGTCATACAATACCTATCTCTAGGATGTATGCTTCAGTCACAGGATGCAATAAAACACCAGTGCGTCTATCTCTAGATGTACTAAGTGTTTCTAACTTAATGCTAGCTTGTTTCTTCTCTCGAATAATTTAAGCTAAAGCTGCTTTTACCAAGTGATTTAGTTGGCTTAAGCGTTTAGAATTGGATTTTGCATGAAGTTATAGATGCATCTAACATAAAACAAGAAATAAACAGTGGCGAAGTAAGATAGATCAAATATGTGAATTTATAAAGAAACTGATTGTCTTTACAAAACCAATACTCAATCAAATGAGATGATGAAAACGATAAGTAAGATGAAATGAAAGGAGTCAAGCCACAGAGTACAATCTCTTGTCCTCTTTGGCTCAATTCTAATTTGTGTACAACCACTTGTGGAAGAAATGGAAGAAAGTTCTCTCTCAAGCTCAGCTTTCTCCACTCTTTGATCGGCGGTGATGGCGGTTCTCTTCCCTCTTGTGTTCTTCTTGTCACCACAGCACGGCTCTAAAGTTTCAAAATTTCAGAATTATAAATAAGCTAAAGATCTCTTCATCTGGTGGGATTTCTTCTATTTATAGGCATCGGTCTTCTCCAACTTGATGATGGGGCAGCATTAAATTCCATACCCTGGTCAGCCGTCTGAAACTCAGATGCTTTTCAGACGCCACCAGCTGCAGATGCCCATGCTTGCAAGTGGTGATTTGACACAAACAGCCTGAATCAATGAATCTTCCTTGTGTTGAATCCCTCCGACACATGCCCATGCGTTTGACGTTGCCTACAACACTTAGAATCTTTGTTGAAATCCTGCAATATCATGCGTTAACACTACAGTATTTTAGCAATAAACATTCTTTTGCATGAGTTTGATAGTGTTCGAGTAATTCCATGCGTTTTCTCTAAAAATGATGAGATTTTATCATTAAAGACCCTAATTGTTCCAACTTTTGAGTCACAATAACTTGTATTTCTACAAGTTGTCATATAGCCTATAAGTTTCTATTTCTTGATTGTAATTGTGTATGTTTAAATACGAATGGAATTTGGAACGATCAATTCTGCTACTCATGAAAATCCTCATATTCGATTTCCTTCATAGAAAACAATATATTGTCAATTGTAAATGTTTTTACTCTAGGCAAAATAATATTTGTTTTTCCAAAACATTGGATCAAGTTAGCAGAACCTGATATTGTATTTACTTTTGCTTTCAGCATTGTCAATTTGGAAAAGTATTTTTTATTTGTAAGTCTTGTGTGTGTAATTGCACTGTCTACCAGACATAAATCTTCTTTGCTCATTGTTTAAACACCCAACATCTGAAAATGATCCATTTTTCTTCATCAAAAGAAAATAATTACAATAAGAAAAAAACACTAAAAATATACAAAATTACTAAAAAAAACATGAAGATAGATTTAAGTCTAGATATTCTCAAAATCAAAAGAAATACTTGATGTTCCATCAACTGCGCCAAACTTCTCTTAAGGAGAGTCAAAGCCGCCACATCCAAATTTATCATATGGGATGGGTCAAATATGTCATTATCCTGGTATGCAAAATTTGCTTCCACATTTTTCTCTTTTTCCTTCAGGGAGGCTTGATAGAGGTCATCTAATTGTTTTGACATACAACAGGTACATGATCAATGCCCAATCATTCTGCATCGGAAGCATTTATTTTCAACACTTTTTGAACTCTTATCTTATGGAGCTTTTCCTTTGTGATCATCATTTTATGTGTTTCTTTTGAAATTTGAATGATTAAAACGACCATCACGAAAATAATAAGTATTTCTTCCTCTGCCACGGTCACGGCCTCGACCGCGACCATTACCTCGACTACGATTATTATTAAAATTCACAACATTCACTTCAGGAAATGGTGTCGTTTTAATTGGTCGAGATTCATGATTTTTCATCAATAACTCGTTATTTTGTTTGGCCACGAGAAGACATAAAATTAATTCAAAATACTATTTAAAATCTTTCTCTTGATATTGCTGTTGTAGGAGCATATTCGAGACATGAAATGTAAAAAATATCTTCTGTAACATATCAACATCAATAATTTTCTCTCTGCATAATAACAATTTCGAACTGATTTCAAATAATTCGGAGTTGTAATCACTTACTGATTTGAAATCTTGTACCCTCAAGTGCATCTACTCATAACAAGCTTTAGGAAGAATAACTGTTTTTTATGATCATACTTATTTTTAAAAAAAAAATTCACAAGATATGAGGATCTTTATAGTAAGATACTCCATTTTCAATCCCTCGTGGAGATGATGACGAAGGAAAATCATAGCTTTTGCTTGTCCTGACTAAATGTCATATTTCCTTCTTTAATAATCTCCCCAAGATTCATAGCATCCAGGTGGATTTCGGCATCAAGTACCCATGACAAATAATTATCGTCATTAATATCAAGGGCGACAAATTCTAATTTTGTAAGATTTGTCATGGCAACGCTTTAGTGGGAAAAACAACTGGAGCTCATGCTGATAATGTGTTGTGAATTTGAAGAGTATAATGGAAGCACAGATATAAAGAAAATATAATATAATAAAATTAAATATATAAAATATAATATAACATAAAATAACTAAAATTATAAAATTGAATAATATAAAAATTAGTGAAATTTTAAAGTGGAATTTTCACCGATGTATGTGTGATTTTAAGATCCACCAAATGCTACTATTTATAAGCAAAGTGACAAATAAGATGTAGACTTACATGGACACTAAACAATTATAATTAGAAGGCACATGGACAACATGAAGTTTGACACGTGGCTTTTAAGACACTAAACATCTATTTATCATTATAATATTTATAATAGAAATCATGTATTTGAGTTTTCAACATTTTTTTTTTGTATGTCATCGTGGTGCTGACATATATTTTGCAACAATCACGGGTACATATGCATTTTTGCGCAACATTATAAAGTTGATTAGTTGTTTTTTTATCTCCAAATTATTGAGTTTTCTTCATATGAATTGTACCTAATCTAACTTTTTTTTTTTTTTTTGCACGTTTACGAATATTGGTACATCCTAAAAATGACCAAATGGGTATATTATAACAGAACTTAAAATCCAACACAATTTATATTTACAAATTATAATATTTAAAGTACCATTACTATATAATTAAAAAAAAAAAAAGTTGAAAAAACCTAAACCCAAACTACAATAACATGATTATTATAATCCAAACTAACCAAATATAGACTATTATAACTCAAAATAGCATCACAGACAATTAATTATAACTCAAACTATCATCTCAAACACATGCCATAATAACCATTTCAATGCTCCAAATCCCCAGGGTCAGAATACCATTCTAAACACTGTACTTTTTAAGTTTCTTTTTTTTTTTTTTTCTCATTCTTGTTCATAATATTTTCACTACCTAAATTTACTCTTGTATTTTTAAAAAATCTTAAATTTAGTTCAAAATCAAAACTTCATCGAAATGAGTGATATAATAATATTCATTAAAAAAACCCATAAATATGCTTCCAAAATTTTAAAAAAATATATTATTGGAGACTTGTTATCCCGTTTGAAAAGATCAACAATGAATTATTTCCAAGTGCATGAATTCATGAGACTCAAAATACAAAATTTAAGTTTATTTTCTCTTAATTTCTTACCATGATTTGTATTTTTTTTAAATATAATGACTACAAATTTTAAAAACAAAAACAAATTTTTAAAAGCTACTTGTTTTTTAGTTTTCAAATTTTGACTTGTTTTTTAAACCATCAGTAAAAATAACAACAAAGAAAGAAATTTAAAGGTGGAAGTAGTATCTATAGACTTAATTTTTAAAATAGAAAAACTAAAAAACAAATGATTATCAAACCAGGCTTAAATATTTAAAGATACATAAATTAGAATGATGGTTTAGCCATTTAAAAATAATCGACTAAATTAGATCCACTCTACCTTGTGAGTATGAACAAAATAGACAGGGTATGGATGTATTTTATAATTGCTATTTTAAAACAAAGTACCTTGGTCTTTCTAGTACCAAAAAATTGAAGAAAAAACAAACAAACAAAAAAGCTCACATACAGAGGAAAATTTTCAAGGAAAAAAAAAAGGTGGAACTCCTGCTAATAACACCAAAATGCGGCCAAAAAAAAAAAAAAAAAAAAAACTGATCTGAACTGAGCTGAGAAGAAAATTCCTATTTTAAGCAACTGTATTGGCTAGATCTTTGGCTACCACCATTTTCTGAGGCTGTTCACACACACAAACACACCAACAAAATAATGATAATAATAATAAGTATTCATTATTTTGATTGAAAAAGAATTAGATTTTAAAGAAATTAAAGCTTACCGCAGCTAATTCCTGTTCATGTTTAGGAATAAACGCAGTGTCCACCTTCCCACTCTTGAAATCCTGCAATGCAACTCAACGGCAGTAATCTGTTAGTCTGTAGGAGTGTTCAAAGAAATCGTCGACTTGAGAAATTCAAACAATCCAACCCAACTTATAGATTTGAGTAGATCCATTGTTTCTAGGTTGGTTCGATTCTTGGTCTGTGACCCAAATTACTGATAATATATATAATCATGAATTTTATAAACTTATTATTAACCAAAGATCTACTTGAAGCTCAATTTTCTTCTAACCTAAAATGAAATTTAATCCTAACCAAAATGAAATGGGTTGGGCTGGGTTGTTAAAATTTTTAAGGTGGTCAAATTTTTTAACACTCTTAGTTAGAGGCATATTTGAACGCTGTGCAGTTAGACCTAATAACACTAGGAGATGTAAATTTTTATCGAAACCTAATGAAACCAATCAGCCAACCCAATGTTTATGGATTGGTTCGAGTTATAGGAATCTTCAACCTGAATGTTGGATGAGGTCCTTTTAAATATAAAAAAATATATATTTAAAAATATTCACACTTTAAAAATATTTAAAAATCTTCAACCTGAATGTTGGATGAGGTCCTTTTAAATATAAAAACTTTTGAAACTTTTTGCTATAAAGTGTAAATATTTTTGAGATTTTTCTATTTATAAGAATTTCCTATGTTGGATTGGGTCTGAAATATTATAAAACCCGACCTACGAACACTCCCTTTCTAGTTCTCTCTTTCTAGTTCTCTAGAAGGTCTGATTGAATGCTTCCATTAGGAAGAATTACTTGGATCAGCAGATGCCATTGAACTAGAAACTAACAATATTTTCAATAATTTTACAGATGTAGAATCCCAAATTCTTTTTTACCTCTACATCAAGAATCAACTTGTGGTATTCAATGGTTGTAGGAACCCCTGTACAAGAAAGAATTCCAATAGATTCAGAACCACTAATTAATGTGCGTTCACAAAACTTCTCTTAATATACACCCAAAAAATTATAAATAAAATAAGATTATGGACAAACTTGCTCCATTACCTGTAATAATAGTATCATCAAGAGCCCTTTTCATACGCTCAATTGCCTTTTCTCTAGTTGGAGCCCAAACAATAAGCTATAAAATAATAACCACCGAACACATTAATATATTACTTAACTTTTTTTTATGAGAAATTTCATCGAGGAATGAAATTACAAAAAAGAGGGGAAAGAAGCCCCAAATCCAAAGGAGTTACAAAAGACGTCTCCAATTGGTCAAAAGAGTATCGAAACTATAACTGTAGATAAGCTTATAGATAATTTACACCAAGAGATAGCAATGTTCAGCACATGATCAAAAAAGAGGTCAAAATGTTGGGTTTTGTTGTTGAAGAGACAGTTGTTTCGTTAAAGCCAGACCGACCAAAGAAAAGCTCTAACAATATTCTTCCAAAGGAGGCCTTTTCTCCTCTGGAAGGGATGATCATCAATAACAAGGGAGAGGAATAGGTTGATATCCGAAGCAAAGGCCATATGCCAATTAAAAGCCAGAAGAATAATGCTCCAAAAGGTCCTTGAAAATGCACGGAACATGAATAGATGGCTTTGGGACTCAGCATCCTTTTTACAGAGATAGCACCAGTTGGGGGACATCCGAGAGGAAGGGTTACAACATTGGAGCTTATCATGAGTGACGACAACCCTATGTGAAAGCTCCCAAAGGAAGAATTTAACCTTTTTAGGGTAATGGTCAAACCAAATACCCTTAATTGGGACCGCAGAGGGTAACCCACTGTTGGTATACCGAGAATGAATCCAAGACTTGGTGGAGAAAATACCAGTCGACTCCAATTTCCAAAACCATCTGTCTTCGGTTTGAAGGGGCCAGTAGATGTTGAGAATTTGGGAGAGATTAGTTCATTCCTCAGTTTCCACATCATTGAGATGACGACGAAGGTGGAGGTTCGATCCACTATTTGTCCCATTCCAAAGATCAATGACCATAGCATCTTTATCGAGAGAAAGCATATAGGTTTGGAAAGGATGTGTACAGCAGCCTGTTGTCAACCCAAGCATCACGCCAGAAAGAGATGGAGTTCCCACTGCCCAAAATGGTAGTAACATGCTGATCCACCAGGGGTTGGAGATGGTGCAGAGCTTTCCAAGGACCTTTAGTAGAGGACATTGATCTGATACCGGCTTTATTACCACACAAGGAAGTTCCGAATTTTTCCATGATGACTCTACGCCATAAAGCAAAACTTTCCACCCTAAAGCGCCAAATCCATTTAGCAAGGAGCTCCTCATTTCTCAGGTTGAGGTTAGTGATCCCCAAGCCCCCATAGATTGAGGGGATGTGACTTTCTTCCATACAACAAGATGAGAGTTCATACCCTCTTCCTTTCTTTCCATAAGAAGTCTCGATATATTTTTTCAATAATATTAGCCATCTTGCATGGGAGGTTGAAGAGGGATAGGTAGTAAGTTGGAAGGTTGCTCAACGAGGCTTGTATAAGAGTTAACCTCCCCCCTTGGAGATGTATGATGAAGACCAAGCTTTAATTCTTTGCTCAATTTTCTCAATTAGGCCCAAAAAAAGAGAGTTCTAGGCTTTCTGTTAAGAGGCAGCCCTAAGTAGGCGTTAGGCCACAATCCAACCTTGCAACTGTATAAACCAGCAATGTCCTGAAGCTGTGTGGGGGGTAAGATTGATGCCAAGAATCTCTTATTTGTGGTGGTTGATGGATAGGCCAAAGCAGGACTGGAAAACATCAATGACATCAAACAAATTTTTTATCTGTTCATGGTTGTAGATAGAGAATAAAATGGTGTCGTCTGCAAAGTGTAGATGGGAGATGGAAAGCTCGCTAGTTCTAAGAGAAAACCTTTGATCTTTCTATCCAATTCGACTTGAGATAGCATGCGACCGAGGGTATCAATAACCAATATTAAAAAGGAAAGGAGATAGTGGATCTCCTTGCCTAATGCCCCTAGAAGCATGAATTTTACCCCTCGGACAACCGTTGATAATGATGGAATAACTGGAGGATGAGATACAACCCATAATCCATTTCCTCTAAAGACTACCGAAACCTCTAGCTTCCAATGAAGTGTCAAGGAAGCCCCAATAAACTATGTCGAAAGTCTTTTCAATATCTAATTTAATCACGATGCCCTTTTTCCCTTTTCTGGTCCACTCATCAATAAGCTCATTGGCAATAAGCGAGGCATCCAGTATTTGGCGCCCTTCAACAAAGGCGGGCTGATGCTCAGAAATTAGGTTAGGGAGGACCTTCTTTAACCTACCTAAGAGAACTCTAGCCAAAATCTTATAAATGTCGATAGTCAGGCTGATCGACCTAAAATCACCGGTGCGCTTGGGGTTGAGGTAGATGTAAGTTTTGTTAAGGTTGCCATTGACAATACCTTTCTTAAAAAATCCTGAAACACCCTCAATATGTCGGGCTTAAGGATGTGCCAAGATTTTTTATAGAATTCCGTAGTGTATCCATCGGGGCCCAGGGATTTATTAGTAGCAAGAGCACAGACGACCCCCCAAATTTCCTATTCATTGAACGAGGATTCAAGGTGTGAAGACTGTTGCAATGTGCGGGAAGGATAGCTGCAGGTAGGAAAGGCATTGAGGTTGTTCTTCTTGGTGTACAACCCAGTGAAAAAGCTCAAGAATTCCTCAACGATTTTTTATTCTGAGAGAAGACTCACACCGATTGTGGAGATAATTTCGAGAATAGTGTTTTGCCTTCTTCTTGTGGCTACAATACGGTTGAAAAAATGGGTGTTTTGGTCGCCTTCACTAAGCTAAGTGGCTTTGCACCTTTGTCTCCAAAGAGTTTCCTCCTTGGCCACCAGCGAGAGAAGCTATGCCTTGAGGCTCTTCTTTTGAGCTCGAAGGATGAGGGAACAATCGAATGACTCCTCCATACCATCAAGAAGAGTGATTTCCGCAATAATCTGATTCTTTTGCATGTGGACACAACCAAAGATTTCTTTGTTCCAGGCTTTCAGAACTTCTTTAAGGCCCTTCAACTTAATAATAAAACCGTGCCCCAGACACCCAAGCAAAGGGGTGTTCCTCCACCAATAACCAACAAGGTCTTCAAAATCCTTGTGCAACAGCCACATATTTTCAAAGCGGAAAGGGGTGGGACCCCATTTGTCAACTCCAATGGATAGCAAAATAAGGAAGTGGTCGGACGTTGGTCTCTCCAATCTCTTGGATGTGGTGTATGCAAATTTCTATTGGACACTATCAGTGATCAAAACACGATCAATGAGTGTGAAAACCGGGTAATGTCTATAATCAGACCAAGTGTAGGATCCATTATGCAGAGGAATGTCTAGGAGATCTATCCCATCAATGAAGGAATTGAAGGTTTTCATACTTGTCGATTGGGGTTTACCACTTGATCTTTCATGGGACCATCTGGATACATTGAAATCACCACCCAAGATCCAATTTTGCGTGCAAAGGCCTTGAAGATCATATAGTTCTTGCCAAAAGAAAGGTCTATTTTTTGCCCAAGAAGGGCCATATATACCAGAAAGCCAAAAAGAAAAGCCATCAGCCAAGAAAAACTGAATTGTGAATGAGTAAAGTCCTTTAAATACCTCTCCAATCGTGATAGATGGATCATTCCACATGAGGATGATATCACCAGAAGCTCCCGAGGCCTCCAACACAGACCAACTGATATGTCTAGAGCTCCAAAGAGACTTAATGATAAAACGATCCATGTCTTCAAGCTTGGTTTCCTGAAGAATGACCATTGTCGGATTGTGTTTTAAGATGAGATTTTTCACAACCGCACGCTTCTCCCAGGCCTTAATGCCTTGAACGTTCCAGGATAGAATGATCATGTAAAGGTGGTCGACCCACCAAGGTAAACTTTAGAAAGGTCCTTGTCATAATTGATTGAGTAGAGCCTTTTTAATTTGTTTATGCCTCTGCTTTGTTTCTGAGATCGCTTGACCTTTTTTGAGGTGGACGGAATTGCTGTAATGCACAGGTTATGTTCCAGGAGCCAGGGAACCACAATCCGAAGGTGAAAAGTAGGGTTAGAAGGGCTTGAAGCAGGGTTGTCCTCCGACTCAAGGTCGCTTTCAGCCATCAATGGGGCGCCTACCAACGTGTTTTGTAAGGAGAAGTCGGGGGAGGGGAGGAGGGATAAGAGAGCGGGGAGGGAGAAGCTGAAAAGAGGGGGAGAGGACTAAGGTCTAAATTGTCGTGGTCTGAAAAAAAAAAAGGAGTTTTGTGCCAAGGACAAGGTAAGACCGCTTGTTATGAACGGTGATGGATAGTTTGTGGTTGGGGGGGGGGGGGGGGGGGGGGGGGGGGGGGGGGGGGGAAGGTCGCGGGGGTAATGGCGGGAGGAAATGGTTGGGCCTGGTTTGAAGAGGGGTCGATTTCAATGGCTAAAGGAAGGTCTATAGGCTTATCAAAGCTAAGGGGAAGACCAGTAGGTAAGGGTTGGAGGATGGGCTCGGGTGAGATAATGGGTTGAGGAATGGGCTTTTTTGAAAGGGTGAATGGAATGGGCGCAGGTGAGCAAATGGGGGGTGGGTCGATCTGTTTGGCTAAAGAGGAAGGACAGATAGGTAATAGGTTGTGGGCTGTGGGGTGGGTCAAAACAGGTAGGTGTGGGATCGGAAGAGGGTATCTGCAAAGTGTGTGCAGTCATTGACATCGGATACGGTCCAAGAGGACCTTTGTATAAGTCCACACGCGCCTCGTTTGCTGCGTCACCTGGAGGAGGTCGACTGTCCAGGGGCTGAGAGCCATGGATTCCGACAACGAAGCCCAGAAATTGATTGCTGTTAAAGAATGGATCTATTTGCACCATTATCGGAGATGTGGATGAAGATGGAATGCCAACAATAGCGGGAATGAAACTTGTGGTATTTTCCTTGACTTTAATCGATGCTTCTAAAAGATCCAGGCGAGATAAAATTTTCTTTGCAACTTCCACGAAGCCGCCACAGGTGTCCCTAATGAACTTGAAGGTATGATCATCCCAACGATCCAAAGGGAGGTTTCTGATTCTAATCCATCCACTGTAGCAAAGGACAATTGGGTTCGCCTTGGCCGAGCTATTACTCCATGGGGTGAACTTGAGGGAAAACGAACCAACCTTGTACCAGTCTTTGATCAACCCTAGGACTTTAGTTTGTTCTTCATCCTCGCATCTAAGGAGAGCCCAATCAGCTTCAATCAGATTGATTGCACATCGGTCACAAACATGTATCTGTAGGGCCCGCATAATATTGTTGTACCAATCATCGTGAAACAATGCCTAGTGACAATGACGGTCGTGCTGAAGTGAATCGTGGCATGAGTTAACCCTAAGAAATGTTTGTCTGTAGTAGCAGCTCCTTTGGTTTGTATTAAAGAAGATTTTGTCTTTAATAAGGATAGGGGAAAGGTTTCCTTTAAGGATTTGGTTGGTGCATTTAAAGGAGGTGGTTATGGTTGGGGGAGATATGTCTTTTTGTCTTGGAAGGATAAGGTCAATGTATAAAAGGCTTTCCAACCCTTTCTTCCTTCACCAATAGGGACCAGGATCTTGTTTAACCCTCCGTTGTCATCGAGCTTGGCGACTTCTGCCAGTATACTCCGCTAGTTAATCGTTTTCTCAATCTACACGATCTGTTCATCAAATCGAAACTCCTTGAAGAACTTTTGGTTTAGCGGCACAATCAGAGAAAGTCTTACTGATCCAGGTGAGTGTCTGCCAATGCAAGGTGAGAAAGTATGCTCGGTCTTTGGTGGTTTCAATCAATCGGATGCAAGAGGCTCTGTAACGGTCATCAACTTCAATGGAGAAGACTTTCTAGTCTATGGATACGGAGACTGGTTTGGGCGAGGGCATAATGGTTGGACAGAGGAGGTATAGATCGAAGTTGGGGAGAAGAGGTCAACATCGCCGGAGAAAGGCCGACGGTGGGGAGGGTGGTATAAGGTGGGTCTTGAGAATAGAGAGTCATATTTTTTTGCATCATTATTTAGCAAACTTTTCAAAAATTTTCAAATTATGCCACAAACATGGTTTGCAAATCAAGCCTGCTTAATGTCCGAGTGAATAGGATTATATTTCAAACTGGAACCCAAACCAATATAAAAGATTCTTGTGATTTTAAGACAACGAATAGTTTTTGGTCTTTGGCTTTTGAAAATTTAAGTTTGTAATTCTCACAATTTCTTAATAATAGTTTTCATCTTTTTTTAAAGAAAGATTTGAATTCTTAGTCAAATTTTAGAAACAAAAACAAGTTTTCAAAAATTACTTTTTTATATTTTCAAAACTTAGCTTGAATTTTTAAAAAATTTGTCAAAAGTAGTTAACAAATTAAAGAATCTCACAAGTGAAAGTAATATTTAGAAGCTTAATTTTCAAAAGCTAACAAGTAAAAACAAAATCTTTATGAGCCTAAAAGATTTATCCACTCAAAGTAATGTTAGACAGATGTAGAAGGCGAGGCCCATCTATGACAAACAATATATAATGCATGTTTGGGAGTGATTTTAAAATTGTTAAAATCACTTTTGTCGTGTTCCAAATCACTTTGAAACACGCTTTTGATTATTCAAAATTAATTTAATATTTAATTTTATACTTTTAAATGTAATTTTCCTATCATCAAGATTGGATTTGAATGATTAAAAGCAGGTTCAAGGTGATTTTGAAAATGACACAAATGATTTTAACCATTTTAGGATCACTCCCAAACATGCCAGCAAAAATACCCTCTTCTTGTATAAACACTGATCAGGCCAAATATACAGAGCCCTACATATCATCCAAATCGTAAGGCTACAACATAACAACACTCGTGTCAAATCGAGGGCAAAAATCAGGACAATAAAATTATAAATTAACAGGAGTAATGTGACAAACCTTTCCAAGAAGAGAATCATAGCTTGGAGGCACTACATAATCAGTATAAACATGGCTATCCATCCTAACAAATGGCCCTCCTGACGGTAAGTATGCTGTAATTCTTCCTGTCAATTGAGAGGAAAGTCACGCCCAGAATTAATTATTGTTAAAATGGAAACATGTTACTTCATTGAATCTTCATTTTCAAAAGTAAATTAGGAAGTCAAATTATCAATTAATTCACAATCTAAAATATATTTATGAAGACGTGATCTAGAACTAGAAGTGCTTGCATAGCTTGGAGTAGATCATTGCACCAACATCATACCTGGTCCAGGTCGGAATCCCTTAAAGGCATCTTCTGCATTGATGCGGCATTCAATTGAGTGTCCACTAAGTACAATATCTTCCTGTAAACAACCATAGAGCAAAGGTTGACAGACCATTCTCAAACAAACTTTCACTTACAACATTCCTTTTCACCTGTTTGTACCGAAGTTTTTCACCCATAGCTACGCGGATTTGTTCCTCAATCAAGTCAACAGAGGATATCATTTCCGTCACAGGATGCTCGACCTGTTGTGACCAATAACATAAAAAGAAAGCATGACATCTCATTACACAAATAGATATACCGGTCTATAGAATAAGATCTGAATTTGACCTGGATCCGAGTGTTCATTTCCATGAAGTAGAAGGAGCCTCTTTCATCCAACAAGAACTCAATCGTCCCAACCCCAATGTAACCTATAGAGGCAGCAGCTGCAACTGCTGCATCGCCCATAGCTTTCCTTAACTCGGGGGTTAAGGCAGGAGATGGTGCCTCCTCTAGAAGCTTTTGGTTTCGTCTCTACATTAGTGAAATAGTTTATACATAAGCTGTCTACAGAGGGAAAAAAATGTATGATCAAGTAATATGCTTTTGATCTCAATCTTGATCATATCTGTAAACTCAAGATCATCATGCATGTCAGAGTTGCATATATTATATATATGCACACTTTCAGCTAGGGATTTCCATTTTTATCCAGGTCTTGACGTTATTCAAACCTATTTCTTTCTTCAAACAAAGTAATCCAAAATTTGCATCAAGTCCTTAAATCATGGACGAAGTGGAGTCCTAACTAGATTGCCATTCCCAAAGCAATCATGCGTCCATTTTGTATAAGAACTAGCTTAACCTAGACCAGAAAATGAGAGAAAAATGAAGAAAGTGTGCTAGTTGACTCCTTTAAATTACAAAATCCAGAAACAATTAATTACTAGGTGATTTTTGGCTTCTTAGAAAACTTAAAATTCAAATAATTTAGACCAAGATCCTTAAGAAACTGATCGTGCAGTTAAACATAAGGTAAATGTGTTAGGCATTATTCATTTAGAAGCACCTAAAGAAATCAAAGACCCTTCAACAAATCCTCTAGAAAGGAAGAAATAGATTTGGCCTTGTGGTGTTCCATTCGTAAACCATTTTCGCAAATATAATTATTTCTTCTTAGTCAACAATGATCAAATTTTTTCTGATCCACTAGGCATTTCAGTTCATTTCTCATCACCTGTTTCATATTTTGGGTGCTTCCTCCAATTACGTTCTTCTTTATTATCAATGAATGAATCAATAAACTATTTGGATTTACATAAGCCCACACAAATTCTGAAATAAGCTCAACAATCTTAAAGAAAAGGCAAATGTGAAATAGATATGGCCAAGAAAACCTGAATGCTGCAATCACGCTCTCCAAAATGAACAACATTTCCATACTTATCTGCAAGAACCTACATAAGCAGAAAGTGCACAGGTGATAAATCAAGTTAGCTATATACAGTTTAATGTTCAGAAAAGAAAAGAGAATAAAAAATGTGAACAAAGCTCCAGAATAAACTGATTGAGAAGGATATGTATCCATCCAATCTCAAAGGCATTGCCAACTGTCATAAAATACAAAATAACCCACTTGTGATGATGATAATAATAATTTTCTTTTTATAACCGTAAGTGTCCATGCCAACTTATGCACAACTTGACTAATCTCACGGGAACCAAACAACCTATCTGACTCTACAACATTTGGTATATTATTATTATTATTATTAAATGAACCCCAAATTCTTGATCCTTTTTCCTCTCCCAGATGTTTAACAAGATAAATTTCGTCAAATAAATAAATAAATAAAAGAAGAAGAAGATAAGTAAGGAATGTCTAAATGATACAAGGTAAGTTCATGTGAATCAAGATTATAGGCAACGGAAAGATTAACATCACTTATTTTAAAACAAAAACCCTCTTCATCTAGGAAAAGAAATGAAAAAATAAAAACCCTCTTCATCTAGCAAAAGAAACGAAAAGGAAAAAACAAAAAACTAGCTATATAAGAATGAGCACTGCGGTGAATCTCCAGCAAGAAAGAAACACACTACCCTTTATCAGCCACAAGGCTCATTTTCCAATCCAAACACTGGTGCATAAAGCTACCACCGGTTTATAATACACTATTCTCAAGGAACAACCACCTAACCTTACTACATTTGGTTGTCAAGAAAATTGGTGGGATTTTAAATCTGATGTAGGTTGTCACTATGGCTTGAACTTATTCCCTCTAAGCCCTTACCATTCATTATTTCTGTCAATTGAAACTTTTATTATTGTATTTTTTTTATTTTTTTAACAAAATGCTTCATTGAGAATTTTTATTTTTCTCAAATGTATCGGGGAAAAACAAGAATAGGAAGACAAGCTCAAGAAGAAAATAACCAAAATTACAAAACCTACAAAGTTGCAGGAAAGCCAAAGGGATCCGGCCATTTGAAATATCAGCATCCATTCCAGTTAATAATATTCCATTACGTTCAAATATTCAACTAGCAAGTTCCCATTTTACTTATTTTCCTTTAATAATGTTGGTTTATTTTGTTTGATCATTCTTCACTGCTTAATATTTCGGTGAGGTGTGAATACGAAATACTTTCTTCTCTGCTAAAAAACAATGTCCTGAGATTTTGGAATAATTACCTGAAACTCAATATGCCTTGGATTTTGGACATACTTTTCAAGATAAACACCATCATTCCCAAATGCAGCTGCAGCCTCGCTCTTGGCTTGCTGTAACAAAGTAATAATATCAAACATAATTAGAAGCTTCACCTACTACTACTACACTGTGTAATTTAGCTATACAATATTTGGAAGAGAGACATAATGAAATATCCAATTCATAATGCAAAAAAAATATGAGCAAGGCTTAGGAATATATTACTCTTTAGCATATAATATAGCCATCCAATAGTGATAAGGGAACAAAATATAGGAGGAATTTTATATAAAAGGTTCTACACAAAACCACTATCAGAGAAATTGTCTGGGTCATTTGTGGTCAGCTGCTGTTACATCCTTTTAGCAGGATGATCTCTAATAATTTGGTGTATCTAGTGAAACACTTGCTCGTGTGTAAGAGAGTATGTCTGTGTGGGTTTTTCTTTTCTTTTTTTTTCTTTTTTTTTCATTTTTTTTGAAGAATATGAACCTTTTTCTTTGGAAGAATATAAAAATACAACATACAAAAATAAGGTATCCTTGCAGTTAAACAAATTGCATTAAAAAGTACCTGCAACAACTTCACGAATTCATCAGGCTCTTTAGCAAGTCTCATGCCACGTCCTCCACCACCTGCTGTTGCCTTCAAAGCAATCAATGTTGTGAAAAAAGGATCACAGATGAGAAATTCAAATCAAATGCACCATGGTAAGAGAGATAGCTATATGCAGATATTATTTAGGCAAGATTAAGCCTGACCGTTTTGGAGAACTATTATACTTCATATATAGAAAGCAATATAAATTAGAGCATAGAATGCAGGGGACATATTGTAGGAAGAAGAATTTAGAGATTGCGCTCTCTGCTCTCTGCTCTCTCCTGTCTCTCCTAATCCTTTTTTTTTTTTTTAATAAGAAACAGAGAAATGCATCAAACCAATAAAGAAAGGAACAGGAACACCCCCCGCCACAACACACACACGAAAACGAAATCAAACAAGAAGAGCCCTCCAATTGTTTAAAATCATAAGGAGGCTATAATTACAAAAGAATTTAGTGTAATTTGTACACCACCAAGAGGCCGTGTTCTAAACCTGGGCCTAAAATGAATCAAAAGAGGTAAACTTATCATCAAACAACCTACTATTCCACTCGTCCCACAAATGCCACAAAAGCGCGCGGGTCACACATTGTCAAAGAATTCTACCTTTAGCACACAAGTTCCCACCATTCAAGCCATCCATAAACCAATCATCAATCTTCTTAGGGAGGCAACTAACCACCCCGAACGTGGCAAGAAGACAATTCCAACCTCTAGACGCAAAATGGCAGTGCAAAAACAGATGGTCCACGGACTCCATCTCTTTAAGACAAAGAAGGCAGATGGAAGGGAAGAGGGACCAATTAGGGAACTTCCTCTAAAGCTTATCATGAGTATTTAGACTTCTATAGGCAAGGGACCAAAGGAAGATCTTCACTTTTTTAGGAATTTTTAATTTCCAAATAAGGTTGACCAAAAGCAATTTAGTTTTCGAAACTCCCATGGCCATTTTGAGGAAGGTGGACTTGGTAGAGAAGCTGCCTGAGGCTTCCAGTTTCCAACGCAAACTATCCCTGGTATCTCTCACCACCCAATCGATTAGCAACTGGGCAAGAGCAATAGAGCTACCCATCTCTCTGTCAAAAAGTCCTCTTCTTAACCCTAAATCCCATGCCTAGTTCAAATTATTCCAACAATCCGCAATAACAGCATTCTTTTTAGTGGAAATAGCATAATTTCCCCCCTAATCCTAATTTCCAACCTTTGATGATGCCTTTGCTATCTGCCATTGTAGTTGTCCCCACCGCCTGTCCTATTCATCGTCGTCCCCATTAGCCATAATCACTACCATCATCGTCGATTTTTGTCACCATCTCTCGTCTTTTGTGGGTTTTTTTTTTTTTTGTCTCTTTCGAGTCGGTCCATTTCTGAGTTTTGTTTGTCCTTCCTGATCTCTTTGCTTGTTGTCAGCTCTTCTTTTACATCATCCTTCTCTGTCACCGCCCTGCACTATTGTTGGATTTTTTTCGTCCTTCAGTTTTGCTCGTTATTTTTCAGTTTTGGTTGGGCTTCCCTGCTCGTTTCAGATTTAATTTTGCCTTCATGGATATGAAAAGTTGTTGCATTCGAAATATTTTCTTCAATATTTTGAATGAAAACTAATATGATTTTTATGGAAGAATGGGAAGTAATTAATACGTATCCTTTCAGTTGTTCTCCTCCGTTGATTCGAATATGCGATAGTTGAACTACTACAAATTCTAGTTCATTCATTATTTCAGAAGAAATTTGGGGTCATTCGTTTATCCAAATGAAGTTTTTAAAAAATATATGTGGCTTCATTTCAACGAAAATTGTTGTCAAAGATGGTAATAGTAGAAAATTTTCTCTCCAATTGGGTGATATAGCTTACATGGACACTCCAAGTTCAAGTAATTTACTTCATGGTGATTTATCATTCAAAGACTTCAAATTTGGTGGATTTAAGGAGAATGAAAAAGGTAACGGAAGATGGAGAATTTATTTTATGAATGAAGGTAAGTTGAATGAAGTAGTTGCTGGTTCAAAGGTATCCTTAGTGCATGATCTACTTAATTTGAAAGATTTGAATGCCTTAAAAACCATTAATTCCGCTAATGATAATGAATTTAATGTTGTTGATCCTAATGTGGTTGTTCCTCTCTCTTCTATTGATTTTATTTTTCCACAATAAGAGCCACTAGAAGAAGATACGCATTCAAAGGGGATTTTCTTCATAATTTTTCATCTCCTAAACCTATAGTGAGTACTAATGAGGTGAAGCCAAGATTTCTAAAAGCTTTCCCTCTTCATTTTTCTCGTAAGAAAGAAGCTCTTGTCATCTCAAATGCTCGGAGGTTAATTTTGATACTTTAGACTTTATAGCATTCTTGTCAAATGTTCTCTCTCTGGGCCAAATGTTCTGTTAATTAAATGTGTCTGAAACCCCCTATCCTCTATTGATTATGATGAGGAATCAATTGTAACAGTAGCAGTGAGGAAGATGACCTTCTCATAGAGGAATCAGAGCAACAAGAGTTATTATAAGTGCATTTATTGCATAAGCTTATAATGATCTATTTACATGTCAAAACAGCGGGACCATTTGTAACAGATTTTATTGCAGTAGCAACATCAATGTCTTCTCCTTTAATTCCAACCATATTCTCTTCTCTAGTTGAGGTTTGTAGTCTTAGATGGGGCCAATTCCTAGTGGATCCCTGGGAGTTACAGTTTAATGGTGGTTGCCTTTATTTGATTACAATTGATAGCATTTTCATAGACTTTTTGTGGCTGTTTTTATTTGGCTGTCACGGAATCTTAAAGTCCCAATCTTTTTTAAATGCATGAACTACGTAAAATAAGGTTGGGTCCTGTTTTTTGGTTCTTTATTTTGCTATATGGTGGTTTCCTAGCTCATTTTTGGTTCTCCTGGTGCCATTTTTTATTGTTTTTTTGGTCTGCTGCAGTAAAATCTTTATGGTCAGTTTTTTAATTGGCATTTTGCTCCATTGACTTGATTGTTTTGATTCAGCTCGTTTCAAAAGGAAAAAAAAAACACATAAACAAACAAACAAACACTAAATACTATTTCAAAAGATCATAATAACTCTTAGAGGGCCTTTGGGGCAAAGATTATCATAAGATTATAATAACCCCCTCTTGTTACAGTAAATACTATTTCAAAACCCCCAATTAGCTACATTAAACACTATTTCAAAACCCCCATTTGCTATAGTATTTGCTATTTGCTACAGTTTTTACTGTTCTACATTCATCATTTTTTTATTTTTTGCTACAGTGTTTACTATTTCCTTCTCAAACTAAAATAGTTTACACCTCAAACACATACTATTATAAACTAAACTAAAATAATCTACACCCCAAACACAAACTATTAAAACCCAAATATAATAACCTAGGAGTATAATAACCAACTCCTTGCTCCAAACGCCCCCTAAGGGTGTGTTTGGCCCAAAGAGTTGTGAAGTAGGAGTTGTGAATTCCACTCCTTGTTTGGCCCAAGGAATTGATGGGTCCCACTACTAAAAAACATCAATTTTATATCTTATTAACTCCTTACATCGTGGGCCTCAAGAATTCACAACTCCCTAGACTTCATAACTCCTTACTCCTCACTATTCCACTCCTTACTCCAAACACACTCTAATAGAACCAAAAACATGCTGCGATGAAGAACTAACTTTTGTGATAGTTCTCCCTACGAGCTCAATGCTTCACAAATCTGTTTGGTAAATGGTCCACAGCTAATGCACCCAATCAAGGACTTGAAACAAAATCAGACCTAAGGTACCCATATCAGAACAACCACCATGGTGACACAAAAAACCTTTGAACATCTCCAGTTTTAATATAATTCTCAGATAGAATGGAAACCTTATAAGAAAAGCTGTCTATATAGCTAGCACATAAAGATTTAACATTCACTCCTATCGTTCTTTAAATAAAATCTGTACAATTTAATCAATATACCTTGATCATAACGGGATAGCCAATTTCCTGTGCAAGCTTGATTGCTTCTTCGGTGCTCTGGAATATGAGATATCCACGACAAATTAAATGTATGAAATAAAAAGTTAATAAATGAATTAAAATATTTACTGTACTGAGTCGTAGTAAAGCAAGCAAATAGCATGATGCCTACTGACCAACGGTATACCTGTAAAAGGCCATCACTTCCTGGAACAGTCGGTACACCTGCTTTTTTCATAGTGTCTCTGGCAGTTGATTTGTCACCCATAACTCGGATGCTGTCAGGCTGCACAAGGCATCGAGAATTTCATAATTTCCCCCACAAAATGTATAGAAAATAATGGCAGCTTCAAACTGAACTTTCACATGAATTATGTTAGACGGAAAACCTTAAAGTGCTTACATTAGGTCCAATAAAATTGATTCCATGCTCTCTGCACATTTCAACAAATACTGCATTCTCAGCGAGGAAGCCATATCCAGGATGCAGCATCGTGCATCCCCGACTGATGGCAGCAGAGAGGACATTTGGGATCACTAAGTACCTGTTGAAGCATATTCGTTATTATCCTACACAGTATAGATCCAAAAGAAGAACTAGTCATGTGAAAACAAATAACAAATTTCTGGGCAGGAGTAATATCTATGGAGACATGAAATGTCTAAAAAATTGGAGAGATTAACATGTGACATCCTTTTCATCTATGAAGCCATGAAATATCTAAAAAATAGGAGACATGAATATGAGACGTCCTTTTGAAACTACAAATCAAGGATATCATACAAAAACTTTCCAAATGCATTAATGGGAGCAGATGGAGTTTGTAAAGACTTTAAACAAACAAAAATTCAATCCAGAAGCTAGAAAACTTGCAAAATCAAGAATGCCTGGGTCATGTCAACTTCATCGCATTTATAATTCCTTAAGATCAATGATCTAGCATATAATGCAACTGAAAGCAGAAAAAGTGGGCATTTAGTTCAAAGTTGATGCGTCTATCTTCACTTTTGTCTTATTTTGAAATTTCTCATTCCATCCATGGTTAATTTACACTTAATAGCTCCTGGTCATGGATTTTCAGTTCTCTTAATTAGATTATATCAATCTGATCAGCTTAGGCCCTCTTGTTTTACCATATCCTGTGCAATTTCTCAATGTCACTCCTCTGACACAGCTTTCCTGTTAGCACCATCAACTGAGATTCTTGCTTCAATTTCATCTCATCTATGTTCAATTTTATTGATGTCATCCCTTTCTTCATTTTCTTCAATATTTCTAACTTTTCCAACAATAGGATCCTCTACTCAAGATCCAGGTTTGGAATTTTTTTTAATAAAAAGAAAGAAATAAAGAAAGAAGGAAATAGAAATTCTAGCTAGAAGAACAAGAAAAAATACAATCAAATTACCAAGCAGTTCATGAGACTCGGAGTCCCTCTTGAGCAAAAGCCCAAGACCAACGAATTGCTTAACAATACTCATCCCTCTCCAGGTAGAACAAAAGGTACTTCAAATTCTTGTATTCAAACCAAGCTTCCATTCTGGAATTAAATCCTTCATCCCTTCACAGAGCCCCATATTGAGTGTTGAAAGCATGCAACCCATAGAAACAAACACCATAATTTTTGGGGTGAATATTTCAAATCCCACACTGAATGATTAGGAAAAGTTGAGCGAGAATTTGAATGTTTTGTCCTTGATACTCTGTTACGTGTAACTACAGTGAATAAACTCTAGAGAAAAGGTTTCGTTACTTGGTAATCAGCCCAAACTGCTAGTATATTGTGTTTAAAATCAGGGAGGACCTTCTCAGATCTTCTCCATCGTTCCTTTGGCAGAAATATTGGGTTTCCAGGTTTCCAGGTTTGGGAAGCTCTTAGATATTTGACTCGGCTGCAAAGAGTAATCTTTCAATTATTTAGTGGATAGGCTTGAAAGAAGATCCATAGTGTCCAAGGAGGAAAAGCAGGAACTAGTCAGACACTATGTGACTTCCCACTATGCTCTTTCTAATGAATTTAGCTTTTCAAATATCAAATAGAAAAGCTCTGTGCGCTCTGTAAGGGAAGAAAAACAAGAAAATAATGATCATAAGACAATTGGAGAATGTTGTATTTAGTATCTTTGCCAAATGCCCAAGAACAGCCAAAGCTCATTACGAAGTACTCCCAACGATTCTTTTCTTTTTTTTTCTTTCTTTTGCCTTTCTTTTTCCTCTTTTTTTTTTTTCCAGAAAACTTCCCTCCCAACAATTCCTGTCATAAGACAAAGGAAGAACAAATGAGATTGGTCCTCCCCTGCCTTCATACATAAGGCACAATGGCTAATCAACTTCTTCCTCCAATTTTAAGGGGACAAGTTCAAGTGGCTAGAGAGCAGAAATTCAAATAGTCAATGGAACTTTCAATGAGTTACTAGAAATGGATTCCAGATAACAAAGGTCAAGGGTCAAATGAAAGAGATGACAATTCGAAATGAAGAATATTAAATTATAGCCTTTTAATATAGATGATTCCAAAATGGAAATCAACTAAGATTACAAAAATAACTATACATCTTTATTTTGAAAAAATAAAATAAAATAACAGAACAAGGAAACTGAAACGGAGACTGGCGAGCCCAACAGAGTTATTTATACACCAACAACCCAACAAAATCTCTTGATGAGACAAAGACCATAGTTTTAACGGAGATTAATTAATCAGTTACGTCTAAGAAAATTGAATTAAACCTCCAGTAGTCGTAATCCTCAATCAAGTTGAATATTTATGAACCTACGCATTTGTTGCCATTCCATAATGTGAATTCACTCTCGCAGTATGAGAAGAAAAGATAAAACATAACTAAGATCTATAGGTATGGTTCTGATAGTGAGTATTAGAGGGTATAATGGAAGAATTGGTGCCTGCAGAAGAGTGATGATGAACAGAAAATATGACTGAGATAGCTTTAGAGAACAGATAAAAGTAAGATCAATTCGGGTGCCTTACGATTGGCTGCTTGGTGCTTCACCAATGCACACAGATTCATCAGCCAATTTCACGTGGAGTGCATCCTTATCAATGGTTGAGTACACAGCCACACAAGGAATTCCCAATTCATGAGCAGTTCTTATAATACGAACCGCAATTTCTCCTCTATTAGCCACCAAAATTTTATCCGCACGGCACATAACTTGAAGGCCTCTCCCATTCTTCAACGATTTACGAGTATATTGCACTCCATTAGCTCTCTGTCTAGGAAAACTAACTTTCTTTGCACCCATGAAGGTACATTGAGAGCTTCTCAATCCATTGGTAGTCCCAGCAAACAAACCCTTCAAGTAAAAACAACGAAAAACAACTCTAGTGAGATAAATTCATGTAAAAATGATTAAAAAAAATGTGGAGAATGAAGCGAAAGGAAGTGCAGATCAGAGTGGAAAACAGGATTGGGAGATGA
The DNA here is from genome assembly GCF_027475165.1 of Benincasa hispida. Lineage (NCBI taxonomy): Eukaryota > Viridiplantae > Streptophyta > Magnoliopsida > Cucurbitales > Cucurbitaceae > Benincasa > Benincasa hispida. Next base: position 78,902,636 of record NC_143480.1, read on the forward strand.
GGGAGAAAGAAACTGACAGTAAGAGAGGGAGCGCGAGCAGATTTGCAGAGAGGCATTGCAGCATCCATGGATGAGATGGAAAGGGAAAGCGAGTAAAATGTAAAAGAAAACAGAAGTGGAAGCGAAGAAATAGGAGAGAGGAGGAGTTGAGATTTGAAGGAAAGAGGAAAATGTTGGCGATGAAAACGAGAGGGGCTTTGATAGGAAGCTCCGCCCACACCTAATCACTTAACTAAATTCTTGTGAACCGGTTTAAACCTCAAAAGAGATAATTCATTAGGACCTATTTTCAAAACCCAAAATGCCTTTTCCCCCATTTTTTTTAAATTTAAGAATTTTGTCCAAATTATAAAATTACCCTTAGTTTTCTTTCCTCTTTCTCTTCTTCTTCTTGATTTTTCTTCCTTCATTTACGCCCAACATTGATGTGTAGAAGGTGTGGCCATTAGTCATCGAAATCACTTCATTTGCACCAACATTGGTGTATAGAAGTGTTGTCGCTAGTCATAGGAATCAGTAGCGGATCTAGAAATTTTATTGACAAAGGCTTTAAAACTAAAAGTGAAAAAATAAATGTAAAGAGTGAGGCTTGAACCTGAGTCTAAAAGGGGCTAAAAATCAAATTTACCACTAAACTAGCTACTAATATTGGTATTGTATCATTTATATATATGTGTGTGCAATTAGCAATAATTTTTCTGTGGACTTCCGAAAATCTATTTCACGTAGCTTGGCAAGGTAATTTTGAAGCATGGGTGCAGGACCCTTTACATGTAAGACCGATTGCTCATGCAATTTGGGATCCTCATTTTGGTCAACCGGTCGTCGAAGCTTTTACTCGAGGTGGTGCTCTTGGCCCAGTGAATATCGCTTATCTGGTGTTTATTAGTGGTGGTATACAATTGGTTTACGTACTAATGGGAATCATTATACTAAAGCTCTTTTTCTATTATTTCTTTCTGCACTATCTTTAATAGCGGGTTGGTTAGGGGGGGCTCGAGTTCCCCCGGGCTTATATGAAATCCACTGGTGCTCGGAATATCAGATGCAGTAGAGCGAGATAGTGAGAAAGCAAGAGAGGGAGAAGAGACCAAAAGTGAGTGAGAGAGAGGAGACCAAAAAGAGAAAGTGGGAGCAAGATAGTGAAAGAGAGACGAAGGAAAGCGAAAGAGCGAGAGAGAGAAAATGAGAGAAATAGAAGGTTGAGTGATTGAGGAGAGCAAGATAGCGAGAAAGTAAAAGCGAGAGTGAAAGACCATTCCGCATACACAAGGTCCCATTTTGGTAATTTCACTCGAATATAACATCAACAAATAATCAAGAACCCACAATCTCAAAAGGTATGTAAATTTTCATTTTCTCCCCCAATTTTGGGTCATCAATTCCCTAGAGTCTCAAACTCATCCATTTCCATTTTGTTTTTAGGTTTTTTTTTAATGGAAAATTAACAATAACTTGTATGTAACTATGGGTATCAATTTTGGTAGGGTGCATTTGATCACACCACGTGGTCCTACCACAAGAACACAGACCCAGTGTCACAACCGTACTATAAGAGAGTAAATTGTGACCCCAATAGAATAATCAATATATGTCACGCCCCCTCCCAGACTACTCTCTTAGCCTAGGAAAGGACCTGACTGCAACAGTTATCAATCCTTTTATGACACTTACTACCTACTAACTCTAGCGGAAATAATCTGATACCAACATGCAATCTCAAACACAGCGGATACCTCTATGGCCAAAGTAAACATTAACTATTAACATAAAACATTTACAAAGATTACATTACAAGTCTCATAAGTCCCGACACTCAAAAACTTAGTCCCTACAACATGTGTACAACTATTTACAGTAACCACCTAGCTGATGGGTTACAATAACTCATCTTTGTGTGGTAAAGCTATCTTCTGAGGATTTGACCATTACTTGGGGAAAGAAAAATATATTGAAAATAAGGTGAGCTTGCTAACCCAATGAGTGACTTAAGAAAGAAAAATGATTCTCATGCATAAGTTCCAATAAAGAGACCATACTAAAATATAAATCTTTACAGTAACCTTGTACTGAAATATAAATATTTTCCAAGCATAAAACATGTAAAGTTGTTTTCATCATAAAATATTAAACTCTTGCTTAGTCAAGAATAACCCTATTGTGGTTAAATCTCAACACCAGCTACTTAGTCAAGAGAGAACTCTTTTTCTTAATCCCTGACTTTAAACTACGTACATGCATGTGATTATAACTAAGTACCACCATACCTTAGGTACTACTGCTCAGATACCTTCTCAATGTCCCTCAGTATCGAGCTTAAAGTATACTAGTCATACTATGACTTCTTCTTTAAAGCATGTGAAGCAAAACACATAGAAAATATGTCTTTAAAGGTACTAACGCAAGCTTTGTGTATTTAAACACATAAATAGTTTTTCAATAAACTTTCATACATGGCATGTGTTTAAAAACATAACTCATAGTTTGCTTGGAAACTACTTTGTAAAATAGCTAGCATGAGAATAATCTTTCTTAAAATCATAGTTTCTTTAAAAACATTGTAAATATTTAGTCACTCACAACTTTTAGGATTACTTCTTAAAGGTCGATATGATTCTAACACTGGTGTCAATCTTGTGGACACAAAAGCATATATTTAGTTACTAGCATTAGTCTCCCTTTTAAGACTAACTCTCAAATAAGCTTTGTGTTTAGCCTTCACCTAGAAGACTTCCACTCAAACGCATACCTTGCTGTAGGTCTAGTACTTAGAAATTTTCTCGAGATTTTGGCTCTTGCTATGTGTCCAAACACACCTCACAAATGCATCCTACTTGTGCAACCAACACTTGCTCTAAGTGTTCCTTCAGCCGCACATAGTCATCCACAAAGGCTGTTATGCATCCAAGACTTCAACACAAGCCTTCCTCAGCCCACATAGCAAGTCAAATGCATTGGAATGCTCAGCCCTTGGTCTGTCCGAGCGTCTACTTTGAGCTGCTAACTTACTCAACCCAAGCAGTTGTCTGCTTGTTCATGAAATTCCAAATTTAACTTACGAAATTAATAACTAAAATTCTAGAGCTCATCTCAAGAAATTTTCTTCTAAAAACTTATTTAAAATTGTCTCAGAAAGCTTACCTTAAAATTTCAGCTTCAAACTCTTCATGGTTCGTCCTGGAGCCTCAGTTCTTCATCGACGACTCGAATTCACCCGTGAACTGAACCTCTGGTCACTTTTTCCCTTATTCAACCTTATTCCGGTGAGCACTGATAATGGGCAGAAATGCACGTTATTACAACGCAAAGACATAAAACAATATGGGAATGTGACGGTAAAAATATGCAAAATCGTGTCCAAAAGCATTAGGTTGAGAATGTTGCGATGCATGCGCCCATCGCATTAAAGCAGCTAATTTACTTATTTTGTGCAGGAAAATGCTTTGGCGCAAAGCAAATTGCGATCCAAGGAATTCGGCGCCCGAGCGCATTGGAAGATTGCAACCGCAAAGCTATGCAATCGTATGCGCTCGCGAGAATCTGCTCAAGAAGGTGGCCGCATAAAGACGGCGCATCAAGGTGAAAGCCTAATAAATCATGATGGGACATAAAGCTGATAACGGTCAAATCCAAATTTAGTTGACAAGCCGTTAACGACATACTGTAGCAAGTACATTCAACTTTTTGGTGACCATTAATCGGCGCATCTGACATAGATTTAATAACCTTCCATCATTGCAATCATTTGAGAGAAAAGCTTCTTCACCTTGAGCTCTATAAATACTGAGGGCCACCATCGTTAAAAGAGTTAGACATAGTCGGAGTTCGAAATATACACAGTTCACCATATACATAGAAGGTAGATCATAGATAGTCGTTAGTCTGTAATTCTTATACCTAGAAGGCGGAGGCAATCGAAAAGAAGAAGACGCCGAAAGATCATTCCTGGTTCGCTCGAGAGACTACTGGGAAGCTTTGAGAATAGAGAGAAGGTCGACACTTGCGAAAGCAAGAACATTCTTTTGGGCAGAGTAGAGTAAAAGACGGTGTAAAAGCCTCGGGAAGCAAGACATTGCTACTGAGCTTCTTATGCCTACTTTCCATTGTTGTTTTGTATTTTGACTTTATTTATAAAATGGAATTTGCATCTCAACATCTGTTCAATCTCTTCACATGTTGCATGAGTAGCTAAATTTCTGAATAGGTTGAGAAGCACTTAGGTAGCATGATCTAAGATCTTCATTTTATGCAATCAACTTGTCTTATGTATGCGTCCTTCACCTTTTAGAGATACTTGAGAGAGTAGTCTAAAGAAAGAACCTAGGCTTGAGAGAGTCAGGTTAGAATCTAGGCTTGAGAGAGTCAGATTAGAACCACATAAGCAAGAGATAGAAACTTAGAGATAAGTTCTGTTTGTTATTATGCATCACATGCACCCTAAAGATAGGATATGATAGTATGCGGTCACCTTGTGTATATGTGTATCATTCATCATCGCATAGACAAGAATAGAGTCTTAGACATAAGTCCTATCGACATTATCGTATGCATCCTAGAATTAGGAACTATGGCATTTGCATTAAAAGATGACATGCTATCGTGTGTGTGTAGTATGATCGCATAACTTAAACGCAATCTTAGGAAGTGTTAGCTAAATCCCTTCTCAACCCATTTCCCGCATACTCATTGTAACTTTCACTGTCATCAACTCTTTACTCGATTCTGCCGCATAGGATCTATACTTAAAACAACACATCAACCATTTATTTGTTTTTGTCACTGCAAAGGAATCAAAATTTACCAACGCATAGTATCTCAGTAGTCCTTGTGTTCGACCCTGGACTTACCAGGCAACCTAGTAGGATTTATACTTGGATTTTACTAGTAAAACTTGCATGTGCAACACATACATCACCATCGTAATATACACCATTATTCCATCACATTCACAATGCAACAAGTTTTTGGTGTCGTTGCCAGGGACTATGGCAGTACATATTGCGCTAACAGTAACTTTTTTATTTTCTTTGTAGCTTTCAACCTCTGTGCACTGCCTCTCCTTTGGTAAGGGAAGAAGCGAGTGTCGTATGAGTAAAGGCCAAGCTCCTGAGCCCAATTACAACCCAAAGATTTAATGAACGTTCAAAAGAAGAAGAAGAAACAACCGCCGACAACAACAAGAGAGAAATCCTAACATGGCGGAACAACCGAAAGACAAAGCAGCAAATGCGAATAATATCATAGCGAACCCCATTCTCCTGGCGAACGACCGCAATAGACCCATCCGGGACTATGCATCGCCCAACCTCTATGATTTCTCCCCAGGAATCATGAAGCCAGCTCTGGACGGATCGAGGTTCGAGATGAAGCTGGTTATGCTGCAAATGATTCAAACGGCCGGACAGTTTGATGGAAGACGTGGCGAGGATCCGCATGCCCATCTCCAGAGTTTTATTGAAATCTGCAATACTTTTGTGTTCCTAAACATCTCAGCTGAGGAAGTTCGACTAACATTGTTCCCATTTTCACTGTGCAACCAAGCAAGGAAGTGGGTCTATTCTCTTGAACTAGGAGAGATAACATCTTGGGAACAAGTAGTGGAAAGGTTCATGAAGAATTACTTCCCCCCGACAGAGAACGCAGATAGGACAGATTGCGGGTGAGCTCAAAAGTAGACCGCAAAGGGCGTTTTTTAGTTCAACTGAGCTCCCGCGCAACTCAGGGAACATAGGAAAGGAGTAATGTCAAGCCGTGATGTTGCGAAGCGGAAAGACAGTAGCGGAAGAGAAAAAGGAACCAAGTAAGACTGCTCCAGTTGCGATGGAACCCCAAACCCCATTGCACAAGAGGAACCAGAAGACAAGAGACGATGGAACTAGAAGTTGCATCCACTTCTAAGCCTATGGAACAGGGAACCATGAAAATACAGTTGCCACCATTCCCTCAGAGACTTAACAAGAAGAAAAATGATGAAGTGCAGTATCATCGCTTCATGGACATGCTGAAATAGTTACATATCAACATCCCTTTCACTGAAGCGAATGAACAAATGCCAAAATATGCGAAGTTTCTGAATGACATGGTGACGAAGAAAAGGAGTACAAGTAAGTTCGCAACGGTGGCTTTAACGCAAAGGTCAAAAACCATTATTCTAACGAAAATGCGCGACCCCGGAAGTTTCACAATACCCTACTCAATTGGAGGGATATATATAGGTCAAACGCTTTACGATCTCGGGGCCAGTATCAACTTAATGCCCCTTTCAATTTTTAAACGTTGAATGTAGAGCAACTGGTGCCCACAATGGTGACTCTCCAGTTAGCTGACAGGTTCCTAGTTCATCTAGAGGGGAAGGTGAAGGATGTTCTGGTCTCAATTGACAAGTTTATTTTACCGGTACACTTCTTCATCCTCGATTATGAAGCGAACAAGGATGTACCCATCATCTTGGGACGACCATTTTTATCCACTGGTCATGCTCAGATTGTTGTGTACAAGGGGGAGATCATGCTGAGTGTGAATGGAAAGAAGCTCAGGTTTGACATTATTAAAGCCATGAAGTATCCGGAAGAAGAAGAATATCTAACATATTCCGACAATGAACCAAGTTGTTATGAAGAAGAAAAGTTTAAAGATGAAAATGAAAGAGAGGATGAGACCGCATCTATAGCAACCTGCAATTCGATTATGGAAACAACAACCAAAGAAAAAAAACTGACGTTGAATGAAGAGAGAAAAGTACAACAACCATCATTGGAACAATCACCCACAATGGAATTAAAAACCTTGCCAAGCCATCTAAAGTATGTTTTCTTGGGGCAAAATGAAACTCTACCAGTAATAATTTCCTCTGCGCTTCAAAAGAACAAGAGAATGTATTGCTGAGCATCTTGAAAAAGTACATAAAAACAATAGGATGGACACTAGCAGACATAAGAGGAATCAGTCTCGCATATTGCATGCACATGATACATCTCAGGGAAAATAAAAAAGGGTCGATCGAACCTCAACGCAGACTGAACCTTGCTATGAAAGAGGTTGTGAAAAAAGAGATGATCAAATGGTTGGACGCAGGCATTATTTATCCAATCGCCGATAGCACGTGGGTCAGCCTCGTGCAATGTGTGCCCAAGAAGGGAGGGATGACGGAAGTCCCAAATGCAAACAATGAATTAATACCAATGATGACCGTCACTGGCTGGCGGATCTGCATGGACTACCTTAAACTGAATATGGTGACAAAGAAGGATCATTTCCCCTTGCCTTTCATTGACCAGATGCTAGACCGCCTAGCAGGAAATGATTACTTTTGATTTTTGGATGGGTATGCAGGCTACAACCAAATCATGATTGCTCCTGAAGACCAAGAGAAAACCACATTCACCTGCCCCTAAGGAACATGTGTTTTTCGCTGCATGTCGTTCGGATTATGCAATGCGCCGAGCACGTTCCAGAGGTGTATAATGACCATCTTCTCTAAGTATCTTAAAGACTCAGTGGAAATTTTTATGAATGATTTCTCAGTGTACGGGCAAACATATGAAGTCTGTTTAAACAATTTAGAAAAGATACTGAGAAGATGTGAAGAGACAAATCTTGTGCTGAACTGGGAAAAGTGCCACTTCATGGTGAAGGAATGTAGTGTGCTCAGGCATAAAGTCTCCAAGGAAGGGCTGAAGGTGGATAAGGCGAAGATAGAGGCCATTGAAAAGCTCCCACCTCTAGCAAATGTGAAGGCTATCAAGAGCTTCCTACGACATACAGGATTTTATCGACGTTTTATGAAGGACTTTTTAAAGATTGCTCGACCATTGAGTGCGTTGCGGAGGCCGAAAGAACGTTTGATTTTGATGAACAATACCTCAACGTATTCAAGATACTGAAGAGCGCATTAATAACCGCAACTGTGTTGATCGCACCTGACTGGACAAAGCCATTTGAGCTGATGTGCGATGCGAGCAGTTATGCGATGGGGGCGGTGCTAGCACAAAAGAAGAAAACAATGCTACACCCGATCGCATATGCGAGTAAAACCCTGAACCCTACCTAAACAAATTACACTACCACTAAAAAAGAAATTCTTACAGTGATCTTTCCGCTGGAGAAATTCAGAGCATACTTGCTGGGATCCAAAGTGATCGTTCACACCGACCACTCGGCAATCAAATATTTAATGACAAAGAAAGATGCAAAGTCGAAGTTGATTCGATGGGTTCTCCTCCTTCAAGAATTCAACATGGAAATCATTGATCGCAAAGGGACGGAGAACCAGGTTGCAGACCATCTATTAGGGTCGGCAAAAAAACCCGACGGGGCGGGTCCTCCATTCGGGTCGGGGATTCCCCGATTTGACCGGGGATGGGGTCAAATCGGGGCCCTGTCCGGGGACGGGACAGGGACGGGGACAGTATCTCCGCCTCGACCCCGATTAATCCCCAAATTTATATATATATAGAAATTTTATAAACTTATATATAAAAAGACCCAAAAATTTAAAAGCCCAAAACTCAAAAGCCTTTCCTTAAATCCCTAAAATTAATTCTCTTCCCTCCCCTCTCTGTCGAGTCGACTGTCTCTTAGTCTCTGTGTGAACTTGAAGTGTCTCTACACCACACCACGGCACCACCTGCTTTACTGCCTTGCCTCAGCCTCACAGCGTTCACGTTCAGAACTTCAGTATCCCCTTCCGTGCCGACCCTCTCGAGTCTTGTTCTCTACCTGCTAGTGCCGGCTGCCGAGTCTTCTCTCGCTCATAACCTCATCCCTCCCAGCCTCCCCTCTCGCTCTGACTCATAGTTTCGTCCATCCGCTCTCGCTCTCGCCCGTCCATCCACTCTCGCTCTCGCTCGTCCTTCCACTCTCGCTCTCGCTCATCCCTTCACTCTTGTTCTCGCTCATCCCTCCACTTTCGCTCTCGCTCATCCCACTCCACAGTCCACTCCATAAAACAGGCCCTCTCCACTCCATCCTCCATTGAAGTCTGCCTCAGTTGAGAAGTCCGTCCGGCGGCGTTTCAAGTAAAGATCTAACTTCTGTGTTTGGTCGTTTGATAATGAGTCTTTGTTTTTTATACCTATTTGATTGTTCTGAGAAATATGTTTGTGTATGTTTGATATTTGAACGTTTGAATTTTAGGCTTGAATATGTTTGGAAAATATGTTTGTGTATGTTTGAAATTTGAATGTTTTTTTATGGTAGGTTGAAAATTTAAATTAAATTTTTGGTAGGTTGAAAACAATGTCATCATCACCTTCTACAAATAAAGATTCTTGAAATCCAATTACAAGTCCAATCCCAAATCCAACCCAAGATTCAACCCCAAATTTAAATCCATGCTCATCGAATGATGATAATTTGAATGTTGATAATTGTGTTGTTCTTGATGAGGATATTGAGAAGGGATCTTTAAAGAGGAGATTTACATCGGTTGTTTGGAACCATTTTAAGAGACAAAAAATAGATGGAGTAGACAAGGCGATTTATTACTGCAAACGAAAATTAGGGGGTGGAAGTAAAAATGGAATCAAACATTTGCATGATCATATTAAGATATGCCCATATAAAGGACAAAAGGACATACGACAATCCCTATTGAATCCTAATGGAGAGAAGAAAAATACATTGAGCTTATATAACTTCGATTAGGAAGCTGCATAAAAAGAATGAGCTAGGATGATAATAAGACATGAATATCCTCTCTCAATAATTGAGCATGAAGGTTTTAGGGAATTTTGTAATGTCATCCAACCATTATTTAAGATGGTGTCAAGAAACACAATAAATAAGGAGATTTTGAAAATTTATGAGACTGAAAAGTTGAAAACCATGGCATTGTTGAATGAGATCAAAGGAAAGATTGCCTTGACAACGGACATGTGGACTTCCAACCACCAAACAAAAGGTTATATGGCCATCACTTCTCATTTTGTTAATCATAGTTGGGTTTTGCAAAACAAAATAATCAGGTTTATATATGTTTCTTCTCCACACACTTCTGAGATGCTTCATGAAGAAATTATGGAATGTCTGTTAGATTGGAATATTGATCGAAAATTGTCATCAGTAATTGTAGATAATTGTAGTACCAATGACTCTATGGTTAAAATGTTTGTTGATAATTTGGGTGGAAACTTATTATTGGATGGGAGTTATTTCATATGTGGTGTTGTGCTCATATTCTAAATTTGATTGTGAAAGATGGGTTGGCAGTGATAGGAGATGGGATCGAAAGAGTACGTAGTAGTGTGTCTTTTTGGGTGCATACACAAAAAAAGAAAGAGAAATTTGAGTAAACTGCTCGACAGTTGAATGTTTATGATGGTCAGATGTTGAGTCTTGATTGTTGTACTAGGTGGAATTCTACCTATATTATGTTAGCCATTGCATTAAAGTACAAAACGGTTTTTTATCGATTAAAACAACGAGAACCAAAGTACAAGTGCCTTTGGATTAAGATTGGGTATTAGTAAAAGAGATATGTGAGAAACTAAAAATATTTCATCACGTGACTGAAATATTTTCTGGACCCAAATATCCTACCGCTAATCTTTTTTTCCCAAAAATTTGTAAATTGAAATTGGCTATTTCTGAGTGGACTAATTCTGGCATTCAAGAGATCAGAGACATGGCTTCAAATATGATGTCAAAGTTTGATAAGTATTGGAAGACAATTCATGGGGTAATGGCCATAGCTGCAGTTTTAGATCCACATTTTAAATTAAAGTTGATTGAGTTTTACTTCCTTAGAATTTATGGAGATGGTTTTTTTCTTGAAGTGGAAAGGACTAAAAAAATTTGTTCAGATTTGGAAACAGAATATCAGCTGAAGCATGAAGGTGAAAGTGATGATTATGCTAGAAATTTAGATGGAACCTTACAAAATATCGAATTTGATAATCTTAATGATTATGACTTGTTTGTATCAAATTCCAATAATATGAATCAGAAGCAACAGTTTGATGCATATTTGGATGAACTTGTCTTACCTCGAACATCCGATTTTGACATTTTGAGTTGGTGGAAATTGAATGGTGTCAAGTATCCAATTTTACAAGAAATTGCAAGAGACATATTAGCCATCCCGTTATTTAGTGTTGCATCAGAGTCTGCTTTTAGTACCTGTGGTAGGATTGTAAGCCCACATTGTAACAAACTTCATCCAAAGACGATAGAGGCTTTGATGTGCACTCAAAATTGAATTGCAACTGAAGTTTTGACAGGTTAGTTTGTTTATTTTGTTTTACATCTTTCTATCATTTAATATATTAACAAATATTTTCTTTTTTTTACAAATATTTGATAATGTAAGGTACAAGCACGGGAAAAGAAATGGTTACACATTTAGCAACTGTTCTAGAAGATGCAGACGATTCTGATGAAGATGGCGTGGTGACTAAGGTATATGTTCAAGGATTACCATTATTTCATGGTCTAGTTTTTATTTTTCTATTTTTTTGTGACATTATTTGTTTATTACATTTTAATTTTTAAATGTAGGAATGAATACAACTAAGGATGGGATGATGCCAAGAAAAGTGCTGGTGAAAGATTTGATTGTGAAGTCATTGAAGAGAGAAAGACGAATTTTATTGAAAGATTTGATGGTGAAATACTTATTTGAATGTATTGCCTTTAATTGACTTCCTTATTCAAACTTTATTGAATTTTAAGTTGTAAAGTTATCTAATGGATTTGTTAGCTTTTAACTTGTCAATTGTGTTTATTTCATAGAATAGTCTATTGTTTTTTGTTCATTTGTTGTGCATTAGTCAAATTTCAAATAAAATCACTTGAATTAAAAAACGAGGAATTCGATAAACTTTTTTAATGAATTTTTCGTGGACTAATAAAATTTTAACTAAAAAAAATGGGGAATCCCCACCAAGAATCCCCACGAGGAAACGGGGAACGGGGCCCCGCAGGGATCCTATTTCCCCGACGGGGAATCCCCTGCCCCCGTCCCCCACTTCAAATGGCAGGGACGAGGGCGGGGATGGGGGACAGTTTCCCCCACGGGGCCAGGGACGGGGGACGCCCCCACGCCTCGCCCCGGCCCCGTTGCCAACCCTACCATCTATCAAGATTAGAAAATCTGGAAGTCGACCGCAACCAGTCGAAGGTGAACGCAACCTTCCTAGATCAGCAGCTATTTAAAATTGAAGAGTTTCCATGGTATGCAGATGTGGTCAATTATTTGGTTTGTGAACAATTTCTTGAGAACTACACAGCCCACAAAAGAGGCGGCTTAGACACGAATGTAAATCATATTATTGGGACAAGCCAAATATTTACAAGAGGAGGTCAAACCAGACTTTGTGCCTATGCGTACCAGAAGCTGCTCACTAGTACATTCTATCCGATTGCCATGACTCACCATATGGTGGACATTTTGGACGTCAATGCACAACAGTAAAGGTGTTGCAAAGTGGATATTTTTTGCCAACTTTATTCAAGGACGTGAGAGACTATTCAATGAAATGTGACAGGTGCCAACGCACGAGAAACATTTCATGAAAGAATGCGATGCCCATGAATATCATCTTAGAATTGAAGTTATTCGACGTCTGGGCATAGCCTTTATGGGACCATTTCCACCATCAAATGGTCACAAATACATTCTATTGGCCGTCGATTATGTTTCCAAATGAGTAGAAACGATATCGTGCGAGCAATGCGGCGATAGTCTCCAAATTCTTGCGAAAAAATATGTTTACTCGTTTTGGCATCCCACGTGTGATAACGGGCAGAAATGCACGTTATTACAATGCTAAGTTATTAAACAATGAAGGTTTGCATTGATAAAATATATAAGATTGCGTCCAAAAAGCATTAAGTTCATGATATTGCGGTCGTATGCTTTCATCGCATAAAAACAGTTAACTTTGGTATTTTTATGCAAAATATGCGTTGACACAAGGCGGAAAGCGCGATCACAAGAAATCAATGGTCGAGCGCAGCGTTACCGCAAGGCTTTGCGATGATTTGTGCTCGCAAACATCTGCTCAAGAAGGATTGTCGCATAGAGCCGCTGCAACTTGGTGGGCGCATCTGGGTGAAAAGCATAATTAATCTCTATGGGACAGAAAGTTGATGACGGTTGAGTTCGAATTAAGTTGACAAGCTGCTAACGGTCTACTGTAGCAAGTATACTCGGCTTTTCGGTGACAAATATTCCACGCATCAGTCAGAGAATTAAAACCATCCCATCTGTGCAATCATAAGAGAGAAGCCACCTTTCACCCCAAAGCTCTATAAATACCAAAGGCAACCTTCCGCAAAGAAGTTCAGATACTTAGATAATTTTCTCGATAGTTAGAATAGCCTTGTTCTTAGATTTTCTTTTATTTTAAGGCGGAAGTGAGAGAAGCGAGATTGTGCCGATAGATCGTTCCGGTGAACTTGGGAGAGTGTCGAAAGCGTAGAGACCGGAGAGAGGGCCAGCTCCTGCGGAAGCAGGAATATCTTTTGAACATAATAGAGTTGACAGTGTAAATGCCTTGGGAAGCAAGGGATTGCTACAAGGCTCTCTATCCTTATCTTCCATTGTCATTTTGTACTCAACTTATCTATAGAAATGGAATTTACTTCTTTATATTTGTTCACTCTCTGTTTATTACGCATGAGTAGCTAAATCTGTTGAATGGGTTAAGAAGCACTTAGCTAGCATAACTGGGGATCTTCATTCTATGCAATTGTCTTGTATTATGTATACTTCATTCGTCCAGTAGAGATACTCAGGAGGGTAGTATAAAGGACAGGATCTAGGCTTGGGAAAGTCAGGTTAGAATCTAGGCTCGGGAGAGTCAAGTTAGAACACATAATCAAGAGATAGGAGCTTAGGAATAAGCACTGTTTACTATTAACGCATCACATGCATCCTAGAGATAGGATATGATTGTATGCAGTCACTTTGTCTTTGTGTGCATCTTGCATCATCGCATAGGAAAAGAGTAGAGACTTAGAAATAAGCTCTATGGACATTGTTGCATTCAACAAATGCGTCCTAGAACTAGGAGCACCGCATTTGCATTGGAAAATGATCTGTTGTCGCATGAGTGTAACATGATCGCCTAGTTTGACGCATTCCCGAGCAACGCTAGCGAAAGACCTTCTCAATCCGTTCCTCTGCATACTTAGTGTATCTACCGCATAATCGAACTTTTCTCAAATCCGTCGCATACATTTATTTTATATCACAAATAATAACACCAAACAACTATTTGATTTACCGGTTACCGCAAAGTCTTTTGGAAAATTATCACCGCATACCGTTTTCCCTAGTCCCTGAGTTCGAACCTGGACTTACCAGGAAACTAAGTGGGGTTTATACTTAGATTCCACTGAGAAAACTTGTTGTTCAACACATTTCCATCACCGCATTTTATTCCATAACTTCACCTCATAAAATAATGCATCAAGTTTTTGTGCACAGACTTTGTATATGTGCCCATAGACAAAGAAGTCGTCCATGAATATTTCAACAGAGTCCTTAAGACATTCTGAAAAGATGGCCATCAAACACCTTTGGAATGTGCTTGGCGCATTACAGAGGCCGAACGGCATGCGGCAAAAAGCAAAAGTTCTATACGGGCAGGTGAATGTGGTATTTTCTTGATCTTCGGGAGCTATCATAATCTGATTATAGCCGACATACCCATCCAGAAAGCAGTAAAAGTCATTTCTGGCTAGACGATCTAGCATTTGGTCAATGAACGGTAAAGGGAAATGATCTTTCTTTGTTGCTGTATTTAGCTTGCCGTAGTCCATGCAAATACGCCACCCGGTGACGGTCCGCCATAATAAGTGATGAAGGCTCCCACTTTGTTAATAACGTCATTAACAAATTTCTGCTCCAGTATAATATCCACCATAAGGTTGCCACCACATACCATCCATAGACAAACGACTAAGCTGAGGTGTCCAACAGGGAAATCAAGCTGATCCTAGAGAAAGTGGTAAAGCCTTCACGCAAAGATTGGTCCATGAAGCTGGACGATGCCTTGTGGGCATACAGAACCACCTATAAAACACCTATAGGCATGTCCCTGTATGCGCTAGTGTTTGGAAAGGCATGTCACTTACCGCTTGAATTAGAGCAAGAGCAATGTGGGCAGTGAAAAAGCTCAATTTTGATTTGAAGACTGCAGGGGAGGCTAGAAAACTTCAGTTGGTCAAGCTAGACGAATGGAGAACTCAAGCATATGAAAATGCCAAAATCTACAAGGAGCGCGCAAAACATTGGCATGACAAACAACTATGCGAGAAGAATCTCCAAGTTGGACAGAAGGTCTTGTTATATAATTCTCAGCTATGAACTTTTCCCGGAAAATTAAAGTCAAAATGGTCCAGTCCATTTATTAATCAAATAGGTATTCCCACATGGGGCGATTGAGTTATCTAATGAAGACGGGACCAACGCATTCAAAGTCAACGGGCAAAGAGTCAAGATATATCACGGAGGAGACTTGCATCGCGAGAAAACCTCCGTGGACCTGAGGAATTCCTGACTAAAGAAGAAGTGGGCAGTCCTTGCGCAATTATACGAATCAGACTCATCAGGGACGCAATCTTTTTTATGTATCCTGTTGAATCTTCATTTCATGAACTCACTCTACCTTTTTATATCCTTTATCCTTTTTTATATCCTTTTTACACCATCATTTCAAAAACAAGAGAAAATACTCTGTCTTTTATATTTTTTACCTTCTCGATGTTTTTAGCAATGATCGTAGTAAACGATTGCAATGGAGCTACACGATAACTGAAAAACGCGACTAGTTCGTTCAGTCATCGCAATGGAAGAAATCGGCTCGCCACAAGAAAGGATGCGATCACAGACGATGCGGGCAACAGAGCAAATTTGGGGGGGTTGTATCTTTCTTTGACTTTGTTTATTCCAAACTTTGCATTACTGCATCTCATTCTTAACAGTGATAATTTTATCATCACATCCTCTTTAGTGGCGCAATCATTAAATATTGATTACTTTAGTTAGTCCCCGCATTGTTTTTCCATACCAGTTATGATTTCAATGATGAAACACATGCCTCTATTTCTCATCACATGTACTAGAATCAACTTAATTTTAGGACAGTCAATTCATGAAATATTTATAGAAGTTAGTGGTCCACTAGCTTTCTTTCAAAATGACTTTTACGAAACTTCCTAAGAGCATCACATGAATTCTTTCAGTCTATCAGCAATGAGGACATTGCTGCGTTTAAATTTGGGGGTGTCGGTATTTATTTTCAACCTTGCTACTTTTAGACATTTAAAAAAAATAAAAAATAATAATAAAGTTGAGATCGGATCCCACTCATAGTTGGATGTTCGCATGACACCCGTGGGGGCAAGCCAAAACGAAGATAGGAATCGTGATCAATGCATAAATCAAGTGATCGCAACTCCACTAACATGGGCATGAGTTTTGACTGAGAAAAAGCACCTTGCTTATAGTTGGATGCTCGCATGACACCCGTGGGGGCAAGCCAAAACGAAGGCTAAGCACTTGGATCGACATAAAGTTACAAAAAGAATATCTAAACTGTGCAAGGATAAAAATAATTTGGAAACACCCCGTATTCGTTGCTATCGTGATTTTCTCTAGGAGTGTATTGTGTAAAATAAATTGGAGAAATAAGTTCGAAGTATAAGTGATGCGTTTAAGTAAATGTAATGCATTGGTGCGTCAGATATTTGCAGTAGAACGCACACAACTCCTTCTAATGACGTTCAAGTTTTCCTAAACTAGACCCAAGTATAAATGTAATTTAGGTTCCTTGTAAATCCAGGGTCGAACTCAGGGATTCAGTTAATCAAACGCAAACCTCGCGTTGTATCTATTGTAGGGGTTTTCCTAAATAAATGTGAAAAATGTGTTATTTACACTAAATTGTTTTGCCTGTGCAAGAGATGCAAAAGAGTTGAGTAGTGAATGATAGATCATGCGAAAATGGAGTTTAAGGTAAGTGGACGCGTCGGTCTAAGACGAGTGTACACAACTAGGATGTGGGGTGAATGAGATGGGATGGTTTGCTTATCTTTTGTTTATTCGTCAGACTTCATTCAACATTTCTCAATGCAAATAACATACAAAGCCTATCTCTAGGATGCATGCGTCTAACACAAAATGCAATAGACACCAGTAAGTCTATCTCTAGTTGTACTAGGTGTCCTACTTAATGCAACTTAGTTATTCTTTCGAACAATCTAAGTTAAAGATGCTTTTACCAATTTTTCAAGTTGGCTTGAGCTTTAGAATGAAATTATGCATAAAGTATTAATGCATTTAACATAAACAATAAATAAACAATGGCAAGTATGATGGATTAAACATATGAATTTTATAAAGAAACAGAGAGTCTTTACAAAAGCAATATTTAATCAAATGAAATGAAAGTGATAAATGAGAAGAAGGAAATTGAGTCAAGCAAAAGAATACAATTTCTTGTATTTCTTTGGCTCAATCTCGTTGTGTACAATCACTTGTTTAGGAATTGGATAAAGTGTCTTTCTCAAGATTAGCTTCCTCCGCTCCCTGACCGGCGGTGGTGGTGGTTCTCAATCCTTCTGATCGTCTAGCACCACAGTACAGCCTCTACAGAACTAAAACTATGACTACAATATACAGAGAGTAAGGATCTTGATAATTTTCGAACTTCTTAACTCTAGAGGGACTTCATCTATTTATTAGGCATTGGTCACGTCCACTTGGTGGATGGGCAGCATTAAAGCCCTTGTCCTGGTCAGCATTAAAGTCCATGCCTTAATTAGCCGCCTGACTCTCGGAAGCTTTTCAGACGCCATCTACAGCAGGTGCCCATACTTGTAAGTGGTGATGTGACACAATCAGCCTGGAGCAATGAATCTTCTCTGCTTTGAACTCCCTCTGACGCATGGCCCATGCGTTAGAGCTTTTCCTGCAGCACTTGTCTAATGCGTTAGCGTTAATCATTGCGTTGAAATCCTGCAATACAATGCGTTGTGCCGCGATATTTAGTAATAAAACTTCTTTTGCATGAGTTTCCTAATGTTTGAATAAATTCATGCGTTTTTTCTAAAAATGAGGAGAATTTATCATTAAAAACCTTCGTTATTCCAACTTAAGAGCAAAAATAACTTGTATTTCTACAAGTGATCACCACCCCCAAATTTGAACAATGTTTATCCTCAAGCATTCCAAAATAATTCTTTGTTATCTCCTTTGTCTTAAGAGTGCAGAGTTCGCCTCTCATCATATTCAACCATAAGCTTGAGATAAGAGTTTGGAAAATATAACTCAAATTGTCTCTTTTCTAAAAGGACTAATATTTAGTTTCAGGTGCAGCAGGCCTTTTATCACAACTCCTTTCATTTCTCAAAACATTCTCGTTTTTTTCTAAACCAGCAATGCGTTAGATGTACTTTTTAAGATAAATGCCGGATAAAAAGAAAAAAAAACAATTATGAATTTTTACTTTACCCATGCGTTGTTCCAGGTATCCCACTTTCATTTTGGCTTGCCCCCACAAGTGTCATACGAGCATCCAACTACGGGTGAGAACCCTTCACAACTAAACTCATATCTAATATTCATGCATTTCAAGATATAATTTCTTTAGACTATATAGAGGAGTTATATGGGAAGCGTTGGTCTAGGAGACTTAACTTCGTTTTGGCTTGCTCCCACGGGTGTCATGCGAGCATCCAACTACGGCTAAATGCCTGTTCCAATTAAACTCATGCCATTTTAAGGTTTTTCTTTTGAAGTAATGACAGAGGAGTCGCGTTTAATATTTTTCTTATTTTGTTCCCTTTTATTTGTGATGTATTCGTTTGATGCGTCTTAACTCGGATTTCCCTCATTCCCAAATTTGGAGATGAGCTATACTCATCCCAAATTATTCATCCCAAATTTGGAGACGAGCTAAATCCTCATTGCTAAAAGAGAAACAAAATTTCAAAAAGGCTTTGAGAGTCTGAAAGAAGTTTAAGACTTAAAGCTTGCATGCGTTAGAAAGTAGACATAACATTTTTAGAGAAGTTCAGGCCTTGTTGATTTTTCTAACGCCTACTCTATACTTATAGATTTCATATAGTTGATATCATTGAGGTCAAGCAGAGCACAAGACTTAGAAAATATCTAGAGGAAAAAAAAAAAACAAGTATGCCAAGGTCAAACGCAAGGAACAAAATGATAAGAATTTCTCATTCATTTTCATAAATTCACATGAAGTAAACAAACAAGTCAAGCAGATACAAAAGAACAATTAAATCAAAATACAAAAATAACCGAACACCCCAAAACTCTATTGTGTTGGCCAAAGATAGAGCTTGAGAGAGACTACTTTATCATCCATCCATGGCACCATCTGATGGAAGCAAGAGATTGCCTTCATCAAATCCTCCACCTCTCCTCTTACCTCTATATTGTATTACATTTTGGCTTCAGACATTAATACATTGTGTACTCAATGCATCTCTTTAGTTCCTTCTACACCATTTACATAATCTCTTTCTACTTTATCATCTTTTACTTTCATTGAAATTAGTTAAGTGTTGATTGCAAGAGTTATCGCATACTCAATCACGACATAAAGATATGACGCACGTAGCAAACCACCGAGAGGTGTGCGTTGCGCAAGTATAATGAGTCAATCCTCTTTACTTAGTACTAAGCTATCGCAATGCTTGTCTATGAGCTGAGTAGCTATAACCAACTGCCCGAGAGGGTAAGTATTAGAACTCACTAAGCAAAGTAAGCAATGTTCCTAAAGATAGGAACAACCTTATGCTCAACGCAACCATGCGTTATAGAGATATAAGCATGTGGCTGGCCGCCGAGAGGTGTGCGATATGTTAGTGTAGCGAGTTGGGATTACCCTTGCGACCAAGCTTAATGAAGCGGTGAATTTATCCACTCCACAATTCTACTTCTCTATGCATCTTATTACGCGTTTAACAGTTGCCGCATCTCTACCAATTCTCATAGTCAAACTTCCATTGCTCTGTCTATTTAGCTAGCAGTAGTGCATAGTCTATTAACTTCTTTCATTTTATTTTTATTCATCGCCTCAAACGCATTACTTCACAAACTTCATTTAGTTATAAGTCCCTGTGTTCGACCTTGGATCATCTCGAGAAACTTGCATTCTCGTTATACTTGCCGAGAGAGCAAGAAAACTTGTGACAGGAACGCATGGTCATCGCATACACGATTAAGGCATGACCATCAACATATAGAAATTAACACATATCGAAAGAGATTACATTTTCCTCTCATCATCTATGAAGGAACTCTTACTCAAGAGTATCTATGAGCGGAAGCGGATCTTTCAAATTCATTGTGACAGAATGTGAAACCCGGATTTCCATTTTCCCTACTTAAGCAGGTAATTAAGAGAATTAACTAAGTGGAAGTTAAATCCTATGTTGAAGTGAAGGAAATTTCTAAGTGTTTAAATGGATTGCCTAGTAGCCTTGGAATAAGCCATAACTAGAGAAAATTTGGTTAAGTATAATGCCAATAAGGAACTATGCGTTGGAAGCTAAGGCAGAAATGGCTTAAGTACTAGACAATGCGTTGGCCTTGTGCTAAGTGTTGGTGTTGTGCGATGCACTGGCCATGAGCATTTGAAAGGTTATTTGAGTATTGAAAGAGGCTATAGTATGGTCGAGAGGAAATGTTATGCGGGGACTTGACAAGCATGCGGCAGCCAAAGCCTTGGGAGGTTAGTAGAGTATACGGTAGCCTTAAGTTGTACGGACATAGGTGCAAGGTGCAGGAGATGCGTGCGCGGGTCGCTCGTGTGCTATACAACCGATGGTATGCAGCCGAAGGTATGAGGTTGATGGTATGCAGTAGCACTACGCGTTGATGGTATGCGGCAACACTATGCGTTGGTGTCATGTGGCGATACTATGTGTTGGTGTTATGTGGCGATACTATGCGTTGGTGTTATGTGGCGGTACTATGCGTTGGTGGTATGTGGCAACGGTACTAGACGATGAGCTAGGCGACCTTGCTATACGATGGATGCAGTGGCCTTACTACGGGATGGATATGGCGGCCTTGCTATGCGATGGATGCGGTGGCCTTGCTACACGATGGATGCGGCGGCCTTACTAAAGTATGAGATAGGCAATGGAACGAGCTAAGGTGGATGCATGGTGAATTGTCCTTGCGTTGTTAAGGCTTGCAGTAATAAGGTTCATGAGGTTGGTTGTGTTGGTCATAAGGGATGCGTTAGCAAGAGCCTAGGCGATGGTGAGCTATATCATAAGGTGTTGAGTTGAGAACCAAGTTGACACAAAGGTTGTTATGCGTTGGTGATGTGATATGTGCCAAGGACATCCAAGGACATGTGGGCGCATAGGACAAGGCTTGAGTAAATGGTATGCGGTGGAAGAGGGTTGGTCATAATCTTAGTTGAGCGCATAAGGAAAAGGTAAGCCATGCGGTAAAAGGCATGCGGCCAAGGAAGAGCCTTGCGAGCATCTAGCATATGCGACCAAGTCGCGTCAATGGGATGCACAAGGGAAGGTTGCGTTAATTGGAAATAGCACAATCGAGGTTAGGTCGCATATGGGGAAAGGTGCTAGGCGACAATGGCTTGAAGGGTGTTATATTGAGATTTAAAGACATCGTAAGGGCACAGGGTAAGGTTGGATGAACGCATATGAAGATGGATGGACACATATGACGTTGGATGAGCGCATATGAGATTGATGGACACATTCTAGGACGTCATCTGGACATGTGGCTTGTTGGGAATAAATTTTAAGCCGAAAATGAGGTGGATGCACAAGAAGACATGCAAAATTGAGGGTTATGCGTTGGTAAAAGGGGAGCAAGACACCTTGGATTGCGATGACGCAAGGTTGCGTTAATAGTGTAAGGAAAGGACGCTTGGACATGCGACCAACTAGGAGGTGTCGGTCTTGGAGAGATTTTGGACACCTATAAATAGGGCCAAGAACTTCTCCTCAGATTATAATTCAAATTCTCTTCAAAGGACATTCGGAAGAGTATATGAGGACTAACTGGAAGGAGACTATACGTTGATAGTAAGACCATGAGTTGGTCAAAAGGTTCCAAGAAGGGAAGATGCTGTCGAACAGGAAGATCTGAAAGTAGCATCAACTTGGGATGAGGAGTTCTCCCAGAATACTCGTGCGTTTGGAGTGATTCAAAAGCCACTTGAAATCTATGAGAGTCTAGTTTTCATAATGGGCCTGCCGTAGAAGAAGCTCCAAGGAATCAGGGTGGACAATGAGGAAAAGACAGAAGAGTTGAGCTGTTAGGTAAGATGGGTCAGTCTTGATGTTTTGAAGATTTCGACAAAATCACGAGAATTTATGAGCTAAGATTTTGAGGTAAGCTTTCTGAGACATTTTAGAGCATATTTGTAGAAGAAAGTATCTCGAGATAAAGCCTAGAACTATGTGTAATCTGAGCTTCAATTTGAATCTGGATCATAGGGTTCAAAAGGGAGCTCGAGGTGACCAAGAAACTTCTAGAGAGAAAGGTTCCTAAACAATCAAGGCGAGTGACTAAAATATTTGACTAAATATTTAAAATTTTTTAAGAAACCATTATCTAAAGAAAGATCTTTCAGATAAAGACATGTTTTCTATGTTTTAGTAAAGAAAGTCATTGTATGACTAGTTTTACTTGAAACTCGATACCAAAGGACATTTGAGAAGGTATCCGAGCAGCTTGATACTGAAGGACACAGTTTTGAGAAGGTATCTGAGCAGAAGTACCTAAGGCACGACGGTACTTCTTTTTCATAAGAATCAGTTTTTTTGTCACTCATCGGGCTAGCAAGCTCACCTCGTTTTTCAAATATTTTTCTTCCCAAGTAGCGAAAGATGAGAAGTTCCAGGGTGCTGCTAAGGTCAAGGTCCACCACAAGCCACAGTTACACTTCCAGGGTCTTACAGTTGTTGTTGTAAACTTTGTAGTTAAGTCTTGGAGTTGTATAAATGTTACATTGTTGAAATAAAATGAGTTTACTTAATCAGTTGTTGTTATCTTCTTGACTTAAAGTTTACTGAGTGTAAAGAGGTTCAGTTGGACAGTAGGTATCACAAAAGGGTGGTAGTCCCTCACGCCTCTCCTCGGGGGCAAGAGTGCGGGCTCAGGGCGGGGTGTGACATAGAATTATCGCATATACATTCAAACATACTTTTATAAAGCTAAAGGGATCAAGAAATCATACCAGATGAAGATTTCTTGAGTTTGAAGCCCAACCGTCTACACCGAATAGTCACCACTCGAACAGAAGGAATCGGAGAAGACAACACCACTTAAAGCCCTCAGTATTCTTGGAGTGAGAATCCAAAGTGTAGGCTTTGTTCGGGTTTGGTAGAGGGAAGGAGGAAGAGCGACCATACATAACGATCAAGCAAGTGGGAGATGTGGTCGTCTATCGTATAGAAAATATGCTTGATCGTTTAGGCAAAGTATATGATCATGCAGTAAAAGTAAGCGATCATCTCGTGTAGGAAAAGGTAAACGATCGTCTAAATGATCATATAGGAAAAGGGTGAGCGATCGTCTAAAACGATCGCGTAGGAAAAACTAAGCGATCGTCTATACGATCGTTTAGTAAATACCGGGAGCTAAACGATCGCTTAGGAAAAAGATAAATGATCGTTTAGATAATAGCGCGCGACAGTGTAATCGGTATGCGATCGCTTCGCAATATCGTATATGTAAGCTATCATGACGTCCTGTCATATAGGCACTGGTTTTCTAAACGATGACACTATCTTTTTCACAATACCCACGCACACCGAGATCAATATACCGTCTGCTATTTATAGTGCACTTATCCGTCATTTTAAACGAAAAGGCATCTTCCCATTTCCTTTTAGAACAATCCAATTAATGTGAAATTATCACATTCATAACTTATAAATTAATATCAAATATTAATTATAATATTTTTTCCTCTACTAGATATAAATCATATTTATATCCAATTTCCTCCACATTAATGTATCTTATACATAAAGTTAATTATATCATATTTAATTAACTCGTTCGATTATATCATATATAATCGAACCCCCTCTTGTCAATTTGAACATTTCAAATTGACCCAAAAAACTGACTCTCAACTTGTATCCAAGCTACCAAGGGGATCTTATGGACCTATGGCTTGAAGCTCCAATGGTACGTGAATAGCTAACTAAACTCTTTAGTCACAATATCCACCATCTGTTAACTGCCAGGCATTCCACTAAAGACCCAATTGAACTCTTCTTGCCATAGATATATTTCTATGTCCATTGGATATAACCAATCATGAGTACTATGACCCTTCACAGATGCTCGTAAGTACCATTGGGCCAAATTACTATTTTGCCCCTGTAGTTACATCTCACTCCTTAAGTTCCACTAATTCCTCTAATGAACAATACAACATAATCCAATTATGTGTGAACACCTCTCGGGCTATGAGAAGGTGCGTGGTACCACATCGTTCAAACCCTAGAATCAGCCCTTAAGGGAGCTATCTATCTACTTGCCCCTACCTCGAAGAAGGAGTGAATTCCATCTTGTGTAGCTGAGTTCCCAGCTCCCAAATCAGACGAATCCCCAAAATGGTAGGTTTGAGTCGGCGTTTTAGCCACTCGCACCCATGCAAATTAAAGAACCACCCTCAATGGCAGGAGTTCCCAACTCACTCAGGATTGAGGTCATGTTACCCATGATCATCCTAGTGAAGTGAAGTCTTAGTTATGAACGGTGTTATATAACGAGACGTTAACACTTTGTGGTCAGGTTTTATACAAACTCTTTGTATAGGACGCCCCCGCTCGCATGTCCCCTACACGAATGATCAAGATCAGATCATCTGTGGCAAGTCACAACACTTGTGACCATTTCACAAAGCGGGCCACATCCGTAGCTTTACCAAGATAAGGTTTCCCTCCTATATCCATATACTACAGACCATTTTGGTTATCACTCAAAACATGATCTACTTGTATGTCATCACATACATGCTTGAGTCACATACAGATAACCAAGGATTTTATGTTTATTGGTTTGTGGTAAAATCTAAATATGCAAAGTCAAGTAGTGAAGTAAATATCATTTATATTATACATCACAAGTGTTCGTACAAAGTTGTTTACAAACTACTGGACACGAGACTGTAGGGCAAAAACCCCAACAACCTGTACAAAGAGTTTTTATAAGATCAGACCACGAAATGAATAATCTCTCTTTATAACACCGATGCTAGAAGATACTTACATTTCACCAGGATGAGCATAGATGACTTGACCTAATATTGAGTGAGTTGTGAACTCCTGGCTATGAGGACGGTCCTTTGATTTGCATGGGTTAGAGAGAGGCCAACTTTGCCAACTCAATATGTCTACCATTTTGGGAATTCGTCTGAATGTGGAGTTGGAAACGTAGCTACACAAGAATCACTCATTCCCTATTGGTAAGGTAAGTAGAGAAAATTTTTCCTTAAATGTTGATTTTGGGGCTTGAACAATATGGCATCACACCCTCTCCTAATCAGAGAGGGGTTCGGTTATAATTGGACTAAATTAGAGGGATCAGTGGTACTTAAGAAGTTAGAGGTAACTACAAGGACAAAACAGTAATTTTGGCCGAACTGTATTTACGAGCAATTTGTGAAGGGTCAACGCACTTTTGATTGGTTTTATCTAATGGACGCAAAAATATATAGGTAGTGTGAAGAGTGCAGTTGTATGTCTTTAATGGAGTGGCCGCCAATTAATGGAAGTTGATTAATTTAATTAAATAGTCTAATTAATTAATCAAGTACTATTGGAGCTTCAATTTATAGGTTCATAAGGTCCCCTCGTTAGCTTAATTAGGATTAATGAGAATCAAATTAATTTTGGATTAATATGAATTTTTCAAATTAATTAAAGGGAATTAATTGATTATATGAGATATAAATAATATAGTGTATATATAGGATTAATTTGAAATGTTCAAATTAATTATATATAAGATATCATTAATATAATGTATATGATACATTATTAGTTTTAATGAGAGAAATATATATGTGAGTATGATTCAAATATTATAATTTATGTGATACATTATAATATGTAGTTTTAAAGGGAGAAATAAATATTTGAATATGATTAAAATATTAATTATATGAATATTATTCATATAAAAACTATAGGTTAAAATTGATATGTGATTCATATTAATTCTATAGGTTAGATGGGAGAGTTTCGGTTATATTATATGTGATATAATATAAACTAAAGGTTATATGTTAGATGTGATATAACATATAGTTTTATTAATATATAATAAGGCTAATTATTACATATTTTAGTTTATTTAAAATGCAAAATTTTATTCATTTATTTTAATTTTGTTTTTTAATAATTAGGGAGGAAATAACTTTCCCCCATTAATCCCTCAACAAAAATTTTCTTATGTGAAATCAGCTCTCGTTTCACAGAGGATTGGGGATTATCTTCTTCCTCCTTGGTTTTCTCTCTGAAAAAAGTTCTCCGAGAAATTCTCTGGTGTGAATCTTCTCTCATAAATCTCCTACTCGCTTCTCCCAAAATTAATCCAATTGCAAGCCCATAACTACGCAACGATTCTCATCCTTGAGAATAACGAGGAAGGGCTCTTGGTGGTGTCCATTGGTTCTTTCTTCTTTGCTGGTTCGTGGAAGTGAGACTGGGGAAGGCGACCGTTCATGAGATCTTGAGAGGAAATGCAAAGAACATATGTCTTCGAGGGTGAGACTTAATTCTCTTCATTTTTCTCCTCTCAAGCATGTTGTAGATTTTATTATTTTACTTACCCTAGAAAAAAAATTGGTTTACTCTATATTTTTGGTTTTGTATCCAAATTGAAATTAAAATTGTGCAGCTTTCACACACTTCCGCTTGGGATTCAATCCCTTCCGTATCAGCGTATGATATTGATAATGCCATGGGACCAGTTAAAGCTTTTGCTCAATGTTCATGTTTTATTGCAAGTAAAAAATGTTGATCATGAATTCTTAAATTTTTAAATGTTTCATGTTTTAACTACTCATTTTTTCAAGGGACACCAAAATCATTGGAACCGAACAAGGACTTATGCTTTAATCTTTATTCATGAGTTCTTTCACTTGTCTTTGTATCTCATTGGTCTCGGTTAGATTGGTCCTATAGGTAGCCATATTTGAAAAAGTTGCATTGAGTATGAAATAAATTTGATGCTCAATCCCTCTTAAAGGATATAGTAGAGGTGTAAATAGTTGGATTGGAGCAGGTTTTCCTCAAAACCGACCTGACTCGACGCAGGTTCAATTGTGTATGGGCATGACTCGAACCCAACCTAATTAAAATTGAGTCGGGTCAAACCCCTTTTTTATGGTATATAATACTAAAAAAATTAAAAAAGAAAAGAAAAAAAATAACATCGTCAGCCCACGGTTCCAAGAAATAGGTTCTTCTACGTTGGGAGGTTGTTCTGCTTCAGTTTTATCTTCAATTTTTTCTTCTCCAGGGTTCTTCTTCTTCATATTCTTCTTCGGTTTTTTTTCTTTAGGTTCTTCTTCTAAACTTCTCTTCTTCTTTGTGTGAGAATGAGAGAAAGAGAAGATGTGAGAGAAATAAAGAAGGGAAGTGAGAGAAAGGGAGAATCAGAGAGGGGATGTGAGAGAAAGAGAGAAGTAGAGAGATGTGTGAGAGAGAGAAGAGATGTGAGAGAAAGAGAGAAATAGAGATGTGTATGTGTGAGAGAGATTGGAAGAAAGAGAGAGAAGATGTGGGCACACTGGTGACAAAGATGTGAGGTTGAAATAATGAAACCTAATTTCTAATCGCTTAAGTTCGAGTAAACCCTAACCAAACTTAACAGATCAGTTTGGTTTAGTTCTTTTTTCATTCTAACAAAAATCGATCCAAATCGAACTGAATCAAATCGGTTTTTTACACTCATAGGAGATAGACCCATAGATGCATCTTGATGTGAAAGCATGCCATTGAATTCCTGAACAGACACTTAAGTACTTGGTAAAGAATCATTAAAACTTGGTTCAATTACTATACACATCCCTTTGCACACAAGTACAAAGTTTGGTGCTTCAGTTGAAAACACATTTCTCACTTCTCTTTTTTTAGTCAAATTCACATTCTTTCTTTTTTTCCTCAAAATCCCTTTTTTTCTTTTTTGGTTTTCATACCTTCTGCCCCCTCAGTTTTCTCTCTTTTTTCTCTCGTTTAACTTACTTTATTCTCTCCTTTCTTTATCTACAAATTCATTTATTTTCTTTTCTAATTTCAATTAATCACATTGTACTCCATATGGAGACATGGAAGTAAAGTAAATCTATTCCCATTCAAAGTAAAAGTGTACTTGTTCAACAATCCATCATGCATGACCTTTCTATCATATTGCTAAAGTCAATTTAACAACATATCACCCTCATGCATAAGTACTAAATCACAAAGTACTTCATCTTTATATCTTTCCAAAGTAAAAGAAATAAGAGCTTGTGAGTTTACCTTAAGTTCTCCTTTTTTTGTCAACCATTGAAGTTTATATAGTTTTGGATGGCGATGAATTGTAAGCTAAAGTTTTTTACAAGAAAATTACTTACCACATTCGTGCAACTTCCAATACAATCAACAAGTTTCATGAGTTTCCTTCATTTAAGCATCTAATGAAACAAAATTTCCCTTTGATCTACAACTTTTCTTCCTTGATTTGCATATTAAATACCCTTTTTGTAAGTAAAATATGGAGTTACTATCTTCAGTGTACTCATCATCACATGCTTCTGATTCTTTTTCAAGTGGTGCATCATGATCATCACATTCATCTTTCGAATCAAGTATCTCATTTCTTACCACCATGACTTTTTCATTGACACAATCTTTACTCATGTGTCCGAACCATTTGCGTTTCCAACATTGAATAAAACTAGACTTATTCCTTACTTTAAAGTTTTATTCTTTTTAATATTGGAGCTCTTGGTGTAACAACCCGAATTCAAGGTAAATTTAAGTTAATAATGCCAAACTAATGGATCTTAGTTTCCATTTAGTTTTTGGTTTTTGGAATCAAATTGAAATAACAAAAAGTTTTATTGGTCAATTTAAATTTAATTAACTAAAGATTTGAATTAATTATCTTAAAAATGTTGGATTTTATCTCCTTTTAATTTTGGATTTTGGAGCCAAAATCAAGATTTATTTGAAAAGATAATTAAGTCAAAGATGTTTGATAAAAGTGTTGGGGTTGATGTCCTAAATCGCGTAGGGTCCTATAGTTTGTAAACACATGTATGAACAAATAGTTTTTTGATTTATAATATGAGATATTTTATTCACTTCAGTCTATAAAATATGAGATATTTTAGTTGCATTAACCATAAACTAATAAATTAAGATCCCTGGTTATCGTTGTAAGCATGTATGTAGAGACATACAAGTGCATCGTGCTTTAAGTGATAACCTAAATGGTTTGTAGTATATGGATAAAGGAGAGAAACCTTATCCTGGTGACGCTACGAGTGTGGCCCGCTTTGTAAATGTTACAGTTGTTGTAAAGTGCTACAAATGGTCTGATCCTGACCATTCATGTATTAGACATGTGAGCAAGGATGCTCTATACAAAGGAGTTTTTATAAGACCGAACTACGAAATGTTTAGTCTCGTTATATAATGTCGTTCATGATAGAGACTTTCATTTCATTAGGATGACCATAGGTAACATGACCTTAATCCTGAGTGAGTTGGGAACTACTGCTTATGAGGAAAATCCTTTGATTTGCATAGGTGCGAGTGGCCAGATCGTCGACTCAAACCTACCACTTTGGGGATTCGTCTAATTGGGAATCTGGGAACTCAGCTACACAAGACGGAATTCACTCATTCCTCGAAGAAGGGGTAAGTAGATAAATTGCTCTCTTAATGGCTGATTCTAGGGCTTGAATAATGTGGTGCCACACCTTCTCTTGGCCGGAGAAGGGTTTACTCATAATGGGATTATGATGTACTATTCATTACAGGGATCAGTGGTACTTAAGGAGTTAGATGTAACTATAGGGCAAAATAGCAAATTGGCCTAGCTGTACTTACGAGCGATTTGTGAAAGATCATCGTATTGTTGATTGGTTATATCCAGTGGACACAAAAATATATCTGTAGTGCGAAGAGTGCAGTTGTTGGTTTTTAGTGGAGTGCCTGGCAGTTAACGAATGGCGGATATCGTGATTAAAGAGTTTAGTCAGTTATTTACGTACCGTTGGAGCTTCAAGCTACAGGTCCATAAGGTCCCCTTGATAGCTCAATGGATTCATGTTGAGAATCAACTTTTGGGTTAATTTGAAGTGTTCAAATTAACAAGAGAGAATTTGATTATATATGATATAATTAAATTAATTAAATTATATGTGATATAATTGATATAATGTATTTGATACATTATTTGATTGGAGGAATTAATATAAATATGATTTATATTAAATGCCATAAAATAAGAAAAAGAACTATAGTTTATATGTTGCATGTGATGTGATATTAAAACTAGAGGTTATAAATATAATATGATAAATTAGTTATTATATTTATTTCTAATAAATTAATTATGAGATAATTGATTTCAGTTTTCTCCAATAACCACCATAATGGGTGGTTTTAGTTAGTTTATGGAAAACGAATGGATAAAGTGAAAATTGTTTTCATTTTTGACATTCAAGAGGATCCATGCGCAAATAGCAAAAAGATATACGAGAGAGTAAACAATCAATCGAGGATACTATATGATAGTGACTCATTTGCTAAACAATAGAGTCACAAGTCTATGCAATAAACTTCTTCCTTCTCCCATTTACTCGATCGTCTACCCGATCGTCCAATTCCTGCTTCCCTCTTCCAAATCCATACAGAGCCCACACCTCTTGGAGTCTCACACCGAGAATACCAAGGTATCCTCGTGGTAGTGTCAAGTTTTTATTCGAGGGTCGAGGGTCGAGTTTCACTCATTACTGTTCGAGGATTTTCCAGAGGCATGTTGCGTTTGTGCTATAGGACGCGTTGCTGAGTTCGATCGAAGAAATACTAGAAGAAAATGTTCTTGAAGGATATGTTTACTTGATCCCTTTGTTTTTACCTTTGTAACATGTTGTAATTTACGCCTTATGCATAACTGTTGCTGTTAGATTGTAAATGTTCATGTTCTTTCACGATGGGATTTGGAATGATCTGCTTCTGCTCATTGGTTCTCTAGTTTTAGGGTTCCCTAAAAAGGAACTGGAGTTTTGGTATTTATATCAATAAAGGATTGGGAGTTTGATAAAATATTGGCTTTTTTTAGGAAAAATGGAAGAGTTTTTAATTAGGTTATATATATATATATATATATATATATATATATATATATATATATTAGGTTAAGGAAAAAAAAAATTAAGCTCCCCAATTTTTTTAGTCTAGTCGCCAAAACCCCCTTCCCCTTCGTCTGTCTCTCTCTCTCTATCTCTCTTTCACTCAATCAATTGTCGCAGGCATAACCCAGCCCACAACAACCAAATGTTGTCGACCTCATTACGCTGTCGTCGTCCTCCGATCACTACCAATTGCTACTCACTATCACCGTCCTCCGATGACTTGTGGTTTGTAAACAATAAACTTATTATGTTATCAATAAAAACGTTATTGAGGTTTATTCAATAAAATTTTTATTGAATATATGAATTGCTCATTTGGTTTTTAGAAAGAACTTAAATCCAATAAACTAAGATCCATGGCTATTAAATGAATACTTGGACTTTATGTAGCAACATAAAAGTGGATCAAGTTTGAATAGATAGCCAAAATGGTCTAGTATACGAATATAGCTGGATACCTTATCCTGGGGACATTATCAGATGCGGTCCACTTAGTATTTAGACAAACGATGTGATCCTGAATCATTCATGTGGAGACATGTGAGTGCAGGCGTTTTGTGCAAAGAGTTTGTATAAGATCGGACTAAGAAATAAGTCACTCTTACTTTATAATATTGTTTACTGTTTAAGACTGACTATTTCAAAGCGATGACCTAGGAAACTTGACCTTCATCCTGAGCAAACTATGAACCTCTGTTTATTCAGAATTATCCTTAGATTTTCATGGGTGATGGTTGGCTCAGCAGCGCTGGCTCAATAAGCCTCCCATTTCAGGGGTAAGACTAGGTAGATAGTTGGAAACATAGGGTGCAAGGTGGAATTCACTCCTACCTGCTTTTAGAGAAAATAGAGACGTTGCTCTTAAGTACTAACTTCGAGTCTTGAACAAGGGCCCTACCCTCTCATTGGTTCGAGAGGACTCGATTTGGTGATTGGATCACAAACTAATTGTTTATTAGAGGATCAGTGGGACTTAAAGAGTAAGATGTAATCTCGGGGGTAATACAACTTTTGACCCAACCGTTATTATGAACAACTTGTGAAGGGTTGACTTATTAATTATAGTTACATCGAGTGAACAAAAATATATCTGCAGTAAGGGGAGTGCAACTATTGAGCTCTAGTGAAGTGATCCGATAGTTAACGAATGTTGGTTAATTAGGTTAAAGAGTTCAATCGTTAATGTCAGATCGTTGGAGCCCATGATTTGTAAGTCCATGAGGTCCCCCTACTAGCTCATATCGAACTAAACCTTAGAACAGTATAACAAACGAGTTTAAAGTGTTCGAATTCGATTTTTGGAGTAAAGTGTTGAATATATCCGATATATTGAACCTAATTTTTAATTATGAATTAAACATATAAAGAGAGAATTGGAGATATTTAAATAAGATTTAAATATCAAGATTATGAATAGAGACTCATATTGATTGGGATTAACGTTGGATTTAATAATTGAATATTAAATTAAATTAATTAAATTATTGAATTAATTATTTAATACTAATTTAATTTTAAATTAATCATTAGAATTAATTTTGAAATTAAATGGAATTGGTCAAATTGCAACAAAAGTCAAAATTGTTGACTAGGTTAAAATTGCAACATAAGTCAAGATGTTGACTTTAGACTTTGAGAAGTCAAAAAGTCAAATTGTTGACTTTAGACTTTTAGAGTCAAAGATAGACTTTTGACCAAGATAGTGGAAAAATCAAACATTTTTAAGTGGGAAAATCCTATTTTTGCATTGCTAAGTGTCAATCCCACTTGAAGATACTAATCCCACTTTGAGTTAGTGGAATTTGAGTATCAAATTCTTATTAACTTAAATTTGTATGATTTGCATGATTTGCATGATTTGGCCTATAAATAGAAGATTTCTATGATGTTTAATCTTCTTGGCAAAGTGGACTTTTATGAGATTTTTTTTTGAGAAAAATCTTAACCTAATTCTCTCTCAATTTTTTACCCTTTTCCTATCAAAATTGGTCACTCATCGGATCCTACCATCCCTTTTCTAGGCTGAAGAGTAGTCGGAAAGACTCTCATGGTGTTCTACAAACCGTTCGTGAGGAGATTGAAGTGGATTTGGAGAAGAATTAAGACTACAAAGGTTATATATTCTCTATCCCTTTGTTTTAATTTAATTGTATGTTTATTCTTTTGAAATTAACATAATTAGAGTACTTTAGATCCTTTATTTCTTATGTAGCACATGTGTTTGTTCCATCACCTCTGTTGCATCGCAAGCTTGCTATCAATCGTCAATGGGCAGACTAGTCACTGAAAGCCGTCAATTCTCACACATATCTCCCTCACTCTTTCTCTCATGATCGTCCGTCGCACAAGAAGTCGTCAACCGACCGTCGCCCAGTCTTTGTTGACACCGCAACCATTGTTCAACCACCATTCACCTTTGTCATCGACAAATCTACCGTTTAGAGTGAGTTTTCTACACTTTAGTTTGTTTTTAGGTTGGTTCTTGAATACCCAATAATTTTTTGCCTAGATCTTGATGTTTAAAGGTTGGATAAGAGTTTTTAGAAGGAGTTAGGGTGCTCTCCACTTTGTTTGAGCCCAATTTTGACAAGCTTTTATTAAGTTTTGGGGTCTTCGTTGATCTTTATCGAATATCCACTAATTAGTGGCTTATTTATGGTTTTAATCATGATGTAGGAGGTTGGGTTTGAGGGTTTGGCATTATTGTCCATCAAAAGTTAAAAGTTAATTTCAGCAAGATTTTTGGTTAAGTTTCTCGATTTAAGATTCAATGTGGTTTTGGATCCAATCATGAGTTGGGTAAGTGATTAGGAGTTTTTATAAGTTAATTTGACTTTTGGTTTGAGGCCCTAAAGTTTGGAGTTAAGTTTGCTTACGTTTATTTAGGGGCCTTAATCTTAGACTACTCTAAGCCAAGAAGAAGATTAAGTTGATTGTTATTTGGGCTTATGGTAAGTAATCTTACTACTGGAACCGCCTTTGTGTCAGGCGATACAATTAGTCTATATTAATGGCTCTATAAGACTGTATGTTCATGATGCCTCATTAGAGAGAATATATGAGCATGAAAATTTTGTTCGAAGCACGTTATGCTTATGAGCATGATCTTGATTTTTATAAGATATTTTATAAGGATGAATGAGCATGATCTAAATTGTATATGATATGTTATGAAGATGTATGTGCATGATGTTATATTTTCATGTTGTGGGACTCTGAATTATATTGCATGATAAATATGTTAGTGACGAATGTCTCTTACCTGTAGTAATGTACTCACTAGAGGTTTATATTTCCTTCGGGATTTACCAAAGGTTTGTGTCTGCTTCGGGATTCACCAGAGGCTTGTGTTTCCTTTGGGATTCACCAGAGGTTTGTGTCTCCTTCCAGATTCACCAGATATTTGTGTCTCCTTCAGAATTCACTAGAGGCTTGTGTCTCCTTCGGAATTCACCAGAGGTTTATGTCTCCTTTGGGATTCACCAAAGGTTTGCGTCTCTTTTGAGATTCACAAGAGGTTTGTGTCTCCTTCAGGATTCACCAGAAGTTTGTACCTCCTTCGAGATTCACCAAAGGTTTGTGATTTCATTTGGGTCTTCACCAGAGATTAGTGATCTCCTTCGGGATTTCACTAGAGATTTATGGGTACATCTCATCTATGGTAGGGTGGGTTCAATTATTCACTAGATGACCAATGATGATTAGTAGAGGTCTTTGCATGTCCCACTAAAATGTTACATTTATTGGATATAAATGCATAGCCTGACCCTGGTAGTGGGGTTACTTACTGAGTATTTTATACTCATTCTCTATTATGCTATATTTTTTGAGGTAATGGTAAGGACGCACCGATGAATGACAGGATGAATCCATGATCATGCTGCTAGGACTAGTCAGTTGCTTCCACTCATGTCTTTTTCCTACGATTTTATGTTTTAAAACTGAGTTTGACATTAAATTTAGAGAACTTTCAATTTTTTCATTGTTGGTTATTTTAGATAAAATTTTCTCGTGATGTTTTATTTGTTTCTTTTATTTAAATAAAGGTACCCTGTTCAATGATTTTCAGTTATTTACTTTAAATAAAATTTATTTATTTTATAACAAATTATTTGGTTTTTACCAATTCATGAAAAGTGTCATTTGGAAGAGAATGCATGTATACAGTAATGGCCTAGTACAAGTCCTAGGGAATCGGGTTGTTACACTCAGCCTTTACTCTTCTCGCATCCCTAAACTTCCCTTTTGGTTAATCCTATTCATAAAATCATCATTGTTCCAAGCATTCGAATTCGAAAACGTGTTAGCTTTAGAAGTATACCTCTTTGAATGCTCATTTTCTTCCTTTAATTGATCTTTAGTTTTGATTGCCCAATGATAAATATATTCCAAGCAAGATGGTGAATTTCTTTGAACCGGATGAATAATTTCTCTATTCAACCTCCAAGAATCT
Source organism: Benincasa hispida (assembly GCF_027475165.1). Lineage (NCBI taxonomy): Eukaryota > Viridiplantae > Streptophyta > Magnoliopsida > Cucurbitales > Cucurbitaceae > Benincasa > Benincasa hispida. Next base: position 78,938,483 of record NC_143480.1, read on the forward strand.
AGAGATTATATCTTATTCTTCTTCTCGAATTTGCGATCTTTCCATCAAAATATCCATCTTTTGATAATAATCTGCCACACTTTTTATTCTCTGTCTCAAATCTTGAAGTTTAGTTTTCAAATTTCTTTAATGATGTTTAGAAACATACTCTTTCTCATGGCTTCTTTTAGTTATTCACGAGTTTTTTTTAGATCCTCTTCTTTTCTTCTGCTCTTAGACTTGAGATGTTGATACCAATGTCTCACATGATTGGTGAGTTCAACAATGAGAAGTCTCATATTCTTATCCTCACTATACGTGTAGCAATCAAACATATGTTGTATCTTTAATTCTTATTGCAAGTATGCTTCAATGTCTATCGTTCCACTAAAGGGTGGAATTTTGAGTGTTACTTTGCTATCTTTATTGTCATGAACTCTTTTTCCTCTTCTAAGTTGCATAATATTTTCAAAGTTGTTTCTTCCTCTTCCTTCGACTTGTTTTTCTATTAAACTAAATCAAACATTCCTTCATCTTCTTGTAAGGCTCATTCTTCTCTTTGTTTTTGTGTCCTCCTTTATACTCATCTTCCCTCATCATTTCCATCATACCTTAAATTTCTTGAAAAATAACCATATTAAAATCTTATATTTGTGACTCTTTCTTCACATTGTGCCATTTTGAAGTTTAGTAATAAGGACATTTCCATACTTCTCACTAATTTTACTCAAGAACACTCGTGTTTATCATTCAAGGGTGAACTTTTAGTACTAGGTCAAAAATGCATGTTTTGACAAAAATTTTTGTGCAATCTTAATAAAAACTTGATGTAACCAATTCAAATGATCAACTCTCACAAGCTAAGACTAGAGTAACTCAGTCTTAGCATCAATAACTAGAAAATCTGAACAAATAAAAATATATTGACAAGAACTTTTCGTGTGCCTTGGATCTTTGAACATTTTTTCTTTCTTTTACTGCTATTTTTTATTTTGTTGTTGGTTTTTTTTTTTTTTTATACAAAAGCAAATTTCAATATTGGTTGTAACATGTCTTAAATTACACATTGTAAACAAATGCTAAAAAAAAGAGAAACAAAACAAAATAAAGATATTTCACCTCTAGAATCATCCAAGGACGTTAGCCAAATACTTTGATACCAATTGATAAGCGCCCATAATGATTGATTTATGCAAAGTTAGAGGTCCTTCTAGGATCATTACAAACATTCATAAATAAGGCTAATTTAACAAATGAATTTAATCAAAAGCTTAGTTAGAAGGATGAATAACTCTTAGATCGGACAATCTATGATGGTCACTCTTAGATCTTAAGACAATTCACTCCAAAATTAGCTTGATCAAGACTAATTCAATGAATCAATTTAATCATTAAATCTAAAGTAAGATTTGAAAAAGGCAACACCAAAGGGTTTGAATAAACACAAAGTTTTTAATATCATTGATTTGAATTTTAAGAGCATTACAAGCCATTTTAAAGGCCAAATGAACGTCTAAAGGTCCAAGAACTCAAAATTCATTCAAAAGCTAATAAATGGAAATTATAGAAAATAAGACCTAAAAACTTGAAACTTAATTGCATATTAATTTAGAAGTCAAAATGCAAAAGTAAAAAATGTTTCAAGTGCTTCGAATAGTCTTAAATAACTCCTTTAGAAGATGATAAACTTGATATGTATGTTTGATGATGTTTGACATCATGAATTCCAATACATTGCACATTTGACAACACATCTTTCATAATTTCTGCACAATTTTTGTTGTCCTTCATACCATCTTCCAAATTATACGACTTTTTCATATGATCTTCACTTCATTCTCTTGTAGACTCATTAAAGTAACATTATACATAAATTGGGGCTTGAAATCTTTTTCTCTTCTCGTGCATTAGGCAGCCTTTAAAGATGTAGTATGAAAATCTTGAGTCTTTTTTGCCTTACTTCTTGTAATAGCTCCTTTGTATACATGTAATAGATCAATGGGTGGATTCATCTTAGTAATCAATGTATGAAAAAAAATAAACAAAGAAAAAAAAAACAAAAAACTCATCATGGGCAAGTAAGGGACCAAACTAAAAAAAATAAAAATAAAAAATAAAAATAAAAATAAAAAAATAAAAAAAAAACAAAGTAAGAAATATCTTCTTCATATCATTGTCAAGTATTCTAACTATTATGGCCATTTATTATGACTCTAGACCGATTGTAACATTGCAATCAAATTGTGATGGCATATGTGACGGCAAAATCTAGAAAAATTACTAAATTATTTATACGAAAAGATTAATGGGTCCTACATAATTTTCAATAATAACCCAATTGAGTACCTTCCTTTTCGCAATCAGATTACAAATGGGGATTACACATTTTGTTGTGGAGTATATAGTTCATTATGATTATAAAAATATTGGTAAACAACAAACATATTTAAATGAGCCATACTTTTCATATTACCATTGATTTATTTCATTTATAAGGAAGTAAATACCGTATAAAATCATTAGGTTTCTTATTATATGTTGAGCAAATAAGAGAGTTAAAATCAACAACTTATTTCTTTTCCGAAATCTTTAGCATTATGCTTGCCTTTTTTTGAAACTCAAGACAAACATTTTTTTAAAATAAAAAAATTAGTAATATAGCAACGGGTAAAGATGTTCATTTTCCCATTAGGATTCTCCATGTCGACGGCGAATGGGAGTGAGTGAAGGAAAAATTCTCCAACCTAAATGGGAAAAAGGTCCATGTCCCGTTTGCCTTTTAAAAAAAAATAATTTGCCTTTTTTTAAAAAAAGATAATTTACTAGTAAGAAACATGTGGATTATACATGAAATTAAAACTTTTAATTTAAAGTTAAATATGGCTAATAAGAACAATTAATTTATTTTAAAGATGATAACAATATATAAAAAAAAAGGTTGCATGCAACACACTCATTCTTTGATAGAGGGCAAGACATCAATTTTGGATTTTTTTTCCTCGAGGAATTGTCTGTCTTTTACCTCGTGGAGTGATTTTAGACATATAATTCACTCTTATTCACCTTATAAGGTTGTGTGCTGTGTGTTTAAATATTGTCTTCTCCGAAAGGACATTCAAAGATAGAATTTTATTTGAATAGTGATCGTTCATCTTCTACTTTGTAAGGCGTTTTTTAACATCTAGTTAATACTTAACCTCAAATATCAATGAGACTTCTACCATTTTTCTAATGTTTTAAAAATTGCATGGCATTATTTATCATTGAAATTATTGAAATAAATTAAAGGAGGATTTTCAAAAATAGAAAAGGAAGAGAAACTATTTACACAAAATAGAAAAATTTAATAATTTTAGACTTCTATCAGTTTCTATCGCTGATAGACACTGATAGACTTCTATCAACCTCTATCAATGATAGACTTCTATCAATCTCTATCAATGATAGACTTCTATCAGTATCTATCACTGATAGACTTTGGTAGAAGTCTATCGGTGTCTATCAATGTCTATCAGTGTTTTTTTTTTCTTTGTTATTTCTGTAAATAGTTTGACATTTTTTCTATCTGATAAAATTTTCCTAAATGAAAGTCAAAAAATAAAATTAAAATTTTACCATTATACTTTTATAATAATATATAAACATAATTATCTACTCTAAACCTATTCTCAGAAAACATATCTTCACATATTCAGATCCAACCATAAATTTACAACTCCAAACTACCTTTAATTTTTTTTTTCAATATTTTAAAATAATGTTATTTTAATAATTATTGACAAAAATAGGGTAGGGGCTGAAAGAATTGACAACAATAAGGTAGTAAAATCGTGGACCTGGTACACGATTACTGAGTAAGCAGCTAAATCGTGGCCGATCCACGACTTCCTTTTGCATCACGTGAATCTGGCACCTAAATTGCCACATGTACAAACTGCCATATGTATGATATGCAGCATTGACTAGGTAATCATGGATCGGTCTATAACTTCCTAAGTCGTGCACCAGGTATACGAGTTAGTGATCCTAAATCCCTACCTAACGACTTCTCCCTCACTTTCTTCCCCATCTCTTCTGCCTTCCTTTCTACCTTTCTCTCTCTCAACTGGCTGTCTACCCACGTCCACCATCCGTCATGCACTCCATCGTGCACCGTTCTCTTTGTCGTCGTCGACCATAGGTAACCTTTTTTTCAATATATGAGATTGTGCCTTGAACATCCATAAATCTAGTATTTTATTTAGATGAATGCACGAAAAACTAGAGTTCTAAACTATTTTGGTTGAGAACTTGGGAGATCTAGGGTGTGAAGTTTGTTTTTTTCTATGATTTGAATTGTCCTTTCTTTTTTGTAGTTTAATATTATAAGTTGGACTGAAGATTTAGACTGATATGAGGAGTCCAAAAAGTGTATGATTTGTAGTTTATTATTGTTTTGTCTGTGATTTGAATTATGTTGGATTAGGCTGTAGTTGGTTTTTTAAATGAAAAATAAAAGAAAAGATTTCGACTGTTTGTGTATTTGAGTTTGAACTTGGGATGTAGGTTTATTATTTTAGTTTTTTTTTTTAAAAAAAAACAAAATTTTTAGATTGATCGTAAAATAGAGTTTGGGTTATCTTTTGGACTGATGTTGGATTGGGTTGTTAGTATTAATGTATTAAGTTAGTCTACTTTTTTTTTTATCAACTGTAACAGTTATAAACATTTGAGTAAATATGTCGATGCATCCTGAAGATTTAGTCATTCTTAAACCTATAAATGTTGAGAACGGTGATATTGATGTAGAACTTTATGAATTATTTGGAAATGATAGAAGTGCATAACATGATCTTGAGTTGGTACCGTCAGAGACGTTCATCCAAATAAATTGGGATATCACTAATTCAACCTGTGAACGAGGGTCGATATTGGAGGAAAGGAGTAAATGTGTAGATAATTCTAGTTTAATACAAAAAAGAATGTTTTTTTTACACTAAACAAGATCTACAGCTGGCCATAAAAAAATACTACATGACAGAACACTATGAGATTTTTGTAGTAAAATCGATTCAAGATATTTGGTATATGAGATGCAAACAGTGGAAGGATGGTTGTGATTAGAGGTTACGGGCTTGTTGGCGTAAAATTCATGAGATATTGAAAAGCATCTAAAATTGCTTTTATTACCTTCAAATTTAGAATTAATATTGCTAGTTTTGTTTAGTTTGACGTGGTTTATTGAGTAATTTCAGGAAACTAAGCATCAGGAGCAATTTGTACGAAAATGATATAAAAAAAATCTGAGGCAAAACTCTAATTTTGAGCAATTACGGATTGGCTATGGAATTAGGAAGAAACCAAGGTCCCAAGATCAAGAAAATAGGTGAATTTGGAAGGCAATTTGGGGAAGCCAGTGTTGGAAGAATGTTGCAATGCTGCTCCCTGACGCTGTAGACCCGAGACTAAATAGAAACAGGGTAGCATTGCAACGCTACAACTTTGACATGAGGTTGGCATGACGCCAACATTGTAATGTTGCGAGCATATTATAAATAACAGTGTTGCACCGCCAGATCTGGAGAGGAAAATAAAAGGAGGACAAAAAGTGAGCCGATCTTGATAGATTTTACCTAAATTATAGTCCGTACAGGAGCTGAAATAGAGTAATTCTGATCGTTTTTGGTTGAAGACTCGAGATTTCGATTGAGAGTTAATCTGAGAGCGTTAGATTGATTGTGATAGGAAGATTGATCGTAACCGTGCAGTTTTATTGAAGAACAATCCAGTATTTATGGTGAGAGTCAAGAAGATCGTGATTGGGATTCGAACCTATTGAGGGGAGATCGTTCTTCTTCGTTAATTTATTTTCCACCATAATGATTGTTTGTTTGTTGAAAACCGTTATCGAAATCATGCTTGGCTAAACTCTTTTATTCTAGGGTGGTCCTGGATTTAAGGGATGTTACTTTGAGTATTTAAATTTACAATTGATTGATTTTGCATAAATTTCTAAACTGTTTGTACTTAATACTTTTGATTTAACCAACCACCAATTGAATGAACTTAAGTTAATTAGATGTCTTGAGAGAGAATTTAATTTTCTCGACCCAATAATTTAGATTGTTATTCGAAATTGCATGAGAGGGAATTTAGAATAATAAAGGGTGCGATTGAAGGGTCTTGATACTATAACTATTCAAGCGATAGAAGAGATTCGGGTCGATGGGTAGTTATTAGGATAGTTTGAGCTTGAGAGAGGATTTCCTGATTTTAGAACTTCTAGCCTTAATCTATCAATTTCAATCAGTTGCATGTCATATTCATTGTATTCCCTAAATGAAACAACACCCTGGAATTGTTTTGTTTGAAATATTCTTGTGTGTGACTGAATTTTTGTTATCCGTAGTTGTAGATAAAAATCATATTTTGGTTGCCTGGATAAAATTGACAAAGAATTGTGATAGCTAAGTTAGGAAAATTTTGCTCACGCCGGTCCCTGAGGATGATACCCTATTTGGGATTTATTACTTCGATTGCGCGCGCTTCACATACCGTCAGATGTTTAAAATTACTAGACTTGAAGGGGAGCACTCATGTTTGTACTCAAAATTGACACATGATCATTCACAGCTTTATTCAAATTTTATGAGTATTAAAATCCAAAATATGGTTAGAGCTCCTAAGGTTCCTGTGGCCTTACTCCAAGAAGTAATTAAAAAATAATATGGGTGTAATGTTAATTATAGATGTATGTGGCAAGTAAAGAGAAAAGCATTGATTATTATGTTTGGTGATTAGGAGAAATCATAGTCAGAGCTTTCATACTATTTGAGTGTTGTTGTGTATTATAATCCTAGAACACGATCGGATTGGTATTTTCTTCTGTTTGATGTGTCAGGCGCGACTATTTTTTGTCGAGTTTTCTGGTCTTTCAATCCTACAAGAGAAGGGTTCAAATATTATAGGTCATTAATTCAGATTGATGGAACTCATTTCTACCAAAGTATAAGGGTAAATTCTTGACTGCCTTATCAAGTGATGCAAACGAGCATATATTTTCCCTTGCTTTTACTACTGTTGAAGGAGAAAACTCGTCCAGTTGGTCATGGTTTCTATAGGCATTATGTGAATATATTACCGAACGAGATGATATTTGTTTGATTTCTGATAGACATAAAGGCATTCTTGCTGCAATTAACAATGAGGAAATAGGTTGGAGTGAACCTAAAGTGTATCATTGTTATTGTCTTCGTCATGTTGCTAGTAATTTCAATATGAAATACAAATCGAAGCAACTAAAAGATTTATCATTTACATAAATTCGTCCAAATGCGGACTTACTAAGAGAACAGGGTCACTCAAAAAGTACTTGAATTCATAATGAAATGGATTAGAGAGAAGCTAGCCAAAAAGTTCGATGTACAATTCACAAGGGAGAAAGACATAACAAGCGTATTTGTCCACAGCGTACATTAGGTGCTTCCTCTTCGAGTCATTGATGACTTTGTTATGTAATTGAATTTGTTATATAATGGATTTTGTTAAGTAATTGAATTTTCTATGTATTGGACTTTGTTATGTAATTGAAATTGTTATGCAATAGATTTTGTTATGTAATTGAATTTGTCATGTAATGGATTTTTCATTTAATAGACTTTGTTATGGAATTGACTATATTAATATGTGTTTATACTCTTTTAGTGTTTGTGCATCATGGATCCCGGTCCTTCTAATCCTGTGCAACTATATAAACAAAATAGCCATAATTGACAATCGATATATGATAGTTCTTCTACTATAGCTTTGGACTATCGGAGAAGGAAGACATCTGCATAACGTACTATCCCGTTTGATCCACGTATTATACCTTACTCACAACAGGCTAGTTTTCTTTGCATTGCACAGATTGAATTTATTCAATTGGATTTGCACCTCATGACTACATTAGTAGAGCGTTGGAGACCAGAAACCCACATATTTCACATGCTTTGTGGGAATGCATAATTACGTTGTAGGATGTTGCAATTCAATTTGGATTACAAGTGGACGAATAACCTATGACAAGTCCATTGAAATATGATTGGAAAACTGGTTGTGACAATCTTTTGGGCATTCAACCAGATAATTTGAAAGGCTCAAGATTGAGTATCCCTTGGTTAGCGTCTCAATTTCTAGAGTTGTATCTCGATGCTAACGACGTTAGCATACAAAGGTATGCACGAGCACACATTATGCAGTTTATTAGATGATTTTTTTTTGCTGACAAGTCGAACACTCTGGTATGTCTTATGTTTCTTCCGCTGTTGTCTGATTTTGGGCATGTTGTTACGTACTTGTGGGGTGGTGCCTATCTTGCATGACTTTATAGAGAACTATGTTGGGCTACTAATGCACAATATTTGAAAATAGGGGGGCCACTCATACTGCTGTAAGTATGGGTTTATGAAAGATTTAACATTATAGCACAACAAGTCTAGATACAGGCCCCAGATGATCGTCCATTCAGTGTAGATATTTATATATTTATTCTATTATCATTTTATGTAATAAAGTAAATTAATTGTATTTTTTTTAAATTTAGATGGGGTGGTGTATTAGCTGCTTCTGAACAGTCAGTAAATATATTACTAGTATACCAACAAATATTTGACAGATTGATACACAATCAAGTAACAAATGAATATTTTTTTATGTCTAATTATTCTTTTTTTTTTCTTCAGATTAATTAGGTGCCATATATGCAAGATATTTGGTCATTACTGCCTGATTGTTGCGGTGATGGTCAAGACATTTGGTTGACTGTTAGTCCTCTTATATGTTTCCATATAGTAGAGTGACATCAACTAGATCGTGTGTTGAGACAATTCGATCTACGACAAACGGTACTGTCATTGTGTTATATACTCCCGACACTACACCGATTTGAGAGGTAAGCACGATCAAGACTGGCGCCAAATTCACACATAATATATATTGTACTGACATGCATGTCATGATCGTTGTGCATAAGGAGAAATAACAAATGGACTAGCTGTATCAGATGACTATTTATTCTGGTATGATTCGATCACGAGACGATTTATCACATCTGACGATGCTCACTATTATTGCATGGTAAGAGCTTTATCATCTTACATTTTCCAAATGTATGATACGAACATTATTTAGTATTAATTTGTTTTCATCATACAAAATATTTTGTCCAAGATGTACAACAATATTCAGTACAATACATTTTACCAAAGTGGAGTTCAATGGGTGATCAAACCTTAGTAAATGTAGAAAGTATTATTCAACAGATATGACAACTCAATGTTGTTGATACATATCAAAGACGTATTCGTCGTAGACAACCACGACAATAAGGTGAAGCTAATCTAGAGGCACACGAAGACAACCACCATGTGAAAAATTGAGTGACATATAATTCAAACTTTTAGCTTTATGTGAACTTCTATTTTGAAATTAAAGAACTAATGAAATAACATTTTATCATGAAACACTAAATCTAGTAAATGAGTATGATATAAAAGATAAGAACAAAACAAGGAAGAAAATTTTTAGTTAAAAATTTAAAAAAGATCAAAATCGAAAGGAAAAAAAACTAAAATCGTGTTGGGATCCACGAGTTAGGTCCTTTGACCAAGTCCACATGGCTGACATGACAGCCATCTAGCGTCCACAAGATGCTTACTGGATTAAACCATAATCGTGTGCCAGGTACACGATTTGTTTGTCTACAAAAATGTATCATATTTTTGTCATTACTTTTCTCTTCAACCCTACTTTTGAAATTTCTTTCCTATGTACCCCAGTTTTGTCATTACTTTTAAAAATCACATTATTCTTGAACTTAACCCTATTTTCCACATATTTATAATTATTTTAAAACTCGAAATATATTTGTTAATACCTTATATCAATATAACAATGGGGTTGTTTGGGGCCATGAGACGATATATTCCCATATCCTATATCATCTTAGTGTTTGGAGGCCTATTATCCTATCTCACCTATTTTAATTGTTTGTGGGCCCATTTTCGGAAGTATCTCACCGTCATTTTCCTTCCACGTATCGTATATCATCTGAGTGCTTGAACATACTCGATCATACTCAATCGTTTATACTCGATCAAAACTTTTTAGATATCAGAACTCCCCACATCCTATATCTCCCCAAATAGCCCCCGGGAGTTTACAATTTTTTTTTAATAATTATATAAGAAAGTACAAAAAGCAGAAAAATGAATAAAAGAGAACTTAAACGAATGCCGGACCCATTTTTGGGAAGCATCGCCCTACCTAGCCTAAATTTCCTTAATCAATTCCTAGAATAAAGATCTAACTACAGATCCTAGAATTCCTCATTAGTTGTATCATCGACCTCCCTCCTTTACTACTCTTCTTTCCGCCTATATTTCGTTGCTTCACCATCACATCAATAGTTTGACAACTCTTCATCCCTTGCAGATTAGGATTCTTCCATTTTATCAAGCGCGAAATGGATATGGAATATGCAAGTCACTGCGCGTAGTCGTTACGGTTGCTGCCACTACAAAGGCTGTTGATAAAATGGTTGGTGTTGTCCTATAGAGCCTCATTCTAACATTCTGTATCTAATAACCTCTGTAAATTTCAACGCAATTGAAGACACTTGACTTTTTTAATGAGTTCAAATATTTAAAAGCTGGAAGGTAATCAGTCCTGCTAGTTGAAGAATTAAAAAGAAAAAAACTTGATGTGTTTGGACATTTAATGCAAGAAATAAGGTATCTTTCTTGTTGAGAGAGACCCTATGCTTTTTCTCAAATAGATTGCATAAGAGAAACCTCACTAAAGAAGAAAGGAACAAAAGATTCTCCCTTTTCTTGTGTCATTGCAAACTCTTTTAGTGGATGTACTTTCAATTAGTGAATGAGACTTCCATCTTAATCAAGATAATAGATAGGTTTGAATTAAACATTTAAATTTAGATTATACCTATGAATCAATCTACCTAATAGTTAATCACTACAAAATTTGAACAATTTTTCTCTAGATTCAAATAGTTCAAGTGGCATTATTCGTATAAAAAAGTAAGTGATAAATTTAATTATTTAAGTAAAATTTTTCAATTGTAGTTATTTAAGTTAATTGGTTTTATTTTAAAAATAAATAAGTTGTCCATAAAATTAAATGGAGAATTTCACAGGAATGGTGAATGAAATTGGGAGCAAAGATCATAGACATCTTTAGTCCATTAGAAGAATCAAAATTCCAATAATCATTGTCTTAATTAGTAAAGGACAAGAAAAATTTCAACGGGGTAATTGTCCAATTTTGACCGATCAAGACGGATAGATAAAGATATAGAGAAAAAGATCTAAAAAGACTTGATTACGAAGAAAACCGTAAAATAATAAATAACAAAACTTCTTCCATTGACATGGTAAAGCTGGAGACAGAGAGAAGGAGACGACATGAAAACAACACATAAAAAAAAAAAACTCAAAACAATGAAAGCACTCTCGCTTCTTGGAGGATTCTTGAAGGATGACACAAAAATCATCCCAATGAATTTAATAATAGTTCAGACATTTGGTAAAAGATTTCTTTTTTTAATAACTACACTTTCAGTTTTATGTATATATATGTCAATATAATATAGATTACAAATACATATTTAAAAATCTTCTTGTAAAATTGAGAGCAAGATAAAAATACAAGTACCAATAAAATAAAATATTGAAATAAATATAATATGATATATAAAATAAATAGATAAAAAATTATAAAATAAGAAATTTCTCAAGATCCTCCACTTTATCCAAAAATCATGAATTTTGCTCAATGCATGTGTGTCTTTTGAACTCCACAAATGACCACTTATTTATATGGATTTTGGCAAATAAGTTGTGACACATTTGACACCAAACATAGATTGTTGTATGATATATGGCCAACACATGTGGTAATGGAAGGAGGATACATGACTTTTGACACTAAGTTTGGACATCTATCTAACACATTATAATATTTATAATACTACCCCTTATATGCCCATTATATATATGAAATGTGCATCATTAAAACCTTACTACGAAAAAAATCAATAGTGAAAAACTCTAGTGAAGGAAAAAAGAGTACATATTTTATATATTTATACTCCTAAAGAGAATAATATATTTGCTCCCCCTCATGAAAACATCACTTAGATCTTTAAGTCACCGCATTCCAATATTGTGCACCAATATTTCAAAAGTTACAATTGGTAATGATTTTGAAAATAAGTCTGTCAGGTTATCTTTCAAACAAATTTATTGTACAGTGATGTCGCCATTTTCTTCAAAATCACGAGTGTATTTGCTTGGGTGAAATATATTTTGTTCTATCTTCTTTAATATATTGTCACACCCCTTCCCAGATTACCCTCTTAATCCGAGAAAAGATGTGAAGATAGCAATTGCCAACCTTCTTATGACAACTATTGTCCAACATACTCCTGAAAACCTGTATCCTTCGCACTTGTTAAACTTGATTAGTAGATTATATTTCTCTAGAACTTAACACATAGGTTTAGCAACAACTTAAGCATATAATTTATAGTTAATCATAGATATCAACATCAACATGCATAACAATTTTAGAAACCAAGCTTATATACAACACAAACTCCACTTTATTCCCCCTGACATGGACACAAAATTAAATAACAAAACGTGATGAGCCACCTAAAACTTCCACTATCTGTGGGTCTGAGAAGTGACTGACTGGCAGAACTGCTAGGCCTCGGGACGTCGACCGCTACCTAGGGAGGAAAATATTTTAAAAGATGATCTGAAAAAGCCCAGTGAGTGACTAACTTATGTATAACATACTTTAAATCATAAATAACATAAACATGCCTATCAAGGAAACATTTATAAAATCATAATTAGGATTTTGGAAATTGAATGAAAATTGTAAAATACATCTTGTAAAACCCTGTAATAAAACTCATTAACATCATTATGAAAAAATCCACTACTCCACTGCTTGAAGCTGTAGGAGAACCTTTTTGCTCAATCCCTAATAATCTTAGTTGAGAGAGAGTCATTTTGCTCGATCTCATCAACGTCAATAATATAGTCATACGTGCACATAGAGCTGAATTGGGTCCTGATCACCTTACCATACCTTTGGTGTCAAGGATCCCTAACATCACTGAAATTTGGGCACCTTACCATACCTTTGATACCAACATTGGAGTAGGGTTTGTACAAGGCACAAACATATAAAAATATAAGAACATATACATAATATGCATTTGAAATGATCGAATTTTATGATTTCATAGCATCACATAGTGCCTTGTAAAACATGACGTATGCTTATCAAATTGTCTTAGTAAACTTTTGTCATGCGGTACAACATAGCATAGGCTTAATATAAAACGCATGCTTAAATCATAATTAACTTCATCATTTAAGAACATGATTCATGCGATCAACATTCATTTCTAAAGCATGCGTTGAAGAAAATCTTGGTATAAAAACTTCATATGAAATGTCTATGTGTTGGAATTTATTCATAAAAATGGCATTGGAAAACATTTTATTTAAACTTGTCACTTACTGTCTTAAGCTATTTATCCAAAGGGTTGTTGACTGTAAGGATTTTTGGTGTCGTTTGATTCCCAAAAAGGACTACTAATCAAAAGAAAATTTTGTATATACCGAACTACTTCTATAACTACTAAAATGTAGCAATAGTGGTAAGTCTGAGTCGATCCGCAGGGAAGCGCGATTTGTTTCGTTAAGCCAATTTTCTAACTAGAGCGGTTAATGGTGGTTTTGGTGTGTAAGAGAAAAATGCGAGAAATTAAAAAAAAAAAAGGGTAAATGTAATCTAGGAAGCTAAGAAAAATATTAAATGGTTAGCCATTTCCCCGGAAACGGTGCCATTTTGTCCGAACGCTAAGTAGGTATCGTTAGTTCTACCTAACCCGAAACAAACGATATTTATAAAGCTCGAACAACAACCTAACTAACTCGTAGTTAAAGTGGAAGTAAGAGGTCGATACACAGGGAAATGTTATTTAATCTTTTCTTTAACCAAGCTTTACTATGAAAGCTATAAAACAAGGGTTTTTGATTAAGACAAGAAACATGCCAAAATCAAAAGATAAAGGATAGTTGTAACCAAGTTTAGAACTATCTTGTTTCTAATCCAAGTTAGACGTTCATTGCAATTCTCATTATTGAATTCTACAAACTCAATTCACAATCGGATTAAGCACGCAACTACTTACTTTATCTAAATTAAACTAGTCTTTACAAAGGCAGACAACTAGCATAACCTAGTCAAAAAAGCATCCTAATCAATGATTAAGATAGGATGGCCATAATCCTAATCTATCTACATGCTTCTACGTCTATTGAGTTCCTTAGTGGTCATATAGAAGAGAAAACATGTGCATTAAGTTCTAGGATTCAATTGCGTCGATTAATTGTTAAGATAGCTTACTCAATTAACCGAATTTTCTCTAAATCTGATAATTAGTATGTCCTAGGTTAGTCAACCATTCAACACACAATTACTATTGCCTCTTAGAGATCTTGGTTAAATATTCTATCGAACACATTAAAAGCAACATATTCAATCATGAGTGAATGTGACAAAACCAAGTATCTAGGCTAAACATGTTCAAGATATAGATCATTCAACATGCTTCAAAAATTAAAATCAGACTCAAGAATGCTCAAATTCAGATTGCTAATAATAAAGAAAAGTAGAAAACTCAAAAGAATTTGCAAGAACTCTTGAAATAGAAACAAGATTTAATTACTTCATAAATCCATTGACAAATTCATGAAGAATTACAAGTTATTGATTACAAATAAAATAAATAAAAATCTAACCTAGGTAGGAAACAAAATTACCATAGAGACTAATTGATATAGAGAGAAATTCTAGTCTCCATCGAAATCGTGCTTCCTCCTTTCAGCAAAAATGAAAGAAAACTATTTATAGTTGCAGGGATAGCGTCGCGACGTCACGACCAACATTGCAACGCTAAATCGTAGAAAAGCCAAGAAGCGTTAGGCTAACGTTGCAATGCTGCGTTGATGCTTGGTTGCGTAAGGTGCGGGGGATGAATCACGTCAAAATTCGGAGTGTTACAACGTTGTAAGAAGCGTTGCAACGCATCGAGTTTTTGCAGCAACAAGCGAGCGGTCCGTCTTTAACTCGATACTCGATGCTCGATGGTCCTTTACTCAACACACGATGTTCGATTACTCGATAGCATTTACTCGATGGCCTTTTTAGTAATTACTCGATGACTTGACAGCCTGACTCGATTATACTCGATAGTATTCTAGTAAATACTTGATGCTTGATTACTCAATGGTTGATTATACTTGATGGCATTTTGGGTATTTACTCGATGATAATTTACTCGATTACTCGATAGCATTCACTAGCATTTACTCGATGCATTACTCGATGGCCTTTTACTCAATGATACTCGATGGCATTTCAATAATTATTCGATTCTCTTCAATTTATTGATTTCTTGGTCATTTTTTATCCTTTTGGCGCAATTTTCTCTTAATGACTCCTAAACGCCTCGATGACTGTTTTACTTACAAAATCAGCATTTAAAGCAAATAATCATCACAATTTTGGGGAAATTAACATAGAAAATATACATCCTTTAAAAACCTAACATCCTATTTATTAATTAAGGTCGGAAAGACCATACCATAATTAAACTATATGCTCTTTCTACTGGATTCTTTGTGATTATATAGAATTAAAAATCATATGCATTAAGAATAAGGATTCAATCGCGTTGATTAAATGTCAGGAAAAGCCTTATCAATTGACCAATTTATTCTTCAAATCTAGATTAAACATGCAATACCAAAATTCAAGGTCAGCCTATAAATCTAAGCATTCACATCTAATCTTTTGCTACTGGGGTAAACTCAAGCATGTCCTTTTACAGATGTAGGAAGTTTAGCTCTCATAAGTAATAATCTAGCAATTAACTACAAAGGTTTTATGGATGATTTTGCTAAACCATCTTGTGTATGAACGTGAGCTACAAGATGTTCAACATTTATCCCAATGACATACAATAATTATCAAAAGCCTGGGATGTAAATTCACTAACATTATCAAGAGGAATAGTCTTAATTGTAAATCAGAAAATTGTGCTCTTTTGAGCAAGTAATCTTGCAAATGCAAGATTTCGACTTGATAATAAGCACATGTGTGACCATCGGTTGAATGCGTCTATTAATACTATAAAATATCTAAATGGTCCACTTGGTGGGTTAATAGGTCTACATACATCATCATGAATTCCACTTGGTGGGTTAATAGGTCTACATACATCATCATGAATTCATTCTAAAAACGCAGGAGGTTCAATTCCCACTTTGGTTGGTGATGGTCTAATTATTAATTTGCCTTGAGAGCAAGCATCAGTTGATAGTTCATTAGATTTAAGAATCTTCTAGCTCTTCAATGAGTGTCCATTTTAATTCTTAATAATTATTCTCATCATTATAGACCTTGGATGACCTAATCTTTCATGCCAAATAGAAAATATATCTGGATTCATGAATTTCAAGTTCATTGTTGCATATATTTCAATTACTCGTATATAGTGTAATATAATCCAGAAGATAA
This sequence comes from Benincasa hispida, assembly GCF_027475165.1. Classification (NCBI taxonomy): domain Eukaryota; kingdom Viridiplantae; phylum Streptophyta; class Magnoliopsida; order Cucurbitales; family Cucurbitaceae; genus Benincasa; species Benincasa hispida. The sequence goes on from NC_143480.1 coordinate 78,955,103, forward strand.
AACAACGACTCTTCCAGTACATGCTTTTCATATGAGACATAGATATTCCATATTATTCTTACTATCAGTCTCAATATGAGAACCGTTGCAACGTATATCTTTAAAACTAAGTAGATTTCTCTTTTATTGACTAGAGAACAATGCATCGTTAATAATAAATTTTGTTCATCTAGGCAAAATGATATTTTCTTTTCCAAACCCCTTAGTTAGGTTTGCAGAACCTGATATTATATTGATTTTTGCTTCCATCATTGTCAGTTTGAAAAAATATTTTCTATTTTTAAGTATTGTGTGCATAATTACATTATCTGCCAAACATATATCTTTTTTACTCATTTTTATTTACCTAACTTATGGAAATGATCCATGTTTCTTCATCAAAAGAAAATAATTACAATAAGAAAAACAACACTTGTAATGTACAAAAGTTAACATTTACTAAGAGAAAAAAAAAACATAAAGATGGATAAAAATACAACAACATTAAGTCTAGATATTTTCAAAGTCAAAAGAAACATTTGATGTTCCATCAACTTCTTTTCAGGAGATTCAAAGAAATTCGCCGCATCCAAAGTTGTATATGGGATGGGTTAAATATGTCATTATCCTAGTATGCAAAATTTACTTCCACATTTTTCTCTTTTTTCTTCGCTTAATAGAAATCGACTAATTGTTTTGACGTACAACAGGTACATGACAAATGCCTAGTCGTTCTGCATCGGAAGCATTTATTTTCAATACTTTTTGAACTCTTATCTTGTGAAGCTTTTATTTTATGGTCATCATTTTATGTGGTTCTTTTGAAATTTGAATGATTAGAATAGCCACCACGAACAAAACAATTATTTCTTTCTCTGCCACGGTCACGACCTCGACCACAAACAGGACCTCAACCAAGATTATTATTAAAAGTCACAGCATTCATTTCAGGGAATAGTGTCATTTTGGTTGGTCGAGATTTATGATATTTCATCAATAACTTATTATTTTATTTGGCTACGAGAAGATATGAAATTAGTTCAGAATATTGTTTAAAACTTTTTTTTTCTCGATATTGTTGCTCTAAGAGCATATTTGAGACATGAAAGGTAGAAAATGTCTTCTCTAACATATCAACGTCAGTAATTTTCTCTCTACATAACAATAATTTTGAACTGATTTTAAATAATTCGGAGTTGTAGTCACTTATTGATCTGAAATTTTTATAGCCTCAAGTGCATCCACTCATAATGAGCTTTAGAAAGAATAACTGTTTTTTTTATGATCATAATTCTCTTTCAAATTTTTCTACAAGATACAAGAATATTTTATTGTAAGATACTCCATTTTCAATTCCCCATGGAGATGATAATGAAGAAAAATCATAGCTTTTGCTGTCCTGACTGGATGTTATATTTCATTCTTTAATTGTTTCCCCTAAGTTCATAGCATCAAGGTGGATTTTGGCATCGAGCACCCATGACAAATAATTATTGCCATTAATATCAAGGGCAAAAAATTCTAATTTTGTGAGATTCGTCATGACATCATTATCATAAAATATTATATTTATTTAGAAATTTAATAGATATTATATAGGCAAAATAATGTAAATTTATTAATTATAATAAAGAGAAAAAATCGACCTATCTTTAGGATCTACCTTCAGTGGGGGAAACGATAGAAACTTGTGCTGATAACGTGTTGTAAAATTGAGGAGCACAACGAAAACACGAATACCGATAAAATATAATATTCAAATAAATATAATATAATATATAAAATAAATAAATAACAAAATATAGAAATTTCTCAAGATCCTCCACTTTCTCCAAAAATCATGGATTTTGCCCAGTACATGTATGTCTTATAAAATCCACAAATGACCATTTATTTATAAGAATTTTGATAAGTAGGATGTGATGCATTTGGAAACCAAGCATAGGGTATGACATACTACCAATACACAGTGATAATGAAAGGAAAACACTTGGCTTTTGACTCTAAGCTTGGGCATCTATCTAACACATATAATATTTATAATAAATCTAACTTTGTTTACAAGTAAATATAAAATTTGTGGAGTACATAAATAAAAAGTTGAAAAGTGGGAGGGTGTTATTTAAAGTTAGTTAAGTCAGTTTTTTGAGGCGTGGCATCCGCCACGTGTCAGAAAGAGAAAGGAGGGAGGTGATTGGGGGAAGTGAATGATAGGGGAGATTAGCATTGCTGAGATAGTTGAAGAGTTTGGGAAAATAAAGATTATAGAGAAGAGAGAGAGAGGAGAGTGATAAAAAAAAAGGGGGGGTTTTGGACAGCGTAGATCCATGGCGGTGCCGTTGCTTTCCTCTATAAGCTTTTTTGCTGAAACGCAACAACGCCCATTCTCTCACCAAAGGACAGAACGACACACGCATACACTTTTAGAGAGAGAGAGAAAGATTCTCATTTCTTTCTCTTCTGTCGTTCCAACTCCAAATCTTCATCCCCATAAGTTTGCTTCTTTATTATCCTTTCAATTCCTCCTCTTAATCATTCATCATTACGCCTACCCACATAACTTCCAACCATTTTTCTACGCTTTTTGCCCCAACCCCATTTCTTCTTTCTTCCTCAAATGCTCATCCACTTCGTCTTCTAGGGCTTTTGAGTTCTCTTCTTCTGTCTAATCTGGTAACTTTAACTCTCTTTTTCTTGCTTTTCACCTGTTTTTGAATTTTGGGTCTTCATGTTGAGATCTGTATTGCTAGTCTTTTCATTTGGATTGAATCTCCTCTTCTTTTTCACACATGGGTTTGTACTCTACTGGATTTGATGTCGAGTATCAGCTGTATTGTGTTGTTTTACTTTCATTCTATGTGTTCTTGAACTTCTCCCTTTTTTTCCCCATGTGCTAAATCCTCTATTATGGTTGTTAATTTGTTTGGTTTTTAAGCTTGGACTTCCTTTTCCCCATTTCAGAGTGGCTTATGGTTCCCATAAAGGAAGGTTTTCTTGATTTCTATCTCTGCTTCTATTGGTGCACTATGCCTAAAAAGTTCAAGATAATTTAGAGCATTCTGGGGTTTTGTCTATCCTGAAGGCTTGTTACTCCCATATTGACCATTCAAGTATTTAGGAGGTTGTCGATCTCTGTTAGTTATTCTTTCACTCTTTACTTCCTCTTTTTAGATTTTTCATTTTCTGTATGAAATTATGCTCAAGAATAGTTGTTCTTGGAAGCTTTAGTAAGTGAACTTTCCATTTTTTTACTGAAGAATGATGCACCGCAGGACATAAAGATAAATCTGCAGTTGGTTCCATTGAGTTTTTGCTATGTCATTAGTGATGAATGATAATTAAATCTGAATTATTTCTTCTCTCTCTATTACCTTGTCTGTCGAGTAGGAACATTGCCTACATTTGGAGTAAGGATGTCAAGTCTTTAGATGTAGTATAGTAATGATAATTACCTTGTCTGTTGAGTAAGAACGTTGCATACATTCTGAGTCTTGAAATATTATAGTCCTCCTTTCATTTTGGAATCTGCCTCTTCTAAACTTACGTTTTATATTGCCCTTTCTTTTTCAAAAAAACCAAAATTAGGGGTTCTATAAATATGGCTGCTGCTGAACTAGTCAACTCTGCAACAAGTGAGAAACTGACTGAAACTGATTGGATGAAGAATATCCAAGTCTGTGAATTAGTTGCTCATGATCAAAGGTATGCCATATATATTCTCAAAGTCTGTTTTCCCACTTTGTTTGGTATGATAAGAAAGAAACCTATTTGGAGTCTGTTTAAAAAGCATGTGTGGGTAGATCAGGGTTTTTATTTTTATTTTTATTATATATATATATATATATATATATATATATATATTATTTTTATTATTTATTTTATATTTAAATTCAATGACGTATGAGGTGGGAGATTCGAATCACTAACCTCTTGGTGGAGGATATATACTTTAATTAGTGAGTTAAGTTCAAGTTGGTGAGGATAGATTAGGTTTTAAGTATGTGTTTATGCACTCCCAAGCCGGACTGCTTATATTAGATTGATGGATGACAATATCTCATCATGCCTTTATAATAACTCATTGCCACAAGTTCTAGTCTTGGTGGAGTATATACCTTAATTAGTGAGTTATACTCAGGTTGGTGAGGATAGATTAGGTTTTAAGTATGGGTTTATGCACTCCCAAGCTGGACTTCTTATATTAGACTGATGGATGACAATATCTGATCATGCCTTTGTAATAACTCATTGCCACAAGTTCTAGTCTTGGAACAGGAGACGATCTTATTACTCTTAGTTGTAAGATTTGTGCCGACAATTTTATCTTCTATAAGAACATATTTTATGAATGTGTCATTTCCTCAGTATGGCTTTCTTTGTTCTATTTGTGCAGGCAAGCTAAAGAGGTCATAAAAGCGATAAAAAAACGATTAGGAAGTAAAAATGCAAATACACAACTTTATGCAGTTTTGGTAAGAAACATTAATTCTATTTTATCATTTAACATAAAAGCTTGTGCCTCCTTTCATGTTTTATGTGCCAAATTCACTCTGTTAGGAAATAGCAGGCAAATGAATATTAGGCCTTTTATCCTGCATCCTTTAAATTTTATTGGATGTCCTTGAAGAGATGCCTGTTATAATGCATCATGAGTGAGAAAGAGCGCAAAAGAGCATGTGGATGGGGAGGCAGAACTGGCAGTATTGGCAATATCCAAATCTTAACATCAAGAATGCATGTCTTTTAGAATATCAATTTTATCCTGCATCCTTCAAATTTTATTGGATGTCCTCGAAGAGACACCTGATATGATGCATCATGAGTGAGAAAGAGTGAAAAGGAGCATGTGGATGGTAAGGTGGAACTGGCAGTATTGGCAATATCCAAACCTTAGCATCAAGAATGTAAGTAAGTCTTTTAGAATTGATAAAAATAAAAGTAGAAAAAGGGACAAGACTAATTTACGTGGAAAACCCTAGGCCAGGAGAAAAAACCACGATCAAATCTTAATATTAAGTTACCCTGAAATACAGAAAGACTGCTCAAATAAATAGACAGACTGGAAGTCCTAGGCCCATAAGTAAATTACAAATAAACCCCTAAGACAAACCAACCCTTTTTTCAACACTCTCCCTCAAGTTGGGGCGTAAATATCGATCGGACCCAACTTGCTGACATAGTAATCAAAACTCTGTCTTAATAATCCCTTTGTAAGGACACCTGCAATCTGCTGATTTGAAGGGATGTAGGGAATACATATGCTCCCATTGTCCAGTCTTTCTTTAATGAAATGTCTGTCAATCTCGACGTGTTTGGTCCTATCGTGCTGGACCGGATTGTTGGCAATACTTATTGTTGCTTTATTTTCGCAAAACAACTTCATTGGAAGCTCACTGTCTTGTCGAAGATCTGTTAATACTTTCTTCAACCAGATTTCTTCACATATCCCCAAACACATGGCCTTGTACTCGGCTTCTGCACTACTCCTGGCAACCACTCCTTGTTTCTTACTTCTCCAAGTGACTAGATTGCCCCAGACAAATGTACAATATCCAGACATAGACTTTCTATCAACAGCAGATCCAGCCCAGTCCGAATCTGTATATGCTTCTATACCACGTTTACTAGACTCCCTGAACAGAAGACCTTTACCAGGAGTGCCCTTTAAATACCGTAAGATGCGTTCAACGACTATTATATGTTCTTCATAGGGAGCTTGCATGAACTGACTAACAACACTCACGACATATGATATATCAGGTCTTGTGTGAGATAAATATATCAACTTCCCGACTAATCGCTGATATCTTTCTTTGCTAATAGGGGCTCCATTATTAACATTACTCAATTTGACATTATACTCTGTAGGGGTGTCTACAGGTTTACACCTAGTCATTCCTGTTTCTTTGAGGAGATCTAGAGTATACTTTCGTTGTGAGACAGATATACCCTCTTTCGATCGAGCCACCTCCATCCCAAGAAAGTATCGCAATTTTCCCAGATCTTTAATTTCAAATTCTTCAGCCATCTTTGTTTTAAGTCTCATAATTTCATCAGTATCATCACCAGTCAGAACAATGTCATCTACATACACAATAAGTACTGAAGTCTTTCCTGAACTCGACCTTTTTGTAAACGTGTGGTTTGAGTGCCCCTGATCATACCCCTGAGCTTTAACAAACGTGGTGAATCTGTCAAACCAGGCTCTTGGCGACTGTTTCAACCCATACAGAGACTTCTTTAATCTACAAACCCGATGGTTAAACTAGTATTAGAAGCTGGGCGGAGGGCTCATATAGACTTCTTCTTCGAGTTCTCCATTAAGAAACGCATTCTTCACATCCAACTGGTGCAAAGGCCAATCTTTATTAACAGCAACAGATAATAGTACCCGGATTGTATTGAGTTTGGCTACAGGAGAGAATGTCCGAGTAATCAATACCAAAGGTCTGGGTAAAGCCTTTGGCTACCAGTCTCACCTTATATCTGTCAATCGAGCCATCGGATTTGTACTTGACAGTAAATACCCATTTACATCCAACCGTCTTGTGCCCCTCAGGAAGAGCAACCTGTTCCCATGTTCCATTTTTCTCTAGGGCTCTTATTTCTTCCATAACTGCAGCCCTCCACTCGGGAGTTTCCATGGCAACTTGTATATTACTTGGAATCATTACTGTATCTAGACTGGTAGTAAGAGCCTTGAACTCAGGAGATAGGTTACTATATGTCATGTAACTATGCATAGGAAACTTTGTACATGACTTAGTCTCTTTTCTCAAGGCAATTGGAAGACAAGAGACGCATCACGGTTTTCCTCTTCTCCACGTTCCTTACTGCAGCTAGCCGTCCTTTTCTCAAGGCAATTGGAAGATCAAGAGATGCATCATGGTTTTCCTCTTCTCCACGTTCCTTACTGCAACTAGCCGTCTGATTTATGGATCTTTTGTCAGAAGGACTTCCCACACAATCACCTTCCCTTCCACTATTCTCGTTTGCTAGAGTTATTTCTTCAGTGTTGTCTTTTCCATCAGTTTCTCCATCCTCCTCAGTTCCCTCTATTTTCTCATTATCTGCATCAATCTCTATATCTCTGTCCATTCTACAATTATCAGTCTCAACACAATCATCAATATCACAAACAGGGACATTCATACCTGGAACTGAGACGAGTCAGACTCATGAACTGGAGCCGGAGAGGCGACAGGCGACACTACTTCCTTCCTGAGTTTCTTCCTATAGTAAGTTATCCAAGGGACTTGATTAGTGGGAAGAACAGGACTAGGAAGAACAGGGCTAGGATGTTCAGGTTCAGCCGACATCTCTAGGGGAATGGAGTACGTGGACCAGTTAGCCTCTTCACTAGGACGCTTCCCCTGAAGAGGACTAACGAGGAAAAACGGTTGATCCTCGAGAAAAGTGACGTCCATAGACACAAAGTACTTCCGAGACGAGGGTTGATAACGCTTGTACCCACGTTGATGGAGAGGGTACCCAACAAAGACACATTTCTGGGCACGAGGAGTGAATGTCGTACGATTGGGACCATGGGTATGGCAAAGACAACACATCCAAACACTCGCAAAGGTACGTCAGGAATTAACCGGGTGTTGGGATACAATTCTTTGAAACATTCAAGAGGAGTATGGAAGGACAAGACACGGGAAGGCATGTGGTTGATAAGGTGGGCTGCAGTGATGATAGCATTGAGTTTGGCTACAGGAGAGAATGTCCGAGTAATCAATACCAAAGGTCTGGGTAAAGCCTTTGGCTACCAGTCTCACCTTATATCTGTCAATCGAGCCATCGGATTTGTACTTGACAGTAAATACCCATTTACATCCAACCGTCTTGTGCCCCTCAGGAAGAGCAACCTGTTCCCATGTTCCATTTTTCTCCAGGGCTCTTATTTCTTCCATAACTGCAGCCCTCCACTCGGGAGTTTCCATGGCAACTTGTATATTACTTGGAATCATTACTGTATCTAGACTGGTAGTAAGAGCCTTGAACTCAGGAGATAGGTTACTATATGTCATGTAACTATGCATAGGAAACTTTGTACATGACTTAGTCTCTTTTCTCAAGGCAATTGGAAGACAAGAGACGCATCACGGTTTTCCTCTTCTCCACGTTCCTTACTGCAGCTAGCCGTCCTTTTCTCAAGGCAATTGGAAGATCAAGAGATGCATCATGGTTTTCCTCTTCTCCACGTTCCTTACTGCAACTAGCCGTCTGATTTATGGATCTTTTGTCAGAAGGACTTCCCACACAATCACCTTCCCTTCCACTATTCTCGTTTGCTAGAGTTATTTCTTCAGTGTTGTCTTTTCCATCAGTTTCTCCATCCTCCTCAGTTCCCTCTATTTTCTCATTATCTGCATCAATCTCTATATCTCTGTCCATTCTACAATTATCAGTCTCAACACAATCATCAATATCACAAACAGGGACATTCATACCTGGAACTGAGACCGAGTCAGACTCATGAACTGGAGCCGGAGAGGCGACAGGCGACACTACTTCCTTCCTGAGTTTCTTCCTATAGTAAGTTATCCAAGGGACTTGATTAGTGGGAAGAACAGGACTAGGAAGAACAGGGCTAGGATGTTCAGGTTCAGCCGACATCTCTAGGGGAATGGAGTACGTGGACCAGTTAGCCTCTTCACTAGGACGCTTCCCCTGAAGAGGACTAACGAGGAAAAACGGTTGATCCTCGAGAAAAGTGACGTCCATAGACACAAAGTACTTCCGAGACGAGGGATGATAACGCTTGTACCCACGTTGATGGAGAGGGTACCCAACAAAGACACATTTCTGGGCACGAGGAGTGAATTTCGTACGATTGGGACCATGGGTATGGCAAAGACAACACATCCAAACACTCGCAAAGGTACGTCAGGAATTAACCGGGTGTTGGGATACAATTCTTTGAAACATTCAAGAGGAGTATGGAAGGACAAGACACGGGAAGGCATGTGGTTGATAAGGTGGGCTGCAGTGATGATAGCATTGAGTTTGGCTACAGGAGAGAATGTCCGAGTAATCAATACCAAAGGTCTGGGTAAAGCCTTTGGCTACCAGTCTCACCTTATATCTGTCAATCGAGCCATCGGATTTGTACTTGACAGTAAATACCCATTTACATCCAACCGTCTTGTGCCCCTCAGGAAGAGCAACCTGTTCCCATGTTCCATTTTTCTCTAGGGCTCTTATTTCTTCCATAACTGCAGCCCTCCACTCGGGAGTTTCCATGGCAACTTGTATATTACTTGGAATCATTACTGTATCTAGACTGGTAGTAAGAGCCTTGAACTCAGGAGATAGGTTACTATATGTCATGTAACTATGCATAGGAAACTTTGTACATGACTTAGTCTCTTTTCTCAAGGCAATTGGAAGACAAGAGACGCATCACGGTTTTCCTCTTCTCCACGTTCCTTACTGCAGCTAGCCGTCCTTTTCTCAAGGCAATTGGAAGATCAAGAGATGCATCATGGTTTTCCTCTTCTCCACGTTCCTTACTGCAACTAGCCGTCTGATTTATGGATCTTTTGTCAGAAGGACTTCCCACACAATCACCTTCCCTTCCACTATTCTCGTTTGCTAGAGTTATTTCTTCAGTGTTGTCTTTTCCATCAGTTTCTCCATCCTCCTCAGTTCCCTCTATTTTCTCATTATCTGCATCAATCTCTATATCTCTGTCCATTCTACAATTATCAGTCTCAACACAATCATCAATATCACAAACAGGGACATTCATACCTGGAACTGAGACCGAGTCAGACTCATGAACTGGAGCCGGAGAGGCGACAGGCGACACTACTTCCTTCCTGAGTTTCTTCCTATAGTAAGTTATCCAAGGGACTTGATTAGTGGGAAGAACAGGACTAGGAAGAACAGGGCTAGGATGTTCAGGTTCAGCCGACATCTCTAGGGGAATGGAGTACGTGGACCAGTTAGCCTCTTCACTAGGACGCTTCCCCTGAAGAGGACTAACGAGGAAAAACGGTTGATCCTCGAGAAAAGTGACGTCCATAGACACAAAGTACTTCCGAGACGAGGGATGATAACGCTTGTACCCACGTTGATGGAGAGGGTACCCAACAAAGACACATTTCTGGGCACGAGGAGTGAATTTCGTACGATTGGGACCATGGGTATGGCAAAGACAACACATCCAAACACTCGCAAAGGTACGTCAGGAATTAACCGGGTGTTGGGATACAATTCTTTGAAACATTCAAGAGGAGTATGGAAGGACAAGACACGGGAAGGCATGTGGTTGATAAGGTGGGCTGCAGTGATGATAGCATTGAGTTTGGCTACAGGAGAGAATGTCCGAGTAATCAATACCAAAGGTCTGGGTAAAGCCTTTGGCTACCAGTCTCACCTTATATCTGTCAATCGAGCCATCGGATTTGTACTTGACAGTAAATACCCATTTACATCCAACCGTCTTGTGCCCCTCAGGAAGAGCAACCTGTTCCCATGTTCCATTTTTCTCTAGGGCTCTTATTTCTTCCATAACTGCAGCCCTCCACTCGGGAGTTTCCATGGCAACTTGTATATTACTTGGAATCATTACTGTATCTAGACTGGTAGTAAGAGCCTTGAACTCAGGAGATAGGTTACTATATGTCATGTAACTATGCATAGGAAACTTTGTACATGACTTAGTCTCTTTTCTCAAGGCAATTGGAAGACAAGAGACGCATCACGGTTTTCCTCTTCTCCACGTTCCTTACTGCAGCTAGCCGTCCTTTTCTCAAGGCAATTGGAAGATCAAGAGATGCATCATGGTTTTCCTCTTCTCCACGTTCCTTACTGCAACTAGCCGTCTGATTTATGGATCTTTTGTCAGAAGGACTTCCCACACAATCACCTTCCCTTCCACTATTCTCGTTTGCTAGAGTTATTTCTTCAGTGTTGTCTTTTCCATCAGTTTCTCCATCCTCCTCAGTTCCCTCTATTTTCTCATTATCTGCATCAATCTCTATATCTCTGTCCATTCTACAATTATCAGTCTCAACACAATCATCAATATCACAAACAGGGACATTCATACCTGGAACTGTGACCGAGTCAGACTCATGAACTGGAGCCGGAGAGGCGACAGGCGACACTACTTCCTTCCTGAGTTTCTTCCTATAGTAAGTTATCCAAGGGACTTGATTAGTGGGAAGAACAGGACTAGGAAGAACAGGGCTAGGATGTTCAGGTTCAGCCGACATCTCTAGGGGAATGGAGTACGTGGACCAGTTAGCCTCTTCACTAGGACGCTTCCCCTGAAGAGGACTAACGAGGAAAAACGGTTGATCCTCGAGAAAAGTGACGTCCATAGACACAAAGTACTTCCGAGACGAGGGATGATAACGCTTGTACCCACGTTGATGGAGAGGGTACCCAACAAAGACACATTTCTGGGCACGAGGAGTGAATTTCGTACGATTGGGACCATGGGTATGGCAAAGACAACACATCCAAACACTCGCAAAGGTACGTCAGGAATTAACCGGGTGTTGGGATACAATTCTTTGAAACATTCAAGAGGAGTATGGAAGGACAAGACACGGGAAGGCATGTGGTTGATAAGGTGGGCTGCAGTGATGATAGCATCGCCCCACAAATAGGAAGGAAGAGAGGTAGATATCATAAGGGAACGAGTGACCTCTACCAGATGTCTATTTTTCCTCTCGGCAACACCATTTTGCTGGGGAGTATAGGCACACGAGCTTTGATAGATAATTCCTTTAGATACCAGGAAGTTCCGGAATGAGTTATTAATGAATTCACGCCCGTTGTCACTCCGTAAAATGGCAATTTTTGTGTGAACTGGGTTTCTACGGTCGCATAAAATTGTTGGAAAACAATGTACACCTCAGACTTATCGGTCAAAAGGAAGGCCCAGGTCAATCTGGTGTGATCGTCAATGAAGGTGACAAACCACCGTTTGCCTGTAGAGGTAGTGGTAGGTGAGGGACCCCAAACATCACTATGGATAAGACTGAATGGTCTGGACGGCTTGTAAGGTTGAGAGTGGAACGAAACATGACTTTGTTTAGCCTGGATACACATATTGCACTGTAAGGATGACATATTAATATTATGAAATAAATACGGAAAAAGGTACTTCATATATTGAAAACTGGGATGTCCCAGATGGTAATACCATAACATAAAATCAGTTTCAACAACAGAGAAATTCAAAGAAATAAAACTAGTCCTATAACCATCCTTAAAGGAAGTTTCATCAGTCAGGAAATAGAGCCCCCTATCGTGCTGGGTAGTACCAATCGTCGTCCCCGAGCCCAGATCCTGAAACAAAACAATGTCGGGTGAGAAAACAGTCTGACAGTTCAAGTCCCTTGTAATTTTACTAACAGATAGTAATTAGGAACATGCAGCACATCACGCAAAATCAAACCATCAAACGGAGAAAGATGTCCTTTCCCTGCAACAGGGGCAAAGGAGCCATCTGTGATTCTAATCTTTTCATTGCCGGCACTCGGGTGATATGATATAAATGATCAGAAGACCCGGTCAGATGATCTGTTGCTCCAGAATCCACAATCCAAGGCCGTTTTAATGCTAATAAAACCAAAAGACTAAGTCGTACCTGAGTGTGCTATTGCACTGACCCCAACAACACTTAAGTTACTCTGACTGTCAGCTTAAGGCGGAGTCAAAGTCTTGTCATTTGTCGAGTCGCTGGCCAGAGCACGTCCAGAACCAGCCTTGTCCTGTGACTGACGTCGTTTGTAGTTTGGAGGTTTTCCATGAAGCTTCCAACACTGGTCTTTCATGTGCTATGGTTTTTTGCAATGCTCACAGATAGGTGGAGGTTTCTTGTCACTATCTGATCCAGATGACTTGGTGGCAAAAGCCGCAGCCTCAGTAGACGTAACAATTGGAATATTCATGGCCTTAGATCTGTCTTCTTCGAGGCATATTTCAAAGCACACTTCCCTCAGTGACAGTGTAGGACATTGGCCCAAAATCCTGCTGCGAACACCGTCATATTTTGGATTTAAACTCGCTAGAAAATCATACACTCGATCTGCTTCCTCAAGTTTGGAATATTGCGTCCCATCATATGTACATCTCCAGACAATCTCACGGCATAAGTCCATTTCTTGCCATAACAAGGACAATTTGTTGAAGTATGACATGACGTCCATAGCTCCTTGCTTACATTCATGAACTTGTTTGCGTAAGGTATAAAGGCAGGATGCATTATGCTTCTGCGAATACAACTGCTGTACTGCATCCCAGATCTCTTTGGCAGTCGCCGTATAAAGTAACGGTCTGCCAATTTGAGGTTCCATGCTACTCACCAGAACTGATCGTAGCAATGAATCTTCTGCTCTCCAAATATGCTCGTGGGGACTACCGGGTTCAGGTTTGGCTATCTCCCCAGTTAGATAGCCAAATTTCTGTCTTCCTTCCAGAGCCATTCGTATGGATTGAGACCAAGAAAAATAATTTTCGCCATTCAACTTTTCTCCAATTATAATTCCTGCAAAGTGTCCTATCGATCCAGATAATAAATTCGTAGCAAGTAAAGAATGGAAAGAGTTTACCGGGTTCTCGGAGCCTAGCTGTAAATTTGACGATTCCGGTTGAACCATTTTTGAGTTTGTACCAAGAACCGACCCGAAATCCGCGAGCTGTTGCTGGAGGAAAAAAAATCTGCTTTTAATCTCATCAGAACACTCTCCGGTCAGACCGGCCGGAGAGTTCGCCGGAAAAACGACCGGACCAGCGTCACTACAGTCAGAGAGGACCAGCCGTCCTACCACCGGAGGTTGCTGGTAAAAAAACTCCCCCGATCGGTCGCGCAACCCGGTGTGGTCGACATCCCTAGGGTTCGAAGTCGCGGCTGGGAGTTCACGTCTGGGTTGCGCGAAGACGCCTGGGAGATCGGCCGGCTTGTTGTGCGCGAAGACGCCTGGGAGTGTTGCAGGATGATCGGCGGATCTGGTCGATTGAATTAGGGTCAATGGATCAGAACTTGAAGAAGGGTCACCGAACACCATCTGGGCTGCTAGACGATGGGTTGGATCTCGCCGAACACTATCTGCACTTGATGAATTGGGTTGTCTGCGGCTGAAGGGTGGCTGGGCATCGCTCAGATTTGGGCGCGATCCGATCTGTCCGTCGATGGATTGGGTTGTCGTTCCGGCGACACTCATTTGTTGAAGAAGGCGAGGTAAGGCAGTCTCTAGGTATTGTTGGACAGCTTCCTTAATTGTGTCAGCTATCTCAAAATTCGTCGTTGAAGGAGACTCATCAATGGTGGCTGGGGTTTCATCCCCTTGCTCTGATACCATGATAAAAATTAAAGTAAAAAAAGGGAAAAACACAAGACTAATTTACGTGGAAAATCCTAGACCAGGGAGAAAAAACCACGATCAAATCTTATTATTAAGTTACTTAGACAGACAGGAAGCCTTAGGCCCATAAGTAAATTACAAATAAATCCCTAGGGCAAACCAACCATTTTTTCAACAAGAATATCAAAATTTAGAGGAAGAGTGAGACTAGAGGAGATAGAGAGGGTTTTTTCTTCTTTCTCCATATAGCTAGTGACAGATTGCAGAGTACATTCAGGGAAAGCCTGGAAGAACTATAATCTTTTCTTCTGACAATCATTTCAATGTGTGATGAATACTTAGTCTGGCTGGAAATGACCTTCAACAAAAGGGGAGGGGTTTGATTGAGCTTTTGTCCGACTGGTGGTTTAAAAGAAAGCCAAGTTTTTGTTGAGCAATGTTGGTCGTGCTTTTCTATGGCTTTTATGGAAAGAAAGGAAAAAAAGGAATACCAGATTCTTCTTAGATAAGTTTACCTCTTTTATGCCAAAGCTTGGGATTGTGGTTTGCCTTCCTTGAAGGATTGATGATTGGCTCTTTGAAGGGCTTAATGGATGGAATCTTATGGTCAAAGCTAGAATTTTGGGAAACTGTGCCTAGAGCCAGCCACAATGTGGCATTTGTGATCAGTAAGAAATTGTAGATCCTTTCAGGATGTGTCTCTTCTTTTGGACTCTTTTTTATTTACTGCAAAATTCGGTCTCGTGGTGGGCGTCCTTACATTATTTTTATTTATATTTGTATAATTACAATATTCTGTTGATTATTAATGATTGGAAAGCTCTCCTCATGTAGCTTTTGGGAGGGGTTCCCTCTACCCCAACTCCTAGGCTGTCTTCTTTGCCCCTTTTGGATATAATCTCTCTATTTATTATAACCAAAAAAAAAAAAAAAAAAGAATAAGATTGAAACATAAACACTAAACCACAAACGTCAATTAGCAAAACTACCCTTTTTATTTTTACTTCTCGGTTTGATGAATCCTATCTTTTTGTTTATTTATTTATTTATATTTTTTTATACTAGAAAGATTACTTGCTCTAGTTTCCAGAAAACTCGGAGATTACGCAGATATTTTGAGAAAAGCTTGTGTTTAGGTCACTGGTCATCAATTCATCTCCAAAGCTGCCTTAGCCTCCTTCACATCCTTTAGTTTTGTACTCATCCAGAGTTCACTCCAGGAATAAATGTTGTGTTTACCAAAGGTATTTTGTCCTCTTGAATTGCTAAGGCAACCGACACCACTCAATCTGTTCATGATGGGGATTCAGATCTTGGATCCAAGGTTAGTTTGAGTAGTGAGGAGATCGAAGAGCAGTTAGCTGATAATAATATCGAGGTTCGAAATATTGATATTGATGGAAATATCAAAGCCTCGATTTTATGAAAATATCGATAGAAATTTTGGGAAATTTTATGGAAATTGATGAAAATTGTTATAGTTAGTTAATGAAAATTTGATTGTGGCTGAATTAGACTGTACTTGACAATTTTTAATCATCATTTCTATAAAGTAAGACAATATTTAGATATATATTGTAAACTATCTATGTAAATTTTGATGCGAGACAGAAATTTAAAGAAAATAAAAAATAATTATAAAATAATATCAAATATTGGAAATTAATTACAAAATTAAAGGACATGAAATATTTGCATGTAAAATAATTGTAAATTGTCTATAAAATGAAGTGGATACAAAAATGAAAAATTATAGCATTAAACTAATGTAAGATAATAAGAATAGGAAAATCATAACACTAAGCATAAGACGACATAACAGAAAAGAAGAAGAAAAAGAAAACTCTACAAGTAGATAGAACTTGAGAGAAAATGAGAGGAATATTCGAGAACTCATATTAATTCAATTTTGAGGTGAAATGATGTAAAACTTCAATGGAAAATATTTGAATGAAAATATATGGTTTCTTGAAAATAAAGATTTTCTATGGTAAAAAAGAAAAAACTTCCCTTGAGCTAAGCATAGCTAATTGTTAAGAAAAAGAAGAAACTTGAAAATTTGAAATTTTGATGAAAAAATCAAAATTTCGAGAAATTGGGGGAAAATTGAATTACTCGAAAGTTCGATGGAAATTTCGAATTATCGAGGGGAATTTTGTAATTTCGAGAAATTGGGGGGAAATCAAAATTCCCCCTAGAAATCTTGAAATTTCAATTGAGATTTTGATCGAAATTTTGAACTATAAATAAGATAGATGAGATCTTCCTGTCAAAGACTCTCTTGCATAAACTTTTAATGATCTTTTCTCAATTGATTATAGAAAGGTTTCAGATTCGGTTTTACACTCGGTAGCATCAGCTGAAAAGTATCCCTGAATTTCTTCCTAATTTCATTCCTTAATTGAGGCGTGTGGTTTACAAATGGAAGAAATCAGACCTCAGTCACCATGAATCGAGATTTGACTGAGGATTTGGGATATGATTTTAAGTTGTTTTGTTAACTTCTTCATTTTTTGTCATCAGAAGTTATCCGGTTGAAGCTTCCTTTGAAGCCTTTCAATGTATCTTTTAGTGAGTGCAATGTTTTTGAGTGTTGGTTCTCCTTTCTACACTTCCAGTGGACTTTTTTGATAGCTTGATTAACGTCAATAATTTCCCGTTTGGTTGGGCATTTTAGAAGATTTTCCTCAATTGTTTTATTCACTTGCAGTGATAGATTTCCTTGAGGAGTTTCACTTTGGAAGAATTCTTCGAGCTTTTCAAGATTAATCGTTTTCTTGGTTTTTTTAGTTTAAATTTGCTTAGAGTTTTGTCTTCTCGCTTTATTTGGATTGTTTTAGTTTTTTGTGTAGATCTTACGCTTCATTGTTTTATTTTTATATTTTTGTATCTTGAGCATTCGTCTCTTTTCATCATTTTAATGAAAAGTTATGTTTCCCTTAAAAAAAAAAAAAAAAATCAGGAATTCAATTTTATGATTATATTGGCAAACTACCGTTATCGGTTGTAAAAACCTATTTAAATAATACTTTAAGTTATTTTTACTTCCAAGTTCCAACCTATGTTAAATATTTTTATCATTAGTATTCATATCCATATCATGTTTTTTTTTTCAAAATTTTTTATTTTTATTTTTGTATGTTTATTTTTTAAAGATATTGGAGCTATCGATTAATTTCTAATATTGATGTTGAACCCTCTAGTTTAGGGATATATCGACATGTTGACTAGGTTGTATCTTTGGGAAGATCACTGGGTGGGGGAGACCCCTCTGTGGGTTGTTCCCTAGGTTGTATCATTTGTCTTCTCTTAAAAATCATTTTGTTGTTGATTTTCTTGTGTGGTTTGGGAGCTCTTATTTTTTTTCTATCGGGTTTCGTCATGCTTTTTCCGATAGGGAAACAATGAATGTGGCTACTCTTCTTTCATTACTTGAGAGTCACCCTTTTAGAGTCGGGAGAAGGGACGTCAGAGTGTGGAACCCCAGTTTTTTGGATGGATTCTTGTGTAAGTCTTTCTTTCAATGTTTGGTCGATCCTTCTCCCTTTGGTGTGTTGGTCTTCTTGGTGCTTTGGAGGATCAAAGTTCCTAGAAAGGTGAGACTCTTTATCTGATAGGTTCTTCACGGTTGTATCAGCACACTAGACAGGCTTGTTTGGAAGCTGCCATCAATGGTGAGGTCTTTTTGCTGTATTCTCTGTCGGAAGGTGGAGAAAGATCTTGATCATATTCTTTGCAATGTGGGTTTGCGAGCGTTGTGTGAGATTCTTTCTTCCAGACGTTTGGCTTCATGCGTGGTCGTCATAGGGATGCCAATGCTATGATCGAGTAGTTCCTCCTCAATCTGCCATTTGAGGAGAAAGGCAGGTTTCTCTGGCTTGCTAGTGTTTGCGCGGTCATTCGGGTCTTGTTGGGTGAGCAGAACAGTTGGGTGTTTAGGGGTGTGGAGAGAGATCCTAGAGAGTTATGGTCTCTTGTGCGCTTTCATGTTTCCTAATGGGCTTCAATTTTGAAGGCCTTTTGTAATTATTCCATAGATATGATTATGTATAGTTGGAGTCCTTTCTTATAAAGGGTCCTCCCCTTGCTTTTTGTGAGCTTGACTTTTTGTATGCCCATGTATTCATTTTTCCTTAGATGAAAATGGTTGTTTTTCATAAATAAATAAATAAATATATATATATATATATATATATGTATCAACATGTTTACTGAATATTTCAATCCTTAACCTAGTTGACTCTTTTTATTTTATTCATAATTCAAATTTTCCTGGTTAGGAAAAAAGAGAAGCAATGAAGGTCGAGTACTATTATATTTTGAATTTCAATGAACTTTTGATTGTCTACTAAATTTGTCCCCGGTACAAAGCATTCTTCACATACTAGTCTGCTGCTCTATTGCTCGACACCACACCATCAATATCTTTTTTTTTTTTTTTTTTTTTTTTTTTGTGTGTGTGCAGTTACTTGAAATGTTGATGAACAATATTGGAGAAGCAATTCATAAGCAGGTGATTGATTCAGGGGTTCTCCCTATTCTTGTGAAGATAGTGAAGAAAAAGGTGTGAATTTGTTCTATTTATTTACAACGAATAGTTGACTACCAGAGTAATCGTTCTTTAGAAGCATCGTGCGTAAATGGTTATGGATATGGTGACATGTCATATTATAGAGAATTAGAACATGAATAATACTATTAAAAGTATATCTTTTAAATGTATTTGATTATTTTGTATATATCAACAAACACTAGATATTGGTTTTATTTTATAATTTACAAGGAAATATCAAAGAAGTGAGGCAATTTCCAACGTTTCAAGAAGTTGAAGAAACCAACAATATATATATATATATATATACAATGACTCAAGTAAAGTAAGCAAAGAAATCCAAATTCGAATAAAAAACTTGTTAATTGTTGTTCTCCCCTTTTAAGAGTATTTGTAACTTTGAGCATTAGTCTCATTTCATTATATTAATGAAAAGTTTTGTTTTTTTTATGATTCTATACTTAAAAATTAATTTAAAATGTTTATCTCTCAATCTTATTATAAATTAATTTAAAATAAGTTGAGCCGTTCACTCTCTCTCTCTCTCTTTTCTTTCTAACAGGAAATGAAAACTTTTCACTGAACTTAGGAAAAAAACAAGCACCACAAAGGAATATTTTTAGCATTACTCTCCTTTTATTATATCAATGAAAAGTTTTGTTTCCTTTTCAAAACAAAAAGAAGCTCCACATAGGAAAGAAAAGAAAAAAAACTAAGAAATCCTCTTCATCAGAGAACCAGAATATGAATCCAACCAAAACACCACCACTCTTCCCTACTACAAAGCCGTGACTACGAAGTTCTTTGATTGTTAACGAACCATAACTTCAAAATGATTGACATGGTATCAATATCCCAACGAAGAGCATTCTTAGGGACGAAACAAATCCAAATAAAAGTCAAAGCTTCTTCCAAAGAAAATCAGCAATGATAGGGTTACACCAGAGATGTAGCGAGAAAAGTGCTGAAAATTTTCCGGACCCTGGAAAACTTCTGAATCTCACAAAACTCACAACTACCATAAAAAGGCCATAATCAAGACCAACTACCCACTAAAGCAACCTTCAAAAGTCTTCTTGAATTTATTTTTCTCCAACAACAGAGAGAATAATTTAATACTCTAATTTAAATTTTGTGTCTAAGCGTGCTCAAAGGGCCCTTGATCCTTATTAAGGTGGTAGTGCTTCGTAGTTTTCGTTAGTGGTATTTTGCTTTCTTTTTTACAATTTACTGATTTTCTATTTCTGCAGTCTAACTTACCAGTGCGGGAGAGAATATTTCTTCTCCTCGATGCCACACAGACAGCTCTTGGTGGTGCTTCTGGAAAGTTCCCTCAGTATTATTCAGCATATTACGATTTGGTGGTAGGACATTTCCCCATATTTGCTACATATCTCTTTGATTAATAATTATCTTTTGAAGCAAGTGGATCTAATCATGTTATGAGAATTAAATCCTTGGAGTTCGACACTATCTATAGTTCCAAGGAGTAGAAGAAAATCATTAGTAGAGTAGATCACAATAATATATTTGATTGGTTCTAATGGGTTGAGTGACATTGGCTTTGAAGAAATAAGTTCAAGGCATGATGATCACCTTACGTAGGATATCTTCTCTGTATCGTTTCGATTTTATCAGATGCCCCCAAAAGGATGATATCATATTCTATGAATTACCTTGGCAACCAAGTGTAGTAAGGCTAGATGGTTGTCTTGTGAGAATAGTCAGGGTGTGCACAAGCTGGTTGGGACACTCACATATATTAAAAAGATTAAAAAAAAAAAGGTTGATGCACATTGTTAGTTTCATGCAAAAATTATCATTGATATAGGTTGATGCTTGCTAAATAATAATAGTCCTTATAGGTTCGTAATGAAAGATATTTTGTTTGTGTCTAATCTTCAACTTTGTAGTATTGCGTTTATATTTTTTGGGTTTGGTGAAAAGGAAGGAAGAGAGGGCAAATGGAAATTGGAGACCAGGTTAAGTGAGTATTAGATTTCATTCCCGCACATTATTGTTTATTACATTGATTCTGTTTGTTATTTTATATATCCGTTCTTCCTTTCTTATCCAAAAAAGGGGGAAAAAGAAAGCAAAAAAGAGAAAACATTACAGCTTAGCTAATTGCCTGAAGAGTTCCATTGAGAAAACCTTGGTACTTCATAAAAGAAAAGATTAGGCACTCGGATCATTATTTTCTGTTTGTTGTTGTTTACTTGCTTTTGGTTTCTTTTGGTTTTTTGGATGTTGGAGCACTAACCTCTTTTCATTTGTTTAATGAAAAGTGTGGTATCATTTTCAAAAAACAGAACTCCGAGCATATGATCTATCTTTTATTTATGATTAAATACAGTAACTATAGAATCTTTGAAGTCTGAATACTTTGAATGAAGTTTTCATTTTGTTTCTTAGAGTGCAGGAGTCCAGTTTCCTCAAAGGCCTTCTGCAGTTCCATTAAATAATCCTACTAGCCAGCAGCAAAATAATACTTCACAAAATGGAGTAATAAGATTATCTGAGAAGGAGGATGTTGCTAGATTAGAACCTCAGATATTACCAGAATCTAGGTATATCTCGTTGAGCTTATTCTTCTGCATAGCTCTGTCTTGTTAACCACTTGTTTTTCCCTTTTTATTTTTGGCATACAGAACTCTAAGGTGTTAAATATCCTACAAATCTGTATGTGAACTATTTATGGAATTCTAGTATCCTTGTTCATATCCATAATTAAAGGATCAAACAAGCTGTCCTATAAGAAATGCTTATCTTTTTTTTTCCCCCTCCAATTTAAGAAATGCTCATCCTAATTCGTCTGCCGTGTGCGTGCATTTGCTTAGGGGTTAGGAGTTTTCTCTTCTGGAAGCAACAAATTAGTTTTCACATCTGAAGTTTCATGTTATATTCAACTGCTCAAGTTGACCATTTTTATGTTTTCATGGTTTCTAATTATTTGATATTTCATACTCTTTGGATATTTCCTTTATCAATGAAATTATTTCTCATCCAAAAAAAAAAAAAAAATAGTATCTAATTATTGATTACAAAAGATTGAGGTTATTTTTTAAAACAAGAAATAATTTTCTTTTATTTATTAATAAAACACTAGAAATATGTTCAAGCACACAAACGTCTAATGGCAGTGGGAAAAAAACAAACAACCAAACAAAGAAAATAATTCCAGTTAGAATTAAACAAAAAATGAAGCCTTTGTTTGCCATATTCTGTAAGGGGGTGTTTGGGGTAAGTAGTGGAATAGTGAGGAGTAAGGAGTATGAAGTCTAGGGAGTTGTGAACTCCTGGGCCCACAATGTAAGGAGTTGATAAGATATAAAATTGATTTTTTTTAGCAGTGGGACCCATCAACTTCTTGGGTTTCACAAATCCTACTTTCCAACTTCTACTTTTTACAACTCCTTGGGCAAACATATCCTAAGGTATTTCCTTACAATATGATATTATTGAATAAGAACTTGCCTTGAGGCAATACAACTCTTCTCCTTCTCTATGAGAAAGTCTTAGCTAAGCAAAAAGATGAAAATCACAATACCCCCTACACCGATATACTCCTCCTCCGCTACAAAGATACTCTCCACATTCCCCATGGTGCCCACAACTCAATATTCCTCTAACGTCCCTCACTTCCATTTGATGACTAAATACCTCCCAGATAAAAAAAACAATATTCAGCCTATGACAACCATTTAATCCACTGTTTTGGTTTCTCACTACAAAAGCAACCTTGGTAGATCTCAAGGCTCTTATTTACTATCTTTGCTTGTCCATCCATTTGTGGATGATATTGGAGCTCAACGTCAACTGTATGCATGATAGTCTAAACATTTCCTACCAAAAATGACCCAAGGAAAATTTTATCCTTGTCCGACACAATCGAATCAGGGAACTCGTGCGAACAAACTACCTCTTAGACAAATACTTCAGCTACATCCTTGGAGCTATGAAGCACAGATACTTCATGATAGGCAAAGAATCAGTATTAGACACGTATCGGATACCGATACTTCAAGATACTTCCCAGATACGTATCTGACACGCGATTTGACGTATCTATATTTTCAGATACATATCTGACATGCGATTTGACGTATCTTTTTCTATACGTACTTTTCTTTTAAAGAAAAAAGACAAGTAACTCATTTAATCTTTTCCAATCTAAAATTAGGCAACCTATTCAAAAAACTCACTACTCGAGTCCAAAATTGAAAGAAAAAATAAATAAATAACGGACCAAACCCTAGACTAGAATCATATAATTTCCATCTTCACATTTGAGTCCCCACAAAGTCTACCAAAATATAAACCATTTGGATATCTTCAACAATTCAATAAAGAAGTTCTTCGTTTATCTTCATACTTTTCCCTCTAATCTTCTTCTTCCTTGTAATATGAGTCACTTTTCTATTGCATTTTATTAACTATTGTACTTCAACATCTTAGATGTTGATTTTTTTGTATTGTATTTCAGTGTCTGTATTCTATTTTGTGCTATTGTTATTAACTTGTATGCTAAATTTATCTATATCCTATATTTTCTTAAAGAAAAAAAATGTATCTTGAACGTATCAGTATCCTCATTTTTTAGAAATATATATATTAAAAAAATATACAAAAAATGACGTATCCTTAGACGTATCTGTATCTTAGTTTTTTAGAAATAAACGAATCGCCGTATCCGATCGTATCCGTATCGTGTATCCGTATCTGTAGTTGTGCTTCATAGCTTGGGAGTAAAGGGGTGCTTCAAGGGTAAGAAGTGATATATTTGCTGAGTCTATCCACCACAACTAACATAGTATCAAATCCAGATGCTTTAGACAATCCCTAAATAAAGCCCATCGACAGATCAATCTAAATGGTATCATTAATATCCAAGGGTAATAACAACCCTGCCGAAGCCAAAGTCAGCAACTTATTTCTTTGATAGATCAAACACTTTTCCACATACTTCTTAGCATCAACTTTCATTCCCACCCAGTATAGGTTGCTCATGAGACGTTTATAAGTCCTCTATACTCTCGAGTAGCCTCCAAACATTGAGTCATGATAAGAATGTAAGATAGAAGGAATTAGTGAAGAATTACTTGAAATTGCAATGTGTCCCTTAAACCTTAGTCTCCCATTTCGAAGCAAAAAATGGGGACACTCTCTTCATCCTCCTCGAGTTTGTAGATAATCTTTATGAGCTCAGGATCATGCAACACTTCTTCTTGCACCTTCTTCCAAATCCACAATATTTGGAACTAATATGGCGCTAACTGGCACATGGGGAGGTAGATGTGAAAGGGCATCTGCAGCTTCGTTCGCTAACCCTGACTTATATTGTGGTTGTATGGCTCTCTGTTTGAGTAAGAATTTCAAAGCTCTTTGATTTGTTCTCAGAATAAATTTTTGCCCCAACGAGATGCTATGGGATTTCTTTGATAGACACTGAATATCGAAGGCAATAGGGTGTTGCTTTTGTGACAATAGTCCTCGAAGCATAGGTTTCAATCATAGAAGATCATTTAAAATCTGGGAGTGCTAACACTGGCAATGTTACCATCGCATTTTTCAGTTTCTCAAATGCCTAACTAGCCTATTCAATCCATTCAAATGTTAATTTTTTAAGTAATGCACTCATAGAAGTGGCTGGATTTCCATACCCTTCAATCGAACTTTCTATAGTACCCTTTGATGCCCAAGAATGCCCAAACATCTTTGATGTTAGTGGATGGGGCCACTCAAGCATTGCTCTCAACTTTTTCGGGTCAGCTTCCACAACATTGCTCGCCCCAGATACTCAATCTTTTTTGGCATGAATTGGTACTTGTTCTTATTGGCATAAAGCTTGTTCTCATGTGACACCCTAAAGATGTTGGATATGAACTTCCAAATGAATGAAAATAAAGTAAAGAGAAAATATAAAATCAAGAGCCAACTCACCTCTGATACCAACGGTCATAATTGCTCTTGTTGAGAACTCCCAAAGTGATTCTGGTTGTAGGACACTTACTTTTGCCGCATTGACCCAATTGTTTTATCTCTCAACCTCAACCCTCGTTTTCGAGAAAATGGTTTTAGGAAATGGGATTGAAAGGTTTTAGAAGTCATTGGAAAGCATTTGAGAAAACATTTGTTGTAGTAATATGAAATCTTTAGTGAATTGAAATTAGGAACTCTTTGTGTATGTGAACTCCCAATTCTAAACACTAAAACCCCTAAATCAATTTGATTTCAATCATAAGGATATGACTGGACACAAAATGCCTTAAGATCAAAGCTTTTGAGACAAGAACAAACTTCTTGGCCAAGATTCGAACACTTCACTAGATAGGATGATCAATCCTTTTTGAATGTTCTTGGCATGCAACTTAACGCATGAATTGGAAAATTCGAGAAGCTCTCCTTGGTGGGGACTATCAATTGATTCATTGTAATCTATCCAATCAATCTAATGGCAAGGATTTAGATAGCCTCCCAATGAAATCCTAATGCCACATCATCAATCATATCAAAATTTCAAAAATACCCTTACTTAGTATGTGATGAAAAGGATAAAATTGGAAAATAAGAAAATTACTTCAAAATTTTTAAACAAAATATAAATAATAATTTGATGTCCTTAACGGTTCATGTCATGTAGGCTAGAAAACATGTAAGGTAAACAACAAGACTTACTTAGCATACAACAAGACTTACTTGCCCCTTCAAGTATTTTACAAGGATTAAATAATATGTCACCCTTGCACATGCAAAGTGGCGAGTAGTCACACACTAACAAAATGACAAGAAAAGTAGACTTGCAAAAGGAAATACATATGATGAAATCATGATGAAAATGGTTGTTATGGTCATGTAGCCATGGCAACATGCCCTGGATAAGCATGACTATGGCACCCTACCAAACAAAGCCCATTCGTTTTCCAATTTTGACCTAGCTTGAAGGAATTTTCTTGCCCTTGATCTATGCCTACGTGGCATGCTTCGAGATTGTGAATTATTTTGTTCTTGGTCGTGCTCCAAAAATGGTGAAGCAGCAAATATTTTTCGTGGATTTTTTTTTCAATCATAGAAAGAAGTCACCTTATTTTTTACATTTTTCTTTTCAAAACTTGAGGATGAGGTTTTTCTTTTGGACAAACTCGATTAATCTTGTTTAAATCATTACATATTCTTTTTTACTTTACTTTTTGTCAGTTTGCTCCCAAATGTCTATAAATAGAAAATTTCTCCTTGGTATCCATAACTTTGGTTTGATAATAAAGACTTTAGTTTGGTTCCTAGAGAATTCTCCCCGTTAATCCCTAGGCTACACCCGGCATAAAAGAACAGCAGCAGAAAAAGTTTTATTCTTGTTTTGAGTAAACTTATTGAAACATAGCACATGTTAACTTTGAGTAAAATCATTATTGCTTATCATGCTTGCTCTTTTTCCCGTTGTGTTTTTTCTTAGCCTCTTTTCTTGCAAGTTAAACCGTTCTCCTCCTTTTAATGTTTTTATGCAGTATAACTGAAAAGGCTAGCAATGCATTAGAAGTTTTGAAAGAAGTTCTTGACGCTGTTGATCCTCGACGTCCTGAGGTGTATTCTCTTGCCAGTTTTGACTCTCTCTCTCTCTATATGTTGCTTGTAAATATGTTAATTAGGTGTAATCATGAGTGACTTATTTCTTATTCTAATTCTTTCCTTTTATGCATCGAGCCTATTTCTCATAGAAGAAGGCTGTGTAACTTACTATTGAACTATTGGAATACAATTATTCTGTTCTATTAAAATTAAGATGGCACTGGAGCAGGTAGGCCCTAAGTTGTCTCTAAAACCCTAAAAAAATCCTTGTCACCCCTGCTAGAGAAACTCTAATCTCTAAGTTGTCAAACTTCTGGTGCCTAATCCCAACTAGTTCAACTACTTCTGGTCAAACTCACAAGTGAAAGTGTTCGTGTTCAAGTGGTCATTTGTTGGAATCTGTTCGCAAGAGAAGCAGTATGTGATTATCTTCATGTTCGTGTTACCATCTTTCGGTTAACATGTGTTGTAGCCATTTGAGATCATTTGGTTGATACTGTCATTCAGATGCTCTGTGTGAGCATCGTGACTGTCATTTTAAGGGTTTTTTGGCCGTTACCTAGATGATGCAGTTTGCAGTTTTTTGTTTACTGAGATTGTATCCAAGTTTCTACCGTCAGCCAAGAACAAAGACATTTTATGTGTCCTCACTTCATACCTCCATTAGGTTTAAAATTTATTGGATCTGACACGGTTCATTTTGGTTCAATGTTTGGTTTAGTTCATTCAAAATACAGTTGGTATGGTTCTATTTGTTCATGTCTGTCCGGTATGGTTTGGTTTGACTCTGGTTTCTTGTCACAGTTGGTATATTATTTTCCATTAATCATTACTTACTACCATGTCAAAAGAGTAAATTCTTCAAATCTTAAAATTGCTCCTAACCAAGTTACCATCTAATTAATAGTTCTTGGGTTCCCCGGGCACAAATAGGTTATTATCTGCGGGCATTCGCTCGCATTGCAATTCTTCTTGGTGGATTATCAATTCCAAAGAGGAGTTCCCTTCTTTCCATCAACTATTAGGCCCCCAATTGTCAATACATATTCTAGGAGGGATAATAAGGGTATTGGACAGGGGACCACAAGTTAGTCGGACGTGGGAACGTTATTATACAATTGTGGGTATTATTATAGCCGATTGTAACATGTCTTTCTTTTTCATGCTTGTATATTGAATAGAATAGTAGTTTTTCTAGGGTTAAAGAGGTTACCGGCGCTTTCGAATACGTTGGGTTGTCATTGTGTTAGTTAATTGAAGGATCGTAAGGAGTATCGTTACAACATTCTATTTATGAGGTAGACAATAATGAGAATTGCTTCTTTCCATTAATATGTTGGAACATGGATGGACAACATTATAGCACGTGTTTCTTCAAGTAAAAGCCTATTCTTCTAGCAATCCCATTCTATCAAGAGTATCTGGACAAGTAAATTGATGAACAACCTTTATCTTTCATAGTCACGAAAAAGTTCATCATAGTTCTCAATTCTATTATTTGAGTGTAAAGTGTAAATTCTTAGATTGAAATTGAGGCTCAACCATATTTCAAAAATGTTCAAGTGTGTCTTTCACTTCAAATCTCAAAGGCTCAAATGCTTTCTTGCAGCTTCTTTCATTGTTCGGTCAGTTCTTCCTTGTTGATTGGTTCTACTTTTTTCCTCTTTGTTGAAGGTGAAGATTTCCAAGAAGGATAAGTCTTTTGTATGGCTAGTTATGCATGGAAGAGTACAACTTGGATCGGGTCTCAGGTAGTGGGACCATCTTTGTTGGACCCTTTTCTTTATTTATTCTTTGTTGGAAGGTGAGGGAGGATCTCGATCATATTCTTTGGAGACGTGACTTTGCAGGTTCCAGTTGGAGTTGTTTCTTTGAAACGTTCAGCTTTTTCTTTCCCAGCTTTAAGAGTTGTAGAGGGATGATTGAGGACCATTTCCTTTTGTAGGGCTATATCATGCCAAACTAGGGTGTGCGCTATTTTGTGAGATCTTTGGGTGAGAGAATAATTGAATCTGAGGGGTTGGGTGGGGTCTTCTAGTGATGTTTGGTCCCTTGTATTTAATGTTTATCACTAGGCTTTGGTTGCGGAAGTCATTTTGTAATTTTCCTTGCAGTCTTATTTTACTAGATTGGAGACCATGTTCTGAGGTTTGGCTCTCTTTTATAGGTTTTATTTTTGTATGCCATTGTATTTTCTATGAAAGATTTTCATTTTTCAATGAAAATAATGAAAGTATTTACTTGTTGAGAGTAGAGATAAACATGCACATCTCGTGGAGGGAAAAACCAAAACTGAGTGGTGGTCTAGTTGTTCACAACGGTCATCTGGTAAGGGAAGCATATCATTTTAACTGCTTTACTGCTATTTTCCAGGGGGCAAGAGATGAGTTTACCCTTGATCTAGTAGAACAGTGTTCGTTTCAGAAGCAGAAACTAATGCATCTCGTGTTGTCTTCTCGGTATGGTTTTATCTTTGCCTGTTTCTTCCGCACTGCACAGTGCACAGTAATCTATTCCATTCAACGATTGGATGTTTTTCTTAACTCAATGCTTTATGAAACAATAGTGTACTACGATGAAGTTAATGAAAGTGAGAAAGGAAGCTACAAAATATTGTTGATATCATAGTTGATAATATTTGTAAATGAAAAACTGTGCGATAATGTTTTTGTTTTGGAACAACTTTACCTATAACTGAAAAAATCTCTTATATTCTAGATAGCTTTAAGGATGCTGGATTTGACACATTTCTAAATATCCTATAAATTAGTTTGCTACTTTTTTTACAATTTCCTGACCTTGAACTTTCTGCTATGTGACTTTATTGTTTCCAATTTTCCTTTTCTTTTTGTATTGTGGTCGTAACTCTTGTTTGCCTGCCATAGATTTCCACTACTAATTTTGCTTCAGATAGTCCTTGTATATTTTCACTTCTCTCAATAAAGCTCGGTTTCCTTTTTTTTAGTTTCTTTGTTTTTTTTTTTGAAAAAATTAATTGAAGCTACTTGCAAATTTTAGTTATCTTGTACTTCTATTGGACTATCATTCAGATTCCATTTGCTTTCACTGTGTTTTAGGGACGAGAAGATTGTTTGTCGTGCCATTGAATTGAATGAGAAGCTCCAAAAGGTCCTTGCAAGACATGATGCCCTCCTCTCTGGTCAGTTTATGTCGACTCAAAATCAGCTCAACGGTGAAGAAGTCGGCATGTCCAGGTTGCCTGCCAATCATTATAATCAAGATGAAGGAGAAGATGAAGAAGAAGCTGAGCAACTTTTCCGAAGGTAATACATAACATTCAATGTTGAGTCTAGTACGGTTTCGTGTAGGTATAAGCAAACTAAGTAGTAATTGGTATGGACAATGTCAGGCTGCGAAAAGGAAAAGCTTGTGCAAGGCCTGAAGATGAAGAAGATTCTTCAGAGGAACGACCATCGTTGGGTTTGCTTGGATTGTCAATTCCAGTCGAACGAGCAAACCGTCCGATCATTCGACCCATCACCGAGAAGCTGTCAACGGCATCTGATGTGCAGCATGGTCAGGGTGTTTCAATACCACCACCACCAGTAAAACATGCAGAAAGGGAGAAGTTCTTCAAGGATAAAAAGATGGATGTTGGAGTTGGTGGGCATATGAGAAGCCTTTCTTTACACAGTCGTAATGCTAGCAGCTCTCGCAGTGGGAGCATAGATTTCAATGAATCATGAAGGAACGGTGTGAAGAAGTGTTTGAGAGTGCAATTTTATTTATTTTCACTTCAACTCATTATTTGTAAAGTCTTGAGTAATTTTTCTTGTTTTCTTTCTTGGTCTTGTTTCATTTCAATGAGTTTGATGTCTTTAAATTAACATGTAAGGGCCAGGGACTTCTGCATATATCCTTTATTCCATTCGTGTATAATTTTGTAATTTAAGGGTTAACTATTTCAAGATCGCTCAAGGAAAAAGAAAAGAGAGAAATCGAAAGACCTTTATTTGTTTTATATTATGAGCACACATTTTTTGGTTTGATAATTTCTGCTCCATTTAATAACCATTTTGTTCTTTATTTTTATTTTTGAAAATTAAGTTTATTTTATCAACATTTTTTCTACTATTATTTGCATATTTATTAAATAAATGATTGAATTCTTAGTCCAATTCTAAAAATAAAAATAACTTTTTGAAAGTTACTTTTTTTAGTTCTCAAAATTTGGTTTTGGTTTTTTAATTATTGATGAAAAGTAGATAACAAAGAAAGAAATTTGGAGGTGGAAATAGTGTCTATAGTTTTAAAAATAAAAACAAAAAATAAAATGATTAACAAATGAAGTCTTAATTATTTTAATTAGCAATTCTTTTCTATCATTTTGATGCTTTTTATATATGTTTTTTTGAAAGGATACCTGTTCCTTTCTTCCACAATTTTTTTTTTTTTTAATATTACTATTATATATCGAATATAAATAATATTTTTGATCTACTAATAGATACTCTACTCATTTTAACTACCAAGTACTATATTGAGATCTTAAAATAATGCAGCGACCGGAGTTGAAGGCAGAGGTGGTAAGTTGATATCTGGTGGACTTAGACGCTTGAAGGATGCCCAAACTGTAGATGATAAAGATACGGTTCTTAAGTTGGCTCTTCATTTGCAACGAGCACACCTGAAACTCCATTGGTTCTTTTCTTGCTTCACTGGCCATGGCCTAGGGCTGGGCATAAAATTCTTTGAAGAGGAAACTCAATTTCTTCATTAGTTGCATAATGATACATTAGTTCTAACCCTGATAATAGCTAATGTTAAGATCATTGCATATTAGTTGATGGCAGAAGCTCCGCAAATGTCTCGACTTTGGAGCCTTTCAACGAGGTTAAATGGCGAATAATTGAAGAGATGTCCGACTCCATTGATAGGCTTTAGAGAAGAGAGTAGATCCAATATATGAACCATTCTTTATCTAGTTCTACCAGGGTAAAAGAGAATATTCTACATCTTATGGCATTTCGTACCTCATGCAAGTCCATCTAAGGTCTATATGAATCCTAGTTGTGCTCTATAGGATCTTTCTTTCCACCATAGGGTTTTATTGATTGGGCTTTGAACTTAGGAGGAACTTAATCCATTATCAAACGACGGGTCGACATGCTCGATTAGTGCCTCTAGATTTATACCCTACCTACTGATTTGAGTGTACATATTCACTTGGATAATCCCTATTTCTCTTGGGATTCTCTATAGGTTTGCTTTCCATGGTACATCCTTGACATCAACCTCATCCCCCACCTTTGGTTTCGTCTTACGGCGTCTGCAAGT
The DNA here is from genome assembly GCF_027475165.1 of Benincasa hispida. Classification (NCBI taxonomy): domain Eukaryota; kingdom Viridiplantae; phylum Streptophyta; class Magnoliopsida; order Cucurbitales; family Cucurbitaceae; genus Benincasa; species Benincasa hispida. The sequence goes on from NC_143480.1 coordinate 78,986,828, forward strand.
CTGTCTCTAATGACTGTTTGATCGATCCACTTCATTCTCCTAGACGGAGGCTCGACCTTGGCCTTAGCCTTGGTCGTTGCTTTTGGAAACTACTTGTACTACTGATCTCAGCCTCTTGCTTTGGTTAACAGCAATCTTCACTCTGCTTTCTTTTTCCAATCCTTGCATGGAACTATCTCTGTCTAGTGCTTTGGAGATTATTCTCTCCCTCTGCCTATTGCTTCCTGTGCTTGCCCCTACCTTGGGTTTCTTGCCTGTTGCACAATGGGGTTGAGATTATCTCATGCTCTCTACCAATGGAGCTTTTCCTTTGACAGGATCATGTATAAGTACATTCTTTTACCTTCCACCTAAGATGTTTTGTTAGTTGAAAACCTCTAGAAATCGAGTGATATTTCGACCTATGTCGTTTACTCTTGCTTCAAGATCTTCAAACTTCTCTCCTTGACTTGCTTCTCCTTTGGTCGGGCCAATGAGCCTTAATTTCACGAATTTTCCATGGGTGGCGATCTCCATCAAAATCTTCTTCACTTAGGTTCATGTCCTTGAATCGTCAACTCATTGATCCTTTGTTTACAGATTATAGGTTTTCTTGCTAAAAAGAAAATGCTTCGTCACCACATATGACATCAACTATTGATGCTTAAATTTGGATTGGTAGAGTGGCTCGACCTTAATGTGGCACCAACGATAAAACTGTCTTTGGAGGGAAGAAGGTAACCTGTAAGTTAACAAGAATTGCACACAGGTGTGATGTAGGCCACACACACTCTAATGGTTAAGTTAAGAAGTCTGAAGATTAGGTTTGTTATGAAATTTGTAATAGAGAGTAAACTTACCTCTTGTGTCACATTTCTCGCTTAATCATTAGATGAGATGACCTGTTCTTTCTCTGATTAGGACTTCCATTCTGCTCCTAGACTCTTATTTTTCCTTATAGGGCTACATCATGCAAGAAACGCATGATTTGATGGACTCAACCTCAACCAAACTTGAGGCCAATCGGGTTGATTTGACATTGAACAAAGTTCAACCCTCCTTCTTGTCCTATATTGGGCCGAATCATGCATGTGATGTATAATATGGTGGACTCGCCCTCAATCTCAACTTTGGCTGAGGTCATTGGCTTTCAAAAATCAAATGCAAGAGATTGCAAGATTGTAAATGCTATTTGAGATATAAATTAAACCATTAGATCTTTGAACATAATGTTTGATAATAGTATTATACCGATGACTTTGAATAAACATAATGATCTTATATAGACAAGAAAATCATTAATAGATTAGTTATATTTTATGTTGATATTATATTACTCTTCTAATGTAAAATTTCAATCTAACATAATTTTGACTATTTAACCAATTTCAAATGAATAATTTGAAATGACATGGTATATTTTATATGTCCAAAGAGAGATTTTAAAAACATAATGTTAAGGTCGTCAAACATCTTACATTCAAAATAACTAACTAATATGAAGTTAACTAAGTCTAAGGGAGAGTTTCCTGAGATGCCTTGAATTTTAAGGATATACAATTAATGTATAAATGAGACTTAATTAACAAGTAAATATACAATTAGTAAGTTATATCTTATAAGTTAATGGTATGACAATTGAGTATAAAATTATAAAAACTTTTTGAAATATCTATGGATAATGAGAAATTTTTATATATGTATTAAAATATGATCTTTTACAAGATACACTAGGTCTTACAGAGATTTAAGAAATTTTTTGTTAAGATTAATTTTATCCTAAGTGGTGGAGAATGATACACAAATTATTATTATTATTATTTTTGTTGTTGTTGTTTGTGAAGCAACAAAAGAACTTGTATAATCATAAAAGATCCTTAGAGATCTGAAAGGTGTTTTAGATGTGAATTAGTTTATCACAATTTATTATGATAATAGTGATGCAAAGACTAATACTAAGGAAATTAGTAAACACTAATTTATAGGGTATTACATATTGAGAGAAGACATCATGGTAGTGACCAAGTTGGCTTTTAGTGACAAATATTTTGATTTATTCAAAAAGATTCTCTAGACTAAAGTGCTTGAAGGTTATCTAGAATGTCAAGGATTACGAGTCATGTCTCTTCTTCGCTATGGTAAGTGAGAGAACATGTTAGATATAGAATATACCCTAGGATATATATCTCACCGGCTTTAATGCAAATAGAAGATTTATTGGGATTTGTGCCATAAAGTCTTGTAGCTAGTGAGTTATTTAATAATTATTTTATATACAATATTGTATTATCTATTATAGTAAAAATTCAAGGGTATTAAATGTAAACTTGAATATATGTGATTGACATACGTGTGGATCATTTTCAAGAAATAACCTAAAGAGTCTATAGTATATGAAAAAAATTGGTGCCTCATTCTGGTGAAACTATGGATACGATCCACTTTGTAATTGTTACAAATGATTTGATCAAAATCGTTCATGTAGAGATATGAGAATGAGGGTATCCTATACAAAGAGTTTGTATAAAATTAGACCCCAAAATATATAATCTCCCTTTATAAATTAGTTAATTAAAGAGAATAATATTTCATCATCTGATCATATGCAACTCGATCTGAATCCTGAATGAGTTATGAACTCCTGTCTGTGAAGACTCGTCCTTTGTTTTGCATGGGTGAGAATGGCCTAAGTAGCTGATTCAATAAGCTTACCATTCTAGGGACTTGATGAAATAGGGAGTTGAGAATGCAATTTCATAAGATGGAATTCACACATTCTCACATAGGGTTAGTAGATGAGTAGTTCTTTGAGTGCTTATTTTAGAGACTTGAACAATAAGGCCCCACCCTCTCATTGACTCGAGAAAGACTTGGTGGTTCCATATTGAACCGAAATATATTGTTCATTAAAGGATCAACAGTACTTAAGGTGCGAAATGTAATTACAAAGGTAAAACATAAAGTTGACCTAACTATAATTATGAACAACTTGTGATGGACCAATTTGCTTGTAATGATTCTGTCCATAGATACAATTTGTCCTACGGTACATAAGAGTAAAACTATATATCTATAATCGTATGATCTATAGTTAATGAATGAAAATTGATAAATTAAAGAATTTAATTAATTAATTTTGATCATTGAATTTTATAATCTATAGGTCCATAAAGTTCTCTTGCTAACTCATATGAACAATTGGGGATCAATCTTGTTGAAAGAAAATTTGAAACATTCAAATTAATATTGAGATAGTGATATAAATCAAAGAAATTGAATCTCAGAAGAATTATTTGATTTCTTGAACGAATTAAAAATACAAATAAATAAGAAAAAAGGTTAGGGACATACCTTCGTCGATCGACAATTGCAACAAAAACTCCTCCTCAAACTGGTAGTCTACTTCTTGAATTATTCTAATTCCACGGGGTCTTCCTTGCTATAACTCTGACAAAGATTCAGCTTGTGGGAACCTCTTCTTGAAAGAATAAGGGAATAGGGAAGAAGAATTTTTTAGAACTTTTCAAAGATAAATTGAGAGAATTTCTAGAGAGAGAGTTTAAGAGTAATCGTAGAGATTATTATTGTAGAGAGTATGTACTATGAGGGCTCCCAAGGGTCCTATTTATAAAACTCTGGGTTACTCCTAATTTTATTGAGATAACCCTTCTGTAAAGATTTTAAATTAAATATTAGATAATATCCAATATTATTAAATATCTACCCAAATAATATCTCATATTAAATGGTTTAAAATATTTAAATCATATTTAAATATTTATCCCCAACAAATTTTTTAATTTGAATCTCATCCAAATTAAAATTTAATTATTTAAATCAAATCCAATTTAATTAATTAATTCTTCCTTCGATTATTTAAATTAAAAACCTTAATTGTATGGATCTTATCCAAATATTTAATTATTTGAATCATATTCAAATAAATTAATTCTCCCATTATATATTTATTTCGCAAATTAAATAATTTTTTTTTATTTATATGGATCTCATCCAAATAAATAATTAATTATTTGAATCATATTCAAATAAATTAATTCTTCATACTATAAAGTATAATTTGAATCTCATTCAAATAAAATTTATAATAAATCATGTATTTAATTGTATCAAATACAATTAATTTTTCCCTCATAAATTTGAATTTTTCAAAATTTTCTTTCAACATAGTTGATCATTGTTTGTTCGTGGTGAGCTAGCAAGGGACCTTATGGACCTAAAAATTATAAGCTTCAATGATCCAAGTTTAATTAATCTCTTTAATTAAATTAACTTTCATTCATTAACTATAGGGCAAACGACTGTAGACCCATAGTTGAACTTTTATGCACTATAGGACGAGTTGTGTCTATGGATATAATCAATATAAGTAAGTCGATCATTCACAAGTTGTTTGTAATTACAACTGGGCTAAATATCCGTTTTACTTCTGTAATTACCTCTTTTCCTTAAACACCATTGATTCTTCTAATTAATAATTTGTTTATGAGCCAACCATAAACTAAGTCCCTTTTGGGTCAGTGAGAGGAAGGGACCCCTTGTTCAAGATCCAAAATTAGCACTTAAGAGAAAACTCATCTACTTATCTTATGCAATAATGAGCAAATTCCATCTTGTGAAGTTAAGCTTGTCATTTAGTCAAGTCCCCAAATGTTAGGCTTATTAAGTCGACAACTTGGGCCACTCCTACCCATGCAAATCAAAGAACTGACCTTACAAACATGAGTTCATAAATCATTCAGGATTAAGATCGAGTCACACATGATCATTGTCACACCCCGTTCCAGATTTCCCTTCTAACCTAGAACGAAGCGTGAAAACGTTAAACATCATTTCTCTCTATGACATCTAACGTCCCAACTCATAACATATCCTGTACTCAAGATCAAACCTAGACTTTCAAACCCATTTCCAAAAATAATCTATGTTCATTGACAAAGTTTAGGAGTTTGATTTAGTTTAAATCACAAATACATTATATAAAACCTCCCATGACATGTAACTCACAAGTTTTAGCTATTCTGGAATACTCTCAAATACATTCTATAAATTGTTGGAAACGTATATATTCATTGATTTTGTGATTCGAGCTTAGGAGTACATTGTATAAAATAATTGGAAAAATAAGTATAAGTATGAATGATGCGTTGATGCCTTGATGCGTTAGTAATGCGTTGATGAGTTAGAGATGTGCAACAGGATGCATGACACTCCTCTATTGACGTTCAAGTTTTCCTAAATCAGATCCAAGTATAAATCCAACTTAGTTCCTGGTAAGTCTAGGGTCGAACTCAGGGATTTAGATTAAAGCTAACGCAAACCTTGCGTTGTAACTGTTTTAGGGATATCCTAAGTGTATGGAGAAATGAGTTATTTACACTAAGGCGCTCTGTGTGTGTGCAAGAAGATACAAAAGGATCGAGTAGAGAATGATGGGTCGTGTGAAAATGGAGTTTGATGCAAATGATATGCGTCGACCTAAGTTGGATGTACACGAACAAGAATATGATGCGAATGAGATGATTTGTTTATCTCCGTTTATGCGTTAGGCTCTATTCAACACTTTTCAATGCGAATATCATACAATATCTATCTCTAGGAAGTATGCGTCAAACACATGATGCAATAAAACACCAGTGCGTTTATCTTTAGATATACTAGGCGTTCTAACTTGATGCTGGCTTACTTATTCTCTTGAATAGTTTAAGCTAAAGATGCTTTTACCAATTGATTTAGTTGGCTTAAGCGTTCGAAATGGAATTTTGCATGAAGTATAGATGCATCCAACATAAACAAGAAATAAACAATGGTAAAGTATGATAGATCAAATATGTGAATTTATAAAGAAACTGATTGTCTTTACAAAACCAATACTTAATCAGATGAAAAGATGAAAGCGATAAGTAAGATGAAATGAAATGAGTCAAACCGCAGAGTACAATCTCTTGTCCTCTTTGGCTCAATTCTAGTTGTGTACAACCACTTGTGGAAGAATTGGAAAAAGTCTCTCTCGAGCTTGGCTTCCTCCGCTCCTTGATCGGCGATGGTGGTTGTTCTCTTCCCTCTTGTTCTTCTTGATACCACAACACAGCTTTAAAGATCTAAAACTAAGATAAGCTAACACTTAGACTAAAACTAAGAGTCGAGAGCTTTAAACTTCGAACTCGGTGGGATTTCTTCTATTTATAGGCATCGGTCTTCTCCTTGATGATGGGCAGCATTAAAATTTCATACCCTGGTCAGCCGCCTGACACTCAGATGCTTTTCAGACACCGCCCGCTGCATTTGCCCATGCTTGCAAGTGGTGATTTGACACAAACAGTCTGAATCAATGAATCTTCCTTGCGTTGAATCCCTCCGACGCATGCCTCATACATTACACTTTTCTTGCGACACTTTTCTTAATCATGTGTTAGCCTCTTGTTGAGTAATGTTCGAGTAATTCCATGTGTTACTTCCAAAAATGATGAGATTTTATCATTAAAAACCCTAATCGTTCCAATTTTTGAGTCACAATAACTTGTATTTCTACAAGTTATCAGTATATAAGATTCATTACTCTGGACAAAGAAAAAATATACCAAAGATTATTTTTACAACGATACTACAGCAAGACATTCTTGACTAAATATGTAAACCCTGATCCCTAATTTCTCTACTTGTGTATGATCCCTACTGAGATTAGTATGGTGAGTAGGTTAATGTGAGAATTAATGTTTAATTGTAGTGAAAAGGGTGAATCATTAGAAGAAATGTTTAAGTTTGGAAGCTTGACTCTTGGGTGAAGCTAGAAAATTGGCTAAGTGTTTGCCCATGCGTTGGCCTTGTACTAGGCATTGGAGTTGAGTCAAGGGCGTTGGCTTTACCTATTTGAGAGGTTAGTTGGGCATTTAAGGGAGCCAAGTGTGGCCGAGCGAAGAAAAGCCATGTGTTGTACAAGGCATGTGACAACCAAGTTTTGGAGGTTAGTATGCATGCAGCGGAATCAGGTGTGCGCGAGCATGGGCGCTGGGCATTGGAGTGTTGGGCGCACGGACGATCGTGTAGCTACATGCGGTGCTAAGTGATGCACTAGACAATAGCGCTACACGACAGGCGATGGCACTACACGATAGGCGATGGCGCTACATGATAGGCATGATTGCTAGACGATGGGCGTGATGTGTTAGACGATAGACGCCAGCACTACATGATGAGTGACAACGAGAGATACACGATGAGCAACAACGAGAGCTATGCGATAGGCTATGCGCTAGACGATGAGCGACAACGAGATCGTTGGGTGATAAGCGACAACGAGAGATCACTGAATGATGAGCTATGCGATGGGCGTTAAGCTAAATGATTGACACATGCATTGATCAGTCTTAACCACCGATTAAGGGCAATAATTATCCTAAGCACCAGATTTAACTCCATAGAAAAAAAAGAATTGTGGAGATGAAATCCTGATTACATTACTGCAGGCCAAAATTTGATTTAGAAGAGTATTTAAGCTGAAGGTGTCATGCTAGGCTTTAATGGTAAGCGGTGGGAAGTAGTATAAAAAGGGAGGCTGAACTTCAAAAGCTCAGTTCGAACAATTCCTCTATGAGATCTTGGTGTTGTTGGAAAGCTCTGAGAGTCTAGTTTCAGAGGTGAAGTTTCTGGAAGAATGTCTCACCGGAATAAGACCGGAGAAGGGAAAAAGTGACCAAAGGTTCAGTTCACGGGTGAATCCGGGCCATTGATGAAGAATTGAGGCTCTAGGACGAACCACAAAGAGTTTGAAGCTGAAATGTTAAGGTACGCTTTTTGAAACAATTGTAAACAAATTTGTAGAAGTAAATTTCTTAAGATGAGCTATAAAATATGAGTTATTAATTCAGTGATTTGAATTTGGAATTCTATGAACAAGCAGACAACTACTTGGGTTGAGTAAGTTGGCAGCTTAAAGTAGGCGCTCCGGCAAACTAAGGGCTGAGCACTCTTATGCATTGGACCTACTGTGTGGGCTGAGAAAGGCTTGCGTTGAAGGATAGGACGCATAGAGGCCTTTATGGATGACCATGTGCGGCTGAATGAACACTTAGAACAAGTTTTGGTTGCACAAGTGGGGATGCATTTGTGTGATGTGTTAGACACATAGCCGGAACCAAAATCTCAAAGAAATTTCTAAGTAGTAGATTACAGCAAGGTATGCGTTTGAATGAAGGTCTTCTAGGTGAAGGCTAAATGCAAGGCTTATTTGAGAGTTAGTCTCAAAAGGGAGACCAATGTTAGTAACTAAATTTATGCTTTTGTGTCCAAAGGATTGACACCAGTGTTAGAAGCATATCAACCTTTGAGGAGTAATCCTAAAAGTTGTGAGTGATTAAATATTTATAATATTTTTAAAGAAACCATGTTTTAAGAAAGATTATTCTCATGCTAGCTAGTTTTGCAAAGTAACTTTCCAAGCAAACTATGAGTTATGTTTTTAAACGCATGCCATGTATGAAAGTTTATTGAAAAGCTATTTATGTGTTTAAATACACGAAGCATGCGTTAGAGCCTTTAAAGACATGTTTTCTATGTGTTTTTCTTTACATGCTTTAAAGAGAAAGTCATAGTATGACTAGTATTACTTTAAGCTCGATACTGAGGGACATTAAGAAGGTATCTGAGCAGTAGTACATAAGGTATGATGGTACTTATAATCATGTGCACGTAGGTAGTTTAAAGTCAGAGATTGAGCAAAAGGATTCTCTCTTGACTAAGCATTTGACGTTGGGGTTTAACCATAGCAAGGTTATTCTCAACTAAGGAACAGTTTAATGTTTTATGATGAAAACAACTTTACATGTTTTATGCTTGAAAAATGTTTATATTTTAGTACTAGGTTACTGTAAAGATTTATATTTCAATATGATCTCTTTATTGAGACTTATGCATGAGAACCAGTTTTCTTTCTTAAGTCACTCACTAGGCTAGCAAGCTTACCTTATTTTTCAAATGTTTTTCTTTCCCCCAGGTAGCGGTTAAATCGTCAGAAGGTAGCTCTGCATCTGCTCTGCCACTCAAAGACAAGAGTTATTGTAACCCGTCAGCTAGGTGGTTACTGTAAATATTGTACACATGTTATAGCTGTTCATGTAGGGACTAAGATTTTGGGTGTCGGGACTTATGAGACTTGTAATGTAATCTTTGTAAATGTTTTGTGTTTAATAGTTAATGTTTATTTTGGCCATAGAGGCAGCCGCTGTATTTGAGATTGCATGTTGGTATCAGATTATTTCCACTAGAGTTAGTAGGCAGTAAGTGTCATAAAAGGGTTGATAACTACTGCAGTCATGTCCTTTCCTAGACTAGGAAAGTAGTCTGAGAGGGGGTGTGACAAAATACTTTCCTTAGAATATCTCATATTCTGATAGTCATTTAGCTACCATTTTTGGTCAGAAATTACTAACTCTTTAGTAATTCTATAAGTGTAAGCCTCTGTTTTTAGACCTCAGAAGTCAGCCCTAACGATGCTCTTAAATTGGAAAGTCAAAGTTGAAAATAACTTTAGAAATCATATCCATTTCTGGAGTTTGAGTTGTTCCAAATCTTATATTAAAACCCTCTGAGGGGATAACCGTCGTTAAACGAATAGTGAGGCCAATATAAAGACGAAAAACAGAGGGAACATAGGAACTTATGGTCCAAACCAATAGAAGAGACCGTAGGATATGTTGACACATATCCTTCACCCACTTACTATGAACTACTTCCCCTATTCACTTTGATCTTGACCTCATGATGAACACTTTTCGAATAGAGCGGTCGAGATATAATCGACACGAAGTGTTGCACTGATCTCACAGTGGGAATTTTTTAGAGACATGAGAATTGAAATCAATATATCATATATTGGATTTTTCATTGAACAACTGCCCCTCATTCACCTTCATATTGATTCACGCAAACACTTTCTGAATAGAGCAATCGAGGTATAATCGACACAAAGTGAAACATGAATTTCGATCGTGAACTCTTAGAGACGTGAGAGCTAAAAATAATCATATCATATATGTTTAATAATCTCTCGCTAAAGCGCTCTAAGATATCATACAAGTTATTTATTTTCACCGAAGTGTTCTAATAGTATATCATATATGTTATTAAACTCCCACTAAAGTGTTCTAACGATAAATGGGGTATACATTTTCTTGGTTTTGTTCCGGGTAATTAAACAACCTAAGTCTAGGTGTTTATCCAAGTATAATGTTTATATTTAGATTTTACCTATGATGTCTAAGTGATAAACCAATTTTAAAACCTCACATCGTTCAAGTATTGCTCATAAAACTGGTTAACAACACTCAATTATTCGGCCATAATCCCCAGATAGAGGTGTTCCATAGACCATCAACTTAAATACCCCAGCCTTAGACAGGATTATATACCTGTTGAGTTTGTAACCCTAGTTTTACAAGTTTAACGACCTATTTTAACTATTAAAACAAGTGGTTAACCTATGTGAACATGCAATTGTTCTCTGTTATGAATTTTAAATGTCTAACCCAATTTTATAATAACTTACAAAATTTTAGACATGCTAAACATCCACAACATTTATCAAAGTCATTCAATATTTAATATAATACTTATATTGTATAAAAGAAACCTTAAACATGCATACTATATATTATTACACTTTATAACATACTTTCAATGCATGTAACATGCTTCCTATGGTCGGATTTTAAATCTACATGGCATACTTTATGCACATACAAGATTTATTTAACTATAACATATATCACATGTATAAATAATTAAACACATACTGATATGATTTTAGTTTTGGCATTTACAAGCAAACAAAGGCCTAATTCTTACAAAAACAACAAGAATCGGCTCAAAACGCTTATGGACTGCTCGAATCGTCCCAAACCGGACCTGAACAACTTGAATCGGACGTGAACTGCCTGAACCGGACTAGCCAAAACCCATTTGAGGCTGAACCGGATAGGATTTAAAGAAAAAAGGGTAAAACCGGTCAAAAAACGCTTGTCAAAGCTCACTATTGGTTGGTTGAAAACTCGCTACTCGCTCCTGGATGAAACTCATTCCTCGCTCAAATATGAGCAACATTGCAATACTCAAGGGCATCGTTGCAATGAAGGCTGGACAAAAGCTCATGACCAGTTTTCTGCTACTCGGCCTTCTTCACTTCTTTCTTCAATTACAACTTAATTTCAACTCTAATGACTCCAAATAAATTACAGACTCTTGAGCACATATATAAGCTCATCAATCAAGAGCCAATTACAAATTAAACAAAAAAATTAAAGAGAAAAAAATGGCAAATCTAAAAAAAAAAAGTACCAGTGCACCATTTTCATATATCTCATGAAAAAACACCCACCAAGTCAAAATTAAACCAAATAGAATGCTTAAATGATGCTCTGATACCAATTGTTAGAATCAGAAATCGCGCTGCAGAAGTTAAACGGATCAATAAGCATTCTAATTCATTAGTTTTCATTTCAAATTAAGCATGCTCATAAAAATAATAAAAGGGTTTCATGACATACCTTTGAAGAACCATTTATCTTGAACCATTGACTTACGCCCTACCATCGCTCTTTCACTACTGTGACTTCAAATGTTGGAAGCCAAACATAGAAATATCCTGTTGGAAAATATCCTGACCTACTACTACGAACACACAACATGAGTTGCTAGATTATGGAATATTTGCAATCAAATTCTTAAAGCATTTGGTAACGGGTAGGATCCTTCTGTAATCACTTAGGAGAAGATTAGTGACTATAGAATTTAGTTGACGTGCCAGCTGTGGGCAAGCGCTCCATATTATTGATGTAATTTTACATGTGATGTATATAAAACTCAATGTAATTTCACATGTGATGTATATAAAATTGTCAATGTAGTTTTACTAACATGTTAAGTAAGAGAGAATGAGATTAGCGAGAGTGACACTAAGAGAAAGTGAGACATTTACAGAAATGAAAATGATGATTGGTAGATATAAACATGTAAAGTAACGTTACTAGATGAGCGAGATTAACGAGAGCGACATTAAGAGAGAGCGAGAAATTTATAGAACAAGTCATAAACTATAAACATGTTAAGTAACGTCACTAGAGACAGCGAGATTAGCGAGAGAAACACTAAGAGAGAGTGGGACATTTACAAAATGAGTCATAAAGAGATAACATGTTAAGTAACGTTACTAGAGAGAGTGAGATTAGCGAGAGCTGTTGGGTTTTATGTCCTAAAACTTGTGGTATGTAAACAATGGAACTTATTCTGGAAATTCAATAAAGATGTTATTGAATAAATCTATTGCTTGAATAGAAATCCAATAAACTTAAAAGTTCCTCGACTATTGAATGAGTACTTGAACTTTATGTGGAGACATAAAGGTGGATCAGGTTCAAGTAAATAGTCAAAATGATCTATAGTATATGGATAAGGTTGGGTACCTTTTTCTGGTAACACTATTGGATGCGGCCCACTCTGTAGTTGTTACAAGGAGTTGTAAAGTGCTACAAACGAAGTGATCCTAATTCGTTCATGTTGGACATGAAGAGTGGGGGTGTCATTGTTCAAAAGGTTTTGTAAAAGATCGAACTACGAAATTAGTCACTCTTACTTTATAACGCTGTTTACTGTTTAAGACTGACTATTTCAAAGCGATGACTTAGGTAACTTGACCTTAATCCTGAGCTAACTATGAATTCCTGTTTATTTGGGATTGCCCTTAGATTTGCATAGGTGAGGGTTGGCTCAACAACGCCGGCTCAATAAGACTCCCATATCAGGGGTAAGACTAGATAGATAGCTGGGGACATAGGGTGCAAGAGGGAATTCACTCCTACCTGCTTTAGGAATAGTAGAGAGGTTGTTCCATTAAGTGCTGATTCTGGGACTTGAACAAAGGATCCCGCCCTTTCATTTGGCATGAAAGGGACTCGGTTTTATGATTGGATCACAAAATAATTGTTTATTAGGGGATCCGTGGGGACTTAAGAAACAAGAGGTAATTTCGGGGGTAAAACAGAGATTTGACTCAGTCGTTATTGCGAACAACCTGTGAAGGGTTAACTTACTAATCATGGTTATATCGAGTGGACATAATATATCTAGGAGTTCTACTATGGCCTTTAGTGGAGTGACCCATTAGTTAACGAATGAAGGTTAGATCGGTCTAATGAGTTTAGTCGATTAATCTCAGATCGTTGAAGCCCATGGTCTGTAGGTCCATGAGGTCCTCTTATTAACTCGGAAATGGATTAGCTCTAGAATAGCGTGATAAGTTAATTTGAAACGTTCAAATTAGAATCTAACGAAATTGGAGAAAATATATTTAAATATGATTTAAATATATGAAGATGAATTGTGTAAAACTTAATTTAATATTGGATATTAAATTAATTAGAATTATTTAAAATTTTTAAATAATTATTTATTAATTTTATCAAAAAATTAATTTGTAAAATTAATAAATTTTGATTTTAGAAATAAAATATGATTTTAAAATCAATTTTGGATTTTTAGAAATTGAAAAATTACACAAACTTGAAAAATGGGTTTTTCAAAGTTCATCTTCAACTTGCTCACTAGGAACCCATCACCTCTTCCTTCATTAAATCTTAAGCATGAGCTGCATCTCATGCAAGGCATCTTTTTGCATGATAGTCTACAATATATTGAAGAGATTGGACTGAAAAAAAGATAGATGAACCGATTGAATTTTTGCTGAAAAATTCGGATGAAGAAGGTGTTCTTCAATGGGTTGGTTCAGTGAGCGTTCTCTATATTCCCTTTGATTCCAGTTTATTTTGAATCCCACAACTCAATCTAGAGCACCAAGAGGATAATAGGGAAGATTTTGTGATGGTCTACACAAGGATTTGGAGGATTTAGCAACTGGAAATAGAGATTTCAATGGTTCGACCAAGGTATGTTCTTGAAACCTATTAAACTCTGTTTTAGCATGTTTCTTTTAAGCCAAAATTAATCAATTAGAATTCTTATACATCCTGATATCTTCCACTACGTGCTAATGTCAATCCAACAAGAGCGACACTAAGAGAGAGCGAGACATTTACAGAACGAGTCATAAAGAGATATACTGTTTGACTCCGAATCGATGTCGTTAATTCGACTCCAAATGGAAACAAAAATATTTATAAACCACCGAAATCTGCATCTTAAACTAACATGTAGTATAAGCGACAAGTACGGAATCAATCCACAGGGAAGCTAATGTCTAATCTTTTCTTAAGCTAAATTCAACTATAAAGGTGATACCAACGAGGGGTTTTGGGTTTTGATAAAATGAGAAACATGCTTGAAATTAAAAGATAGAGGATAAATGCAAACAAAGATTAGTCAATCTAGCTTCTAGAACAAGTTAGACATTCAATGCCATTCAATGCAATTTCTATCACTAATTCCCACAAATTAATCATGCCATCGAATTATGCACATAACTACTTACTTGACTCAACTAAGCTAGCCTCTACAATGGCGGAAAAATAGCAATAATCTAATCAAGAAAGAGTCCTCAGCATTGATTAAAGTTGGAAAGACCTAACCCTAATCAATCTATATGCTTTTAATCCTATTGGGTTCGATAGCATCTATGTAGAATTAAAACCATATGCATTATGCTCAAGGATTCATTTGTGCCAACTAATTATCAAGATAGCAATATTCAATAAATCAAAATTATCTTTGAATCTAGCAATTAATGTATTCTAGGAATCAAATACACAATTAACTATTACCACTTATTGGATCTTAGCTACACATTTTTTTTGCAAGAATACATTTTAAATCGACATACTCATGAAAGATTTTACCGAAACTAAGAATCTTAGCATTACATGCTTATGAGATAAAGATCCATAAACATGCTGTAGAAGTTCAAATTGTTTCAAAGAAGCATAAATTCATATTACAATTAGTTAAAGAAGGGCAGAAATCTCAAGAAATGTGCAAAGAATTCTTGAACTAGAAACAAAATTGAATACTTACCTCATAAATCCACAGACAAATCTATAAAGAAGATCCAATCATTTGCTTACAATCCAAAAATATAATGAAAAATTTAACCTAATTGACACAGAATTACAGAGGAGATGAAGAAATTTAGAGACAAACATCGAACTCCATATGAAATTTTGCCTCCCCTTTGTTAAAAATGAAAGAAATCCTTTTATACTCCCAAATGTAGTGTCACAACTCTCAGAAGCATTGGGTGAACGGTGCGACACTGGCATGATGCTCGGTTGCGCAAAAGGCGCGCATGGACATTTATGTTAAAATCCGTAGCATTGTGACGCTCTTTGATAGTGTTGCAACGCTGCTCTGTATGGCCGAATATAACATGCTTCTATCTTTTAGCGTTGCTCAACGTTAGTTGGATAGTCGTGATGCTACTTCCAGTGACATTTTGATAATTATTTTGACTTTCTTCAATTATATTTATTTCTGGGTCCTTTTTTATCCTTTTTAGTCCAAATTTCTTGCAATTACTCTAAAATGCACTCGAGACTATTTTACCTATAAAATTGACATTTAAAGCAAAAAAATATCATAAATTTGAGGGATTTAATTTTAAGAACATAGCTCTTTTCAAGGCCTATCAAAATACCCCAACTTAAGTCTTGATCGTCCTGAACAAGTAAAATTATAAATATACATTCAGTCAAGCAAAATATGAATCACTTATTTGTTCATTCATTCATTCAAGTTGTTCATACATCTACTTGACTTACACTAGAATTTGATTTTTGTCTCTTTTCTCAATAATCTAAGAAGCAATGATAAAACAAGAATCAAGCATTTAGAAGGCTAAAATTTTACTAACAAAGAATTGAAACTTATTTTTTAAAAAGAAAATTCTTTTTCTAGCAAAGTCATAAAAAAAAGGATTGCAATGCTTTAGTTTATTTAAGAGCAAAAAAACTCATGAAAAGATGATATCTAACTCTCAATTCCTCTTCGCTCTACACTGACCAGATTATTGGTCTAAGATATACGTAATTGGCAAAAAACAGAGACAATACTAAGACAAGGGTACCTTTATAAACTCATCCACAAAAATATTAATTGACATTTCTTTTACCTAGAGCGATAACTTTCACACTTCGACCATCGGGAACCTATTACTCTTTGTCTTAGAATTGTCTCTCTGTTTTGCAAGTTTAGATATATCTTAAACCGATAACTAAGCCAGTGTAGGGCAAAGAAAACTTGATAGTTAAATAAAAACCATTCCACTAACCTTAGACTCTTAAGTAAACTAAAAACTTTGCACTCGTTTCTTTCATGATTTTTCTAAGAAAAAGAATTTTCTTTTCAAAAAGAAATTTCAATTGATTGTTAGTAAATTTTAACTTTATATATGCTTGTTTGTATCAATGTTTCCTTGATTATTGATTAAAGAGTTAAGAATGAAATATTTGTGTAAGTTAAGTGAGCATATAAACAATTCAAATGAACAAACAAATAAGTGTTTCATATTTTGACTGAATGTATGTTTTCAATTTTACTTGCTCAGGACGACCAAGAGCTAAGTTTGGGGTATTTTGATAGGTCTTGAAAAGAACTATATTTTATATGTTAACTCTCTCAATTTATACTATTAATTTGCTTAATATGTCAATTTTATAGGTAAAATAGTCCTGAGAGCAATTGGAGCAATTAGAAGAAGTTTGGAGCTAAAAAAGGAGCAAAAAAAAGCAAAAGATCACCTAACTAGAAGAAGTCAAGATATTTACCATTTAGCCATCATTGAAGCAACATTGCAACGCTAAAAAAATACAAAGGTCCAACGCTGTCTTGATGCTAAAAGACAGAAAGCAACAAAATTCCGAAAAAAAAGGTAGTGTTGCAACGCTAACCTTCAACATTGCAACACTACGAACATTGACAGAAAAATTAAAAAAACGCACGTGTGCACCTTTGCGCAAGCAGCATTGCAACACTTCCTACCAGCGTTGCAAGGTTATGACCTGCATCTATTAAAAATCAATTTTTCTGGAAATTGAGGGGAGACCATTTTTTACGATTTTGAGATCAATTTTTACAATTTTGAGAGAGAATTCTGTAATTTGTTCATTCTTGTATCATTTTCTTGTAATACTCAATGATTTTTTTTTTTTTTTTGAAGATTTTGCCACTTCATGAGTAGGTAAGTTTTATTTCGTCGGTATTATGTTAGATTAATCAATTTTGGAGACTTTTCTTTAATTTTCCTCTTGTAATTTGTTGTTTTTGTATGTTTTTGGTCTTAGTTTCAATAAAATCTGCTAAAGATGAATTGGCAACTCAATTTTAATTGATTTTTGTATGCAAAATTACATGGCTCTATAGCATAATTGTAATTAGGTTGCAAGAACTAGTGATTTTGATGGAAAGTTTGGACTTTTTTTCCTTCATATTTTCTAGAAAAGATTTACTAGTTTAGAACATTCATATTAATCATGCTTGATTTTAGTCTTTTTAATTTCAAGAATTTCATAGTTGAGAGAATCCAAGAAATGCATGCAATTTTGAAATTAAATGTGGAATGTTTTTAAGAAAGCATTTATGAACTAAATTAGGGTTAATTAACCAATTTAGGTTAATTGGCTAATTAGGGCATTAGGGCTTAGCCTTAATGAACTATGGAACAATTGAATTGCTTGAAATCAATTAAGTCTATGATAGAATTAGGTTAATCTACATGAGATCCCTAAGATCCTTTTTCTATTGAAATTCTTACATAGTTTCTTTCATACTCTTTCTCATTAATTTCATTACCAAAAGTTCATATTAATTCTTTACTTTTACTTTGTTTCTTAAAATCTACTCCTTCCCCTCCCGCCCTCCCAATTTGGCTTTCAAAACTCAACTTTGCCAATTAATAAAGGTTCTCTATGGATCAACCTCTTACTTCCACTATTACTACGTGTTATTAATAGTTGTGCGTATTTTAGAGATTTTATTTGTTTTGGGTTAAGTTGAACTAACGACATCATTTTTAGCTCGAACACACCTTTATGTCTCTACATATATGTTTAAATTATATAAAATAACCTAGGATTTTACTTTATTGAATTGATTGTATGCTCATAAAATAAAAATTATTTTATTAATAACAATTTGTTTATACAAATTTTACAAACTACGAGAATACATGGGAGATTTAGGACACCAATCCCAATAGTATTAAGACTTGAAACGATGCTACTGGTGGAATGATATGAAAATAATAATTATCGAGTTTGTCACCAAGTGTTTGGTGTGCCAACAGGTTAAAGCCCCGAGATAGAAGCCAACAAGCTTGTTGTAGTCCATAAATGTACTAGAGTAGAAATAGGAGCATGTGTCTATGGATTTCATCATGGGTTTGCCTCGGACAGCGAAAGGCTATATGGTGATATGGGTTATAGTGAACATACTCAGTAAGCTGACACATGTTATTCTAGGAAAGTCGGCATATTTAGTGAATAGATGGGTACAGTTATATATGAAAAAAGTGGTGAGATTGCACGAGGTGCTCATGTCCATCGTATCTGAAAGGGACTTTCGTTTTATATCCAACTTTTGGAAGAGTATTCAGACAACGTTGTGTACTTGATTGGATTTCAGTATAACTTTTCACCTATAGACTGACGGTCAAACTGAGCTTTTGAACCAAACCTTGAAAGATATGTTACATGCATGTGTGCTGGAGTTTTGAGGGAGTTGGGATTCCCATTTGCACTTGATGGAGTTTACTTATAATAATAGCTACTAGGTCACCATTGGCATGGTGCCATTAGAGGTCCTCTATGGGAGGAGTTGTAGGTCCCCGATTTATTTGGATGAGGTCAATCAACGAAAGTTGTCGGGTCCAAAATTGGTGCAGACCACCAATAAGGCGATACAGAAGATTAGAGCCAGAATGTTGACAGCTCAAAGTTAGCAGAAAAGTTACCCTGATGTTAGGCATAAGGACTTGGAGTTTAAGGTATGTGGTAAAGTATTTTTGAAAGTGGTGTCTATGAAAGGAATGTTGAGGTTTGACATGAAGGGTAAGTTGAACCACTGGTTCATTGGGTCATTTGAGATCCTAGAACGGATCCGTCCTGTAGTTTATCGGCTGGCTTTGCCATCATCTCTTTCGAAAGTTCGCAATGTTTTTCATGTTTCAATGTTGAGAATGTACATAGCGGACTCATCTCATATTGTGGATTATGAGCCGTTGCAATCAAATGAAAACATAAGTTACAAAGAGAAACCTATTCAAATTTTGACCAAGGAAATGAATGCGTTGCGTCACAAGGAGATTTGCTTTGATGAAGATTCTTTGGTGAAATCATCCGTTCGAAAAAGCAACATGGGAATGAGAAGACGAGATGAGGTCACAATATCTTGAGCACTTCAAGATTAAAACTTTCAAGGATGAAAGTTTCGTAAGGGGGAAGAATGTGACATCCAAAATTTTTAGGTAATTTAAATTTAATTATCTTGAACTATTTGGGGATTATTTTGAATGAGGTTGAACTGGATTATTGTGCAAGGATAATTTAATTTTAAAGTTTACTTCGATGAAGGATTTGGAAATTTAATTTAAAGAGAGTTAGGATTTAATTCAATTTTTAATTCAATTTGTGAAATTGAATTAAATTGGAGAGATTTAAAAATTGTTTATAATTTAAAGAAGATAACTAATTTAAATTATTTTTATAGGGTAATTTATTTAAATTTATTTGCAAAAGGATTTGGGGATTTAGATTCATAAAATAGATTGAAACTTGGAATTTGAAAAGGAAAAGAAAAAGGATTTAAAAATTATATGTATTATGTCATCCATTGCAGCGGAGCCGTTTCATGAGCCGGGGGGGTGGATGAAGCTCCAAATCCTGTTTTGGAATGAAAGAGAGGAAAAAAATAGAAAGAAAAAAAGAGACTAAATTTCCTTCTTCCCCTTGGAATTTGGGAGGATTTTTAGCCAATGTCCTGTACGTTGAAAGTTATTTTCGTCGTACTTTTTGGTGGAGTTTTGGGTAAGTTTTTGCTAGTTTGGTTAAACTCTTGGTTTGATTCTTAAGGAATAATATCTACTCATTCAATTTTGGTTAAAATTTGTCGATACCCTCTATGTTTGGATTCCTTTTTTAGAATGAAGAATTTAAGGGTATTGAGGTGCAATCCACCAATTTGAGACCGTTTTGGGTAAGTGTTTGGGTCTTGAAACTGTAAATTTTTATGTAGTTGGGGTGATTGGGAATTTTGGCCTTATGCGGAAATCCTAATTGTGGTCTATAACTTAGGACTTGGCTTGTGATCTTTTGGAGCAAACACAAGTTAAGATCGATTGTACTTGGCTGAACTAAGACTTGAGATGAGTGTCTTTCTACTGGTTTGCTTTCAAACCAGTCATCCCCCTACACATCATTATGATTGGATTGTTTATTTTAGACAGATTGGACAAAAGTGAGGAAAATATCATGTATTATACATCACAAGCGTTTGTTCAAATCCGTGTTTACAAACTAAAGGACACGAGAGTTTAGGACATCATTCCCAACAGATTTGCTGTTGGAATTCGAGTTTCCAGTGGTTCTTAAAAGGTATATCATGAAACCCTCTTATTAGTTTATGAGCATGCTTAATTTAAAGCCAAAATTAATGAATTAGAATTTTTAATGATCTGTTTTACTTCCGCAACGTGTTTTCTAACTCTAAGAAAAGCAACTTAGGATGTGTTAGAGTCATCTGATGAAGGGGTGTTATCCAAGAAAGCGACGAAGCAAGATGAGCGATGGATACTAGAACGATGGGAGTGCTGGATTCAGTGGGTATTAGAACAATGGGTGATGGGCTTGGTGGGAAGGATGGACTCAGATGGAAGGATGGGCTCGGTGGGAAGGATGGGCTCGATGGAAGGTAGAGGAATGGGTTCACGGCAGTGGAGGATAGAGGATGAAATGTTAGAAATGAAAGCGATGAAAGATGAAATGATAGAAATGAAGCAATTATGTCATGTTTTATAAAGAAACAGGTAATCTTTTTTCTTTAAATCACTTGCCTTCATTTTTTTTTCTTATAATTAGTTAACTTTTTAGTTTCATATGAAATTATCATAGGTTGAACCAAGTGAGGAACTTTCAAATGCTACTGCAAGTGTACTTAAGGCAACAAATCTTCCTTTAACTTTTCTAATATCATCTCCATCGGTAAATTTATTTGTAACGTGATGAGAATTATTCTTGATTTTATTATTATCTTATTCTAATATCTCATATTTTTCTTTTGATAGAGTATCAATAAAAATAGTCAAATTAAGTACAAGTTATTAGATTGATATGACTCAGGAGAGATTGTTGCAGAAGGACGATGGTCTTCTAATGATCTAGCCGCTCTTGTTCATCACATTCCTATTAATCCACATGCAGTTAGAGTATGGGTTGATGTATCAAAGAAACCCGACACATATTTGTGGAGGCCTACATCTGAGA
Organism: Benincasa hispida; assembly: GCF_027475165.1. Lineage (NCBI taxonomy): Eukaryota > Viridiplantae > Streptophyta > Magnoliopsida > Cucurbitales > Cucurbitaceae > Benincasa > Benincasa hispida. The sequence goes on from NC_143480.1 coordinate 79,008,298, forward strand.
TGACGTGTATTGAAGAAGCTTTGGGCAGTACAGTTGCATGGCCATCTGATAAAGTGATTATTGGTATGTTATTTTCTATGCTTATTTATCTACATTTATTAAAAGATTTACTATATTTATTTAATATTCACTATTGTTGGTGTATACAAAATCGCATATTGATATAGATTTTATAAATTTATGTAGGTGAATGACATGATGCCTTACCAGAGGAAAAAAGAACCAACGATGATAGCTTAACTACGATTTTTGAACATTTGGTGAATTTTGAACACCTTGTATTTTGAGGGCTAACTTATGTTGTTGGTGTGGTCACTAAATACTTTATCTACCTTGTATCATTTCGACACAACTTTATTCTAGGAAATTATTGAATATTTTATTTTATAATGTTAATAGTTATGAATGGAAGTATTAGTATTTACTATGTTATGAAATATATTATGTGCATATATTTTCACTAAAATTGAGTACTTGAGCTACAATTTATCAAATCTAATTAATTAAAGAATTATTTTTGAAAAAAAAGTTACCTCTTTTATGACTAGGAGTTAAAGCTATACAAAGATTTCTATAGCAAGAATGAAACGCTATTAAAAAGTTATTATAATAATAATAATAATTGGAAAAAATTAAATGACATTACTATAGCATACAATTATAGCTATAAATACTATATTATAGCGTTGGAAAAAGGTTATTATATGCTAAAGATAATACATTATTTTAGCTATACAAACATATTATAGCTTTAATAAAAAACACTATCAAATATTTTTATAGCATCACACATAAGCTATATCTTCATACTTTATAATAGCATCCAATATAGCTCTATAAAAACGCTATAAAAAGTCCCAAACACTTAATAATATGGGTTGTCAAAACTTTCGTAAAAGACTATAAAAGGTCTTTTATAGCTTTTTTCATTAGCTATCATATCCTTTATTTCTTGTAGTGAATGGACTCATGGAAGTCAGTGGAGGATGGAGGAATGGGCTCGGTAGAGAGTGGAGGGATCGACTCACGGGAGCTAGTGGAGGATGGAGGAATGGGCTCGATGGAGGGTGGAGGAATGGGGTCATGAGAGGGTGGAGGGACGGGGTCACAAGACTCGGTGGAGTGTAGAGAGACAGAGTCACAGGACTCCATGGAGGGTGGAGGGATGGGGTCATGTGACTCTATGGAGGGTGTATTACACCAATGGACATTGGAGATAATGTCCATATCTACAAATTGTCCAAATACTGTCTTTTTGAAGAGGGGAAGCTGAGTGAGCGTAAGCTTCTCTTTCACTATCTTAGTAGCCATCTCAATGTAAGAGGATAGGCTGGTTGCTTGGCTTAGAAAATAATCCTAGGGAGGAATCTTGAATTGTCTAGCCATACTGCATAAAATAACAAAAAACACCAACAAATAAGTATTTTGTTAAATACTCACTCTTCGATGCATGCTACACAATACTCGATACTCAATACTCAATATATGATACACGCACATGCTACATATTGTCCATTCCTCATTACATGTGACTCAAAGGTCGATTACTGAGCACGGTTTGATTTTCCACCTTAATGACTAATCCTACTCAAATCCTAAACCGTAGATGATCTGAAAAACCAAAAATGTGAAAACCGAAACGGAAAAAATTCAAACTTCAACCAAACATGCAAGGTATGAAAAATGAAGATATTTTTCTTATTATTTGTTTTAAATGCTCTCAATTTTTGTGTGGCTGAGACACATAAAATAAATTTATCTTACAATGCTCTAAGTATTGTTCTTATGTCTTTTCTGTCACTGAAGGTTAAAACTGGTCATCTATGGTAAAACCGGAACTAGACTCAATTAAGAAAAATTAGTTTGTAATTTCTCAACCAAATTTTTAAGTTTGGTTTTGTTTTTTTTGTTTTACTTTCCTTTTTTCACGTAACGTAATTCCGTTTTTTTTCAAAATAATATTATAATTAAAAATACTATGACTAAAAGACTTAAAAAAATAAAGAACTAAATTCAAAGGCTTCCAGGAGAAAAAAAGTATACCACGTACTCTATTATTTGATAAACTATTTTTTCCCTTTTTAGTCAGAGTTTAACAACATTTTTGTTAGAAAACATAATGAGAATTTATTTTAAACAACACACTCCAAAATAAAAATTAGTATCTTAAAAATTAACTTGAATATAAAATAGTCAGAATTTAACTTGAGTTGAAAATTGTCTTAAAAATATGGTTAGAGTCTAACTCGAGTTAGCATTTACTACTACAACCACATGTTTCAACTAAAAATGTACTATCTTCATTAATCCATGGACAATACTTCCTTAAAAATGCAAGGAAGTGAGTGAGAAAGAAACTTCTTTCATAACAAGAAGAAATAGCAATTAAATAAAATCATTAATAATGGTTCCATAGTCAAAAAATTAGACACAACTCAATAAAAAGGAAGAAAATGGAGAAGAGTGAAAATCTTCACAATTTATAAAAATCAAACGGACACTTTCATTGAACTTTCAAAAACTTACAAGAGAAGAAAGCCAAACCAACAAATATATAATAATCATAATGATAATAATAATAATTTAAAAAGAAAAAAAAAAAGGGCCAAAGCCTCCATTGACAATGGATGAAGTGAAGCGCCATGAAAATAGGTTAGATCTTTCCACCTGCAGAGTCATTTGGGCTCTGTCCCTCAAGAACATACCCTACGAATATGTAGAAAAAGATCTCACCGAAAAAACTCCTTTCCTCCTTCACCAGAAGGTCTCCATGATCGTTGATGGGGGAAAATGGATCGCCGACTCCTCTGTTATTCTCGAATATATCGATGAGACGTGGCCTCAAAACCCCCTACTCCCTGTCGATCGCCTCGACAAAGCTACTGCTCGATCTTGGATTCGATTCATTGATGATAAGGTAGTTGCATCATTTGCCCTAAATTTTACAACTTTTTATAGGTTGACCGGAGTGATTATTGGCACTTTTTTTCTTTAAATTATCCCAATTTTTTATTCAATATTTTTCTTTAATTTACATCTTTGAATTCTGTGAGCAATAATATGTTCCTAAACTTCTCTAGCATATTTGACCTTTTTCTAAAATTAAATAATGAATGTGTGTGTTTTCAAATATGGCAGAGTTTTATAATCTAAGATGCTAATAGAATTCTTTATGTGTCAATCTGTTATTTATAATAATTTCCATGGCAAATCACGAGTGAGTATTATGACAATTGAGTTATGCTCATGAAATTTATAAATTTTTAATGATAAATAGATAGAATGATTTATTAGATATTAAATCATTTTTAGACCTTAAATAAAAAATTTAATGTTTTATTGACATTCAAGAGCATATTAAACAAAATTTAACACTCTTCTATCTATTATAAACATTTTAAAGTTTAATAATTAATAATTTAGATTGTTTATATCAAATTCTTATAAAAACATATCTACGGTATAAAATGTATATGTTTCGAGAGATCTATTCTATGATCGAATTTGTGCATTGATCGAGTTCAGCTTCAATTTATACTTCAATGAATGAATTTAAAAAGCTTATGCATTAATTTTGTTAGAATTAATCAAATAATTTAGAAGAAAGTGAAAAAAAATACATTTATAATGATCGGAGTATTGAATTCAGCGGGCGGTCGTGTCTAGAATGTTCTGTTCTGGCGGGAATGAACAGATAAAGGCGAAGCAGGAAAGCTTGGAAATGCTGCAAATCTTAGAAGAGGATGGGATCGGCGAGGAGAAATTCTTCGGCGGAGAGAAGATCGGGATGGTGGACTTAGCATTAGGAGAATTTGTAGAGTGGTTGGGAGTGTTTGAAGAAGTAATCGGCGAGAAATTGATGGAATCCGGTTCATTTCCTCGGCTAGAAGCTTGGAGCAGAGCTTTCATGGCAGTTCCGGCAATCAGAGAGAATCGTGCCGATCGAGATCGGATGGTGGAAAATTTCAAGCGTTATAGGGTTCGGCTTCTGCATCCTTCTTCAACGGATCATGATCTTAAGGGGTTTTTGGAGCTCTTTCGATGTGTCTGTGAACTCGTTTCTTGCCTTATTAGGATTCATTGAACCGTTTCCGTATTTTGTAAAACCAACTTATTACTCCGGTTCAGGTTACGATAGCTTTTTAAATATTTGTTGTTAATTTTACTTTTGAATAAAAAAAGTAAAATAGTATTTGATAGATTTTAATTTCAAATTTAAAAAATTAATTAGAATGTTAGATAACATCAATGATGTGAATCAAAGTACATTTCTTATTTTAATTAGTTTCGTAATTAATTTATAATTTACTATAGTATATATTTTTTAAAATTTGATATAATTTTAATTTTAATTAATTTTGTTATAATTATTATAAAAAATTGAAAATACATGTGAAAAATATATTAACATGAAAGAATATTATTATAAGACCCTTATTTAAATGGTTAAGAAATGAGCAGGTTTTTAACATATTTTTAAAAGTGATTATCCTAGATTAATTCATTATTTGATTTACCAAATAGTGGAGGCGGTTAAGATTTTTCCAAAATTACTTTTTACAATTGCAAAAGTAATTTCAAATAGAGCCTAAATTGATTTATGTTTACATATAAGTTGGGTTCATTTTAGGTAATTTTTGGATTTTGAAAAGTTCTTTTTTTTTTTTTTTCTAAAATGTTTATATTTTCTCCAAAAATACTAATATAGAGTTTTTAAAATTAAAATAAAATGAAAATTGAGACAACGACTAATGTGAAAAAAATGGAAAGGCAATCATGTTCGAATCACCTCCTTATCACACATTCGGATCGAGGAGGTTCTCACTTGGGCATCATTGACTCTTTTATCAACTACCTATATATAAGGGTAATTGAAATAAGTAGCACTTTTAGAATTAATAATTGATAAGTATATAGCAAGGTTCAAGTTGTAAATATGATAAAATCTATCACTGGTAGATTTCTATTAATAGTAGACTCTATGATTGTAGAATCATACTAGTGATATGATCTATGATGGATAGAATTTGAAAGTCGGATCTAAATTTTGTAATATCTTCAAATTCTTTTGCATTGTGCTATATCTTCTAATATTTTAGGCTTAATTGTTATATTTACAACTACTCCTTATAAATAGCATGATATCATTTACAACACCATTAATGTAAAGTCACGTAACATCTAATTTGTAAAGATGGATTATAAAAACAAATTATCAATATATCTTATGAAATGAAATCAATAGGTAACAAAATTCTTAATCTTAATTCTAGAATTGAAACTATACCCGAAGGTTAGGTATATTTTGTATAATTTAACTTAAAAATAACAAATGATAGTAGAATGAAAATAAAAAATAAGAAAGTAGAATGAAAATAAAAAACAACAACTTTCCCTATCTCAATTAGTTTTAATTGCAAAAAAGTCAAGATTAGAGAGTAAAGTAAATGAATTGGTTGACAAAGTCAAAAGTAAACGTAAGGACGAATAAAACACACTTCAATAAATAAGGAGGAAGAAGAAGACCTAACAGAAAAAGCTCATCCATTGACAATGGATGAAGTGAAGCTGTTTGGAAATTGGTCGAGTCCTTTCGTTTACAGAGTTAAATGGGCTTTGGCCATCAAAGCCATTCCCTATGAATATGTAGAAGAAGATCTCTACAACAAAAGTCCTTTGCTCCTTCACTATAATCCTATCTACAAGAAGGTTCCTATCCTCGTCCATGGCGGAAAATCTATATGTGAGTCTACTATCATCCTCGAATACCTCGACGAGACATGGCCGCAAAATCCCCTATTCCCTGTCGATCCCCTCGATCGAGCTACCGCTCGATTTTGGATCCGATTCGTTGAGGATATGGTAAGTTTACGCACAAGTGTTGGGATATAATAAAATTTCTGTCAAAACTCCTGATGACTTCAATTAATTAGGTCGATGTTCATAACTTTTGTTGACGAATTAAGGACATGTTTCAAAATTTGTTGTGATTTTAGATAACAGAAGAAAGAAGGAAAGGATGAAAGTTGTTATTAGATTAGAAAATAACGATCCTATAAATAATAATGAAAATATTTCATAATTCAGGGACTAACCACATGGAGAATGTTCTGTTCGAATGGGGAAGAACGCGAAAAGGCAAAGCGAGAGAGCTTGGAGATGTTGCAGATCGTAGAGGAGAAAGGCATCGACGAGGGAAAGTTCTTCGGTGGAGAGAAGATCGGGATTATGGATTTGATGTATGGAGTATTTGGATATTGGTTGGGAGTGATTGAAGAGCTGATTGGCGAGAAACTGATCCAAGTAGGTTGGTTTCCTCGGCTGCATGCTCGAATAACAAATTTTTTAGAAGCTTCAATGATTCGAGAGAATCGTCCGGATCGAGATCGGATGCTCGTCACATTCAAAGCCCTGAGAGAACGGGTTCTTCAATCAAAATGATGTTTGGCTTTTGAGTTGTATCAGAATGTAATTTGAACTGCTTTATATCGTATATGTATGTGTTTATGTGTGTGATATGTTGTACTACACTTCTTAGTTGTGATGAATAAAATGGCAGGGAGTGATTTTTATTTGGTAGGCAAAATATCTACGATACTGTCAAAATGTTATGAAGGCCTCATAGTTGATTCATAAAAATTAGAATGGATAATTGATTAATGGATTGCATAGTTTATTTTTCTAATAAAAAAGGGGATAAAGCCATTTTATCATATATCCCATTCAAATCTCTATACCTTCCACAAATCTTAAATTTAATTCATTAGATCTAGAAATTGAATATTGGAAAACCTAAGATTTAGTTGAATCCAAGGATGGGAGAAGAAATGAAGGTCCATGGAAGTTGGGCAAGTCCTTTTAAGTCATAGAGTGATTTGGGCTCTGCAACTCAAACACATATCTTTGGGATTAATGTCCTAAATCTCTCTTATATTCTCATTGTTTGTAAACTTATATTAACAAATTGTTATTATAAAATAATTGTTATTTTAACATATTTCTAATTTGATTTGAAATAGGTTTGATCTTTTATTTTCTTTTTAATAGGATTAAATTGAATTAATAAAAGATTAAATTTATACCATAGTTGTCTATAAGGAACCTTTGTCTAAGGAAGATTTTGTCTAGGCTGGAGTATTTAAGAAACAGAATGCCCCTACTTGAGAACTGACCTGAAAGGTGAATTAAACCATTTTATTATAAGCATGCACCAAATGATTTAGTTTATTAAAGTGTTTAATGAACAAAATTATTAATTGTTAAACTATCCAATATAAGAGTTAGATTGGGCAAATTTAACAATCACTTAGATAAATTAATTAGTTGATTTACCTAAGTAATAAACCCTATATTTTAAAATACTCAATAGGAGAAAAAAGATATATATGATACGCCATTTTTCACTCACATTCTCTTTTAAAGTTCACACTATGAGACTCATGCTTGGCCTTGAGACATTCTGGGAGGGTCCCCTTTCGGATGGTGTTTGTATGGGTCAATATCAAGATGAATGAAGAGAGTATTTATAGCAAGTGGGAGAATGATGTGTATTAACATGTCCTACGATCTCCTTCATTGGTTTTCATTGTGAGATCTTCTTCCATGGCCTCGAGGCGCCCTGGGAGCGTCCCCTTTGGATGGTTGTGCATTAGGTCAATATCAGGACGAACTCCAAAAATGGATAAGATCGCTTTAGTTTTTGCCTCATTCGGTTTTTCCCTTCGATTGGCTCATCAGGATAAAATTCTAGGGTCTAAAATGGAGGGTTACACTTATAAGAAATTGTTGAGAAAGTTATTTATTAACCAAATCAATGGTGACTAATTATTATAAAAATAAGAGTTAATCTGGTGTAATAATTGGTTAAGAGTGTCTCAATTTAGTGAAAAGGTGACTGGCCACTCTTTGGTGGCTTTTATCCAAAATCACGAAAGTATCATTGGAAAATTTAGATTTTAAATATGGTTCATTGAAAATTTTCTATATTGATTGGATTTATAACAGCTGTGTTAAAATCTAATGTAGATCAACTTGTTTTATTTCAGCAATATGTCAAGTTCGATTCTTTCATTGTTAGCCTCTTTAAATTTGAACAAAAATAATTATACAACTTGGAACGATTCACTTAAAATTTTTTTCATGGTTGACGACCTTAATTTCATTTTAACTGAGAAATGTCCTCCAGTCTCAATCCTTGATGCAATACGAAAGGTTGTGATGCATACAGAAAATGGACAAAGGCCAATGATAAGGCCTGATGTTAGGTTTTTAAAAGATATATATTTTCTATGTTAATTTCCCCAAAACCGTGTTGATTATTTGTTTTTAATGCTAATTTTATAGGTAAAATGGTCTTGGAGGTGTTTAAAAGTCATTCTGAGAAAATTGGGCTAAAAGGATAAAAAATGACCAAGAAAATCAACTAAGTTGAAGAGAATCAGAAAAATGACCAAAATTCCATCGAAGTTTCACCATTGAGTTTCAATGTCACGACCCTGGGAGAAGCGTCGAGCAATGCTTAAAGACAGAAGGCTCACTTTTGCTACAAAATAGGGTAGCGTTGCAATGCTCTGGATTTTGACGCGATTCTTCCCCTGCACGCGCCTCGCGTAACGCAGCGTCAAGGCTAGTGTCACGTCTCAAGCGCAATGCTTCTTGGATTTTTTTGGATTTAGTGTTGCAACGCTAACCTCAGAGTCGCGACGCTACCCTGCAAGTATAAATAGTTTTTCTTTCATTTTTGCTGAAAGAGAAGGGAGCATGATTTCGATGGAGGCTGGAATTTCTCTCTGTATCAATTAGTCTCTATAGTAATTTTGTTTCCTACTTAGTTTATATTTTTATTTCTTTTTGAATTGTAATCAATAACTTGTAATTATTCATGAATTTGTCTATGGATTTGTGAAGTAATTGAATCTTGTTTTTATTTCAAGAGTTCTTGCAAATTCTTTAGAGTTTTCTACTTGTCTTTATCATTAGAAATTTGATTTGAGCATTCTTGAATCTATTTTTAATTCTTGAAGTATGTTGAAGGATCTATATCTTGAACATGTTTAGTTTAGATGCTTGGTTTTGTCACACTCATGATCGAATGCGTTGCTTTTAATGTGTTCGTTAGAATGTCTAGCCAAGATCTACAAGAGGCAATAGTAATTGTGTGTTGAATGGCTATCCTAGGATGCATTAATTACTAGATTTGAAGAAAATTTGGTTAATTGAGTAAGCTATCTTAACAATTAATCAACGCAATTGAATCCTAGAACTTAATGCGCGTGTTTTCTATTCTATATGGCTGCTATCGAACTTAATAAAGGTAGAATCATGTAGATTGATTAGGGTTAGGGCTATCCTACATTAATTGTTGATTACGATCTCTTGACTAGGTTAATGCTAGTTGTCAGCCTTTGTAGAGACTAGTTTAATCTAGTTAAGTAGGTAGTTGCAAGCTTAATCCGATTGTGAATTAAATTTGTAGAATTCAATGATAAGAATACATTGAATGTCTAATTTGGATTAGAAGCAAGATTGTTCTAATTTTGGTTACAATTATCCTTTGTCTTTTCATTTTTAGCATGTTTCTTGTCTCAATAAAAAAACCCCCGTTTTATAGCTTTTATAGTTAAGCTTGATTAAAGAAAAGATTAAATAACATTTCCTTGTGGATCGTCCTCTTACTTCCACTTTAATTACAAGTTAGTTTAGGTTGTTGTTCGAGTTTTACAAATATTCTTTGTATTGAGTTAGTTAGAACTAACGACACCTACTTAGCTCTGAACAAAATGGCGTTAGGGGTAGATTGCATGTTCTTAACATTTTTTTTTATTAGGGTTGTAAAAATGAGCCTTATAAAATTTTTTGCTCTATTATCTTTGCATGTCTGGAACCCTTGAGCACCTGAGGTTGGGTTATGTGGATTTTAAGATCTTGATTGAATATATCTTGATTAGGCTCTATTACATTTCTATATCATTCTTTTTTATTCTCCTAAGAAACACAATATCATGATCTTGGCATTTTTTTTCTTTTATATGACTTGTTTTTTGCTTTCAACGCATGATTCATTTCTAAAACATGTTCATTCATTCAAGAATAGCATTCACTTAGTTTTTCATGATCACTTGTTTTTCTCAATCTTTTTATTCTTATCAATGAACTTTGATGACACATTCTCTCAAGCAATGATACAAATCAAATTTTAAACTTCTTAAATCTTTTCTAACAAAATTTTGAAACTTATTTTTCAAAAGAATCTTTCTTTTCCTTTTAACTTCATAAAAAATCAAATACTTAGTCTTTAGATTTATTTAGAATCTAAAAACTCTTAAAAACGTCATACCCACTTAATTTTCTTTGTCACCCCAATAGGAAAATTTTTTATCTAAGGTAAACTATCTTGTTTTAGTGATAAGTCTAGACAAAGAAGATAAAAAAGGGCCTAGAGTTTAAATAAAAAAAAAAGAAAAAAAATTGCTAGCACAAAACAAAACAAAAAGAGAGAGAGAGAGAAAGCAAGCTTGCTTCTTGCTTATTTATCTTAATCTTCACTAACACGTGTGTGTGTGAATGGATAGAAGTGAAAAGAGCTAACTCCGTCGTGTTAGTTAGGGCCCGCGAGAAAAGAGCGATAGGTTCCCTGCGGTGTGAGTGTGAAAGCTATCTCTCTAGGTAAAAGAAATGTCATTTACATTTAGTTTGTGTGAGTTTAAAAGGCACCCTTGTCCTAGAATTGTCTCTCATTTTTTGCAAGATAGGTATATTTTAGACCAATAACCGAGCCTATGTAGAGCGAAGAGGAATTGAGAGTTGGATATAGCCTTTCTACTAGTTTTAGCCTTTAAATAAACTAAAACTGAGTAGTCTTTTCTTTTATGGCTTTACAAGAAAAAGACGCTTTCTTTTTTTTAAAAAATAGACTTCAATTCTTTGTTAGAAAAATTTTAAAGGTTTAATTGTCATTTGTATCATTCGTTTGCTTGATTGTTGAAAAGAGAGATATAAATCAAATTTTTGTGTACACCAAATGAATATGTTGACATCTTTGAATGACTTCTTTGAATGAACGCACAATTGATATTCATGATTTTTCTTGAATGTATGCATATTTCTAGTTTAGACTTGCTCGGGACGACCAATAGTTAAGTTGGGGGTGTTTTGTTAGGTTTTTAAAGGATATATATTTTCTACGTTAATTTCCCCAAAATCGTGTTGATTATTTGCTTTTAATTCTAATTTTGTAGGTAGAATGTGAATAAACTCTAAACATAGAGAACCAATGAGTGGAAGCATATCGTTTCAAATCCCATTGTGAAAGAATATCAACATTTACAATCTCACACAGAATAGTTATGCATCAAGTCTAAATATAGCATGTTTCAAGTAAAAAATACAAAGTATCGAGTAAACATACCTTTAAAGAAATTTTCTTCTCATATTCCCTAACACCAGCAAGGCGCCCAACAACATGAACGCAACGCCTCTAGAATATCCTCTAACAGCAACGAGTGAAACTCGATCCTTGACCTTCAGATAGAAACTCAATACTACCACGAGGCTACCTTGGTATTTTTGGTGTGAGAATCCAAAAGATGTGGGCTCTGTATGGATTTGGTAGAGAGAGGGAGGAACTGAACGATAGTGTAGACGACCGAGTATGTGGGAGAAGACTGAATTCTATTGTACAGACTTGAGTACTCGATCGTTTAGTAATGAGTGACTATCGTATAGAATACTTGTTCCTTGATCTTTTACTCTCTCAAAGCTATCGTGTAGCTTTTTCTTCTTGTGCGTTGTATATGAAAAAATGAAAACGGTTTTCATTTTTATCCATCAGTTACCAAAAACTGATTATAGCTTCCCACTAAGTCAGTTATTAGGAGGAAAAAAAATAAAATCAATCTTATAATTAATTTAATTATAAATCAATATAATAACTAATTTATCATATTATATTTATAACCTATAGTTTTAATATCACATCTCATGCAATATATAAACCATAGTTCTTTTTCTCCTTTATGGCATTTAATATAAATCATATTTATATTAATTCCTCTAAATAATGTATCTAATACATCAAATCAATTATATCATATATAATTGAATCAATTTAATTATATCATATATAATCAAATTCCCTCTTGTTAATTTGAACATTTCAAACTAACCCAAAATCTTATTCTCAACATGAATCCATTGAGCTACCAAGGAGACCTTATGGACCTGTAGCTTGAAGCTCCAACAGTACGTGAATAACTGACTAAACTCTTTAATCACGATATCCACTATCTGTTAACTGCCGGGCACTCCACTAAAGACCGACAACTGCACTGTTCACATTACATATATATTTCTGTGTCCATTGGATATAACCAATCAGCAGTACGATGACCCTTCACAAATCGCTGTAAGTACAACTGGGCTAGTTTACCGTTTTGCCCTTATAGTTACATCTAACTCCTTAAGTACCACTGATTTCTTTAATAAATAATACGTCATAGTCCCACTATGAGTAAACCCTTCTCGGGCCAAGAGAAGGTATGGCGCCACATTGTTCAAGCCCTAGAATCAGCCTTTAAGGGAGCAATTTATCTACTTACCCCTACTTCTGGAAAAGAGTGAATTCCATCTTGTGTAGCTGAGTTCCTAGCTCCCCAATTAGATGAATCCCCAAAGTGGTAGGTTTGAGTCGGTGATCTGGCCATTCGCACCCATGCAAATCAAAGGACCGTCCTCATAGGCAGGAGTTCACAACTCACTCAGGATTAAGGTCATGTTACCTATGGTCATCCTAGTGAAATGAAAGTCTCTGTCATGAATGGTGTTATATAACGAGACTAAAGTCTCTTTCATGGTCCGGTCTTATACAAACTCCTTTGTATAGAGCATCCCTACTCGCATGTCTAATATATGAATTGCCAGAACTAGACCATTTGTAGCACTTTACAACACTTGTAACACCTACAGAGTGGGCCATACTCGTAGCATCACCAGGATAAGGTTTTCCTCCTTTATCTATATACTATAGACCATTTAGGTTATCACTTAAAGCACGATCCACTTGTATGTCTCCACATATATGCTTAAGTTACAAAGATAATTAGGGATCTTAGTTTATTGGTTTGTGGTTAATGCAAGCAACTAAAATATCTCATATTATAAATCACCAAATGTTTGTTCATACATATGTTTACAAACTACAAGACCCCATGAGATTTAGGGCATCAACCCCCAACAGAACGGTCCCCGAGGCGTTTAGGAGTTATTTCGAGAAAATCGGGCCAAAAGGATAAAAAATGACCAAGAAAATCAACTAAGTTAAAGAGAATCAGAAAAATTACCAAAATGTCATCGATTAATGCCATCGAGTTTCACCATCGAGTTTCAGCATCGAGTTTCAGCATCATGACCCTAGGAGAAGCGTCGAGCAACGCTTGAAGACAGAAGGCTCACTTTTGTTGCAAAACAGGGCAGCGTTGAAATGCTGTGAATTTTGACATAATTCTTCCCACGTGTGCGCCTCGCGCAACGTAGCTTCAAGGCCAACGTCACGTCTCAAGTGCAATGCTTCTTGGCTTTTTTTTTTTTCTTTTTCGATTTAGTGTTACAACATTGACCTCAGCATCGGACACTACCCTGCAAGTATAAATAGTTTTTCTTTCATTTTTGTTGAAAGAGAAGGGAGCACGATTTCGATGAAGGTTGGAATTTCTCTCTGTATCAATTAATCTCTGTGGTAATTTTGTTTCCTACTTAGTTTAGATTTTGATTTCTTTTTTAATTCTAATCAATAACTTGTAATTCTTCATGAATTTGTTTATGGATTTGTGAAGTAATTGAATCTTGTTTCTATTCAAGAGTTTTTGCAAATTCTTTTGAGTTTTCTACTTGTCTTTATCATTAGCAATCTGACTTGAGCATTCTTGAATTTGTTTTTAATTATTGAAGCATGTTGAATGATCTATATCTTGAACAACGTTTAGCTTAGATTCTTGGTTTTGTCACACTCATGATTGAATGTGTTGCTTTTAATGTGTTCGATAGAATGTCTAGCCAAGATCTACAAGAGGAAATAGTAATTGTGTGTTGAATGGCTATCCTAGGATGCACTAATTACAAGACTTGAAGAAAATTTGGTTAATTGAGTAAACTATCTTAACAATTAATCGACGCAATTAAATCCTAGAACTTAATGCCCGTTTTTTCTCTTCTATATGGCCGCTATTGAACCCAATAGAGGTAAAAGCATGTAGATTGATTAGGGTTAGGGCTATCCTACCTTAATTGTTGATTAGAACGCTCTCTTGACTAGGTTAATACTAGTTGTCCGCCTTTGTAGAGACTAGTTTAATCTAGTTAAGTAGGTAGTTGTAAGTTTAATTCGATTATGAATTAAATTTGTAGGATTCAATGATAAGAATTGCATTGAACATCTAACTTGGATTAGAAGCAAGATTGTTCTAAATTTGGTTATAGTTATCCTTTGTCTTTTCATTTTTAGCATGTTTCTTGTCTTAATAAAAAACCCTCATTTTATAGCTTTTATAGTTAAGCTTGGTTAAAGAAAAAAATGGAATAACATTTCCTTGTGGATCGACCTCTTACTTCTACTTTAACTACGAGTTAGTTTAAGTTATTGTTCAAGATTCACAAATATTGTTTGTTTCGGGTTAGTTAGAACTAACGATAACTACTTAGCTCCAAACTCCTGAGTTTACATTTTGGCGAGCATACTTGATGTCTTAGCCAAAAGATTTGAAAGCATGGTTACTGCACTTCAGGTCATGCAATCAATGCAAGAATTATTTGGGTGAGAGTCCTCACAATTCAAGGAGGATGGAGTTGTCTTGGACGAAACCAATAATGTCAGCTCCCTAAATGAAGTCCAGTCCATATTGAATTTCAAGGGATTGATAGAGGAGGCAATTGTGGCTAACTCTAGTGAAATTCATCAAAGAGGTTTGACCTCTGAGATAAATCTTGGAGTTTATACCAAGGGGTTTGAAGTTGACCCCACTACTCTTTTTAAAAGGAAAAAATTGATCGATAGTAAATCTAATTTGCTTGTCTTGAAAATGTGCTTAGTGGAGAATGAATATTTTGCCTGGATAATTGATTCAAGGGCCACTAACCACGCCTTTTCTTCCTCTCAGGGTTCTAATACCTAGGCACAGTTAGAAGCTGGAGAGATGACTCTTCAAGTTGGTACTGGAGAAATCTCTTCATCTGTTGCCGTAGGCTGACTCAAGTTACTTTTAAACAAGAAACAATATATGTTATTAGACAATGTATATATTATTCCTAATATTAAGAGAAATTGAATCTCTGTTTCTTGTTTGATTGAACAAAAGTATTCTCTTTCCTTCTCATAAAATAAAGTGTTTATTTTCTAAAATGGAATGCAGAAAGACTTTACTTCAATGGAAAGTAACTTGTATGTACTAAGACTGCTAGTTACAAAGGTTGTCTTTAATACTAAAATGTTCAGAACGACAATAACTATTAAAAGACCAAGAGTTTCTCGTAAAAAAAATTCCCACCTTTAGCATCTAAGGTTAGGTCATATTAATCTTAATAGGATTGAGAGATTTGTAGAAAGTGAACTTCTAAATGATTTAGAAGAAAACTCTTTTCCTGTATGTGAGTCATACCTTGTCGACAAAATGACTACTGGAAAAGATTATAGAGCCAAAGAGACCTTTGAGCTTATACATTTAGATTTCTATGATCCGATGAATGTAAAAGAAAGATGAGGGTATGGACATTCCATTTCTTTCATAGATGATTATTCAAGATATGGGTATCTTTATGTAATGCAACACAAGTTTGAAGCCGATGCGTTATTTTATGAGGTGGAATTATGGATGAAATGCGATGATGAAAATGCATTGAGCACTCAAGTTTTCTCAGTGGAATCCAAGTGTAAACCCCACTGAGTTTCTTGGTAAGTCCAGGGTCGAACTCAGGGACTTGGGAAAATAGGTTGCGGTGGTAATTTCAGGAAAATCCTTGCGGTAATCGGTAACTCAAATAGTTGTTGGTTTTGTTTATTGCGGTATTGAAATAAATAAATGCGGCAGATTTGAGAAAAGTTTGATTGTGTGATAGATGCACTGAGTAAGCGGATGAACGGGTTGAGAAGGTCTTTAGCTAGCGTTACTTGGGAATGCAATAGACTATGCGATCATGCTACATCCATGCACAGCAAGTCATTTTCCAATGCAAATGCGGTGCTCCTAAGTCTAGGATGCACTTGTTAAATGCAAAAGTGTCCATAGAGCTTATTCCTAAGTCTCTACTCTTTTCCTATGTAATGATGCAAGATGCACAAAGGCAAGGTGACCGCACACAATCATATCCTATCTCTAGGATGCATGCAATGCGTTAATAGCAAACAGTGCTTATTCCTAAGCTCCTATCTCTTGATTATGCGTTCTAATTTGACTCTCTCGAGCCAAGATTCTAACCTGACTTTTCCAAGCCTAGATCCTATTCTTAGACTACCCTCCCGAGTATCTCTAATGGATGAATGAAGCATATACAATACAAGACAATCGCATAGAATGAAGATCCTCAGTTGTGCTAGCTAAATGCTTCTTAACCCATTCAACAAATTTAGCTACTCATGCGTGATAAACAGAGAGTGAACAGATATAGAGAAGTAAATTCCATTTCTATAAATGAGTTTAAATACACAATAACAATGGAAGATAAAGATAGAAAGCTTGGTAGCAATCCCTTGCTGCCCAAGGCTTTTACACTGGCAACTCTATTCAGTTCAAAATATATTCCTGCTTCCACAGAAGCTGGCCCTCTCTCTGATCTTGAAGCTTCTGGTGCTCTCCCAAGCTTACCGGAATGATCTGTCGGCACAATCTCCTTCTCTTGTGTCCGCCTTAAAATAAAAGAAAATCTAAGAACACGGTTAAACTATGAACAGAACTTGTGAACTCGTGAGCAGGTGAACCCTTTTTCTGAAGGATGCCTTTGGTATTTATAGAGCTTCGGAGTGAAGGGCGGCCTCTCTCTTATGATTGCATAGATGAGATGGCTTTAATTCCCTGACTGATGCGCCGAATATTTGTCACCGAAAAGCTAAATGTACTTGTTATCGTTAGCGGCTGTCAACTTAATTCGGATTCGACCGTCATTAGTTTTCTGTCCCATCATGACTAATTATGTCTTTCGCCGATATGCGCCCACCAAGTTGCGCCAGCTCCATGCGGCAATCCTTCTTGAGCAGATGTTTGTGAACACAAATCACCGCAAAGCCTTGCGGTAATGCTGCGCTCATCCATTGATTTCTTGTTATCGCTCTTTTCGCCTTGTGTCAACGCATATTCTGCATAAAAATACAAAAATCAACTATTTCTATGCGATGAACGAATGCGATCGCAATGTTATAAACTTAATGCTTTTTGGACGCAATCTAACACATTTTATCAATGCAAGCCAGCATTGTTTAAGAACTTAGCATTGTAATAATGTGCATTTCTGCCCGTTATCAATATTCCTAAAAAATTTCAGGTATATAAGGTTAAGGTTGAAAACTTGTTAGGTAAAAAGATAAAAACGCTTTGATCTGATAATGGTGGAGAGTATATGGACTTAAGATTTCAAGACCATATGATAGAACATGAAATAACATCTCAACTCTCAGCCCCTGGCATACCTCAGCAAAATGGTGTATCGAAAAGGAGAAATAGAACCCTGTTAGACATGGTTCGGTATATGATGAGCTATACTCAACTTCTTGACCCGTTTCGGGGATATGCAGTGGAAACTGTTGTTTATATCTTAAACAATATTTTCTCAAAGAGTGTTTTTGAAACACCTTATGAGCTTTGAAGAGGTCATAAATGTATTTTATGCCACTTAGGATTTGGGGATGTCTAGCACACGTGTTAATGACAAACCCAAAGAAGTTGGAACCTCGTTCAAGAGTATGCCTATTTGTAGGCTACCCCAAGGAAGCGAGAGGTGGGTACTTCTTTGATCCAAACGAGAACAAGGTATTTGTATCGACAAATGGTACTTTTTTTAAAGAAGATCACATGGGGGACCACAAACCACGAAGCAAAATAGTATTAAGTGAAATTTTTAATAAGACTCTGAGACTTCAATAAGGATTGTTGAAGAGACTAGTACATCAATAAGAGTTGTGGATGTCAGTTCTGTTGGGGTTGATGCTCTAAATCTCATAGGGTCTTATAGTTTGTAAATCTTGTATGAACAAACTTGTATGTGATTAATAATATTTGATATTTTATTCACTTTGTCTATGAAATATGTGATATTTTAGCTGCATTAACCACAAACCAATAAACTAACATCCAAAGTTATCGTTGTAGCTTAAACATGTATGTGGAGACATATAGGTGAATCATTTTTAAGTGATAACCTAAATGGTCTTTAGTATGTGGATAAGGTTGGTTACCTTATCCTGGTGACAATACGAGTATGGTCCGCTTTGTTGATGTTACAAATGTTGTAAAATGCTCCAAACGATCTGATCATGGCCATTTATGTATTAGACATGCGAGAGAGATATTCTATACAAAGGAGTTTGTATAAGACCGGACCACGAAATGCTTAGTCTCATTATATAACACCATTCATAATAGAGATTTTCATTTCACTAGGATGACCATAGGTAACATGACCTTAATCCTAAGTGAGTTGTGAACTCCTACCTACGAAGGCAGTCTTTTGATTTGTATGGGTGAGAGGGCAGATCGTCGATTCAACAAGCCTACCATTTTGGGGATTCATTTGATTGGGGAGCTGGGAACTCAATTGCACAAGATGGAATTCACTCCTGGCCCGAGAGATGTATGTTTAAATTATATGTCATATAGTATGCCATAGTCTTAAATCCCACCATAAGTTATGCATTTCATCTCTATATTGTAAGACTTATGATATAGTAGCTTGCATGAATAAATTACTTTAAGAGCATTCTCATGCATCATATAATATAAGAGTTATATTTATGCATGCATTAAGCATATTCATGCATCATCTTTATATTATAAGTGCTATAGTATAAGGGTGTATGGAAGCATGTATGCTTAGTTCA
The DNA here is from genome assembly GCF_027475165.1 of Benincasa hispida. Lineage (NCBI taxonomy): Eukaryota > Viridiplantae > Streptophyta > Magnoliopsida > Cucurbitales > Cucurbitaceae > Benincasa > Benincasa hispida. Next base: position 79,027,373 of record NC_143480.1, read on the forward strand.
TTACTTCTTTATATAAGAGTTATATATAGTAATGAATGGACATTGCATGAAGCATGACACATAGGTTAAATTTATAAGAGTTATAAATATCTAGTATAGCTTAGCAATGTGGATGATTTTGGTTGTTTCCTTTTATAAGTGTTATAATGGAAATTAGAACTAAAATTAATAAGAAAGAGATGCATGCAAACTTAGGCTTAAATCTTGTTTTAAAATAGTTTTAGAATTTGATGGAGATAGACCTAAGATCACGGGTCTAATGGGATTAGAAACCTAAGTTAATATTTGAATCCATTTAATAGGATTAAATTGACTAATAAAAGATTAAATATGTACCAAATCTATCTATAAGGGACCTTTTGTCTAAGACGGGTTCTATCTGGGCTAGGGTACTTAAGCTGATGGAAACGAAACACCTCTACCTGGGAACCTACCTGAAAAGGTGAATTAGATAGATTTGTTGCATGCATGCGAATTTGATGATAGTCTGTTAAAGTGTTTAATGGGACTTGATTCGAACTTGTTTAATTATCAAAAGCAAAAGTTGTTTTTTAGCAAATTAAACTCATACTTAGATAAAATTAGCAGCCAGACTGTCTAAGTTAATGAATCCGTGGGTAAAACATTCAGTGAGAGGAACTTGGGTATATGATACTTCACTTAAACCTCTTCATGTTTCTCCCTAATGTTCACACCGTGAAATCTATCCTCAACCTCGAGGAACCCTGGAAGTGTCATCCTAAAGGATGGTGTTTGGGTAGGTCAATACCAAGGTGAATGTAGAGAATGTTCATAGTAAGTGGGAGCAGGATGTGTGACAACATATCCCACAGTCTCTCTCATTAGGTTGGATAACATTTTGTGCATCACCCCCCCTAAAGGATGGCAGTTTTGCACTACTATTTATCTAATCTCATGTATACGATAAGGTCGCTTTAGTCTCTTGTCTTAATTTGCTTTTTTCCTACGATGGGTGCATTAAGGCGGGACTCTAGGGCCTAAAATAAGGAGTTACACTTACACGAAATTGTTAAAGGTTAACAATTCTTGACCGAAAAATGGTGACTATTAGAGTCAGTTACAAGAGTTGTTTCTGTCTAATGGTTGAGAATGTCTCATCCTAGTGAAAGGCCACTCGATCACCCCATCGGTGACTTTTGTCTTGCCTCGTTGGGGCATCATTGCAAAACAGATTTCATTTCACTTAGGGAACATAAGAACTATTTTGCTAAAACTAAAATTGGTGTTAAAAGTGATAATGCATAGATTTATTAAGTTTGTTCATGTTTTTTCAACAACTTTTAAATGGCTACAGCCACATTAGCTCTAGTGTCGATAAACTAACTGGCGAAAACTACGTTAGTTGGAAAAACACGATTAATACTATACTGATCATCGATGACCTAAGGTTCGTCTTTACAGAGGAGTGTCCTCCTATTCCTACTCAGACCGTCGCTCGAAATGTTTGGGAGGCTTATGAGAAATGGACACAGGCAAACGAAAAGACCCGGGCTTACATCTTGGCTAGTCTGAACGATGTTTTGGCTAAGAAGCATGAGCCTATAGTCTCTACGTGTGAGATCATGGAGTCCCTACGGGGAATGTTCGGACAACCATCGGGACAGCTCAAGCACAAAGCTCTGAAATTCATCTTCAACTCCAAAATCAAGGAGGGTACATCTGTTCGAGAACACATTCTAAACATGATGTTCCACTTCAATGTGGTGGAGATGAATGGGTCTCGCATTGATAAGGGCAGCCAGGTTAGCATAATTCTGCACTCATTGCTAGAAAGCTTCCTACACTTTGTTAACAATGTTGTGTTGAACAAAGTTGACTATTCCCTTACAACTCTCCTCAACGAGTTGTAGACATTCCAATCCTTGCTGAAAAGAATGGATTAAAAGGTTGATGAGGCAAATGTTGCTTCATCATCTAAGAAGTTCCATCGGGGTTCGACCTCAGGAACTAAGTCTACACCTTCTACTTCTAACACTTCTAAGTGGAAGAAAAAGAAGGGTGGTAAAGGGAAAGGGAAGGCACCTGCTAACCCACAACCTATACACCTCAGCAGAATGGTGTATCAGAGAGGAGAAATCGAACCCTGTTGGACATGGTTCGGTCTATGATGAGTTACGCTTCCTTACGTGACTCGTTTTAGGGTTATGCAGTGGAGACTGCAGCTTATATCTGAACTGTGTTCCCTCCAAGAGTGTTGTTAGAACACCTTTGGAGTTATGGAATAGTTGTAAAGCTAGTTTACATCATTTCAGGATCTGGGGTTGCCCAACACGTGTGCTTGAGGCTAATCCTAAGAAACTGGAACCACGTTCATTGTTATGCCTATTTGTAGGCTATCCCATGGGAACGAGAGGTAGTTATTTCTATGATCCTAAAGAAAAACAAAGTATTTGTATAAAAAAATGCTATTTTTCTTGAGGAGGACCACATAAGGGAGCAAAGACCTAGACGTAAAATCGTGTTGAATGAACTTTCCAAAGAAACTACTGAATCTTCAACCCGAGTTGTTGAAGAGCCTATTACCTCAATAAGAGTTGTTGAAGTAGGTTCATCTAGTAGGTCAAATCCACCTCAAATGTTAGGGAACCTCAACGTAATGGGAGGGTTGTGAACCCACCTATTCTCTGTATGGGTTTAACTGAAATCCTAGCTATGGTAGCTGATGGCGAGGTTGAGGATCCATTGTCTCACAAAAAGGCAATGGAGGATGTTGACAAAGATGAATGGATCAAAGCCATGGATCTGGAAATGGAGTCTATGTACTTCAATTCAGTTTGGGATCTTGTAGATCAATCTGATGGGGTTAAACCTATAGGTTTTAAATGGATCTACAAGAGGAAATGAGGTGCTGATGGGAAGGTGCAAACCTTCAAGGCTAGACTAGTGGCAAAGGGTTATACCTAGGTAAAGGGAGTTGACTATGAGGAGACTTTCTCGCCTGTTGCCATGTTGAAGTCTATCCAGATTCTCCTATCAATCCTCATATTATGACTATGATATATGGAAAATGATGTCAAGATTGCTTTTCTGAATTGCAATCTTAAGGAGACCATTTATATGGTGCAACCCGAGGGATTGATAATCCAAGGTCAAGAGCAAAAGGTTTGCAAGCTTAATCAATCCATTTATGGACTGAAATAGGCATCTCGATCTTGGAATATAAGATTTGATACTAGGATAAAATCTTATGGCTTTGATTAGAACGTTGATGAGTCTTGTGCTACAAGAAGATCATCAACAGTTCAATAGTTTTCCTAGTGCTATATATAGATGATATCCTACTCATTGGGAATGATGTAGGCTTAATGACTAGAGTTAAGAACTGGCTAGCAACCCAATTCCAAATGAAAGATTTGGGAGAGGTTCAATTTGTTCTTGGTATTCAGATCTTTCGAGATCGTAAGAACAAAACGCTAGCACTGTCTCAGGCATCATATATTGACAAGATGTTGATCAAGTATTCGATGCAGAACTCCAAGAGGGTCCTTTTGCCTTTTAGGCATGGATTTACTTTGTCTAAGAAACAACATCCTAAGACACCTCAAGAAGTTGAGGATATGAGACGGGTCCCTTATACATATGTCATGGGTAGTTTGATGTATGCAATGTTATGTACTAAACCTAACATCTACTATGCAGTGGAGATAGTCAGTAGATATCAATCTAATCCAGGATATAATCACTGAACAGTCGTTAAGAACATCCTCAAGTTCTAAGGATTTGATCCTTACAGGATACACGGACTCTTATTTTCAGATTGATAGGGATTCTCAAAAATCTATATCAGGATCAATGTTCATCCTTAACAGAAGGGCTGGAGTATGGCGAAGCACCAAGCAGGGGTGCATCACGGACTCCAACAAGGAGGCTGAGTATGTAGCGGCTTGTGAAGCTGATAAGGAGGTCGTTTGGCTCAGGAAATTCCTGACTGATCTGGAAGTTGTTTCAGACATGTCAAAGTCCATCATACTTTATTGTGATAATAGTGGTGTTGTGGCTAATTCCCGTGAGCCTAGGAGTCATAAGTGTGACAATCACATAGAGTGGAAGTATCATCTAATCCAAGAGATTATGCATCGAGGGGACATGATTGTCATGAAGATAGCTTCGAAGCACAACGTTGCTGATTCATTTACGAAGGCCCTCACGGCTACAATGTTTGAGGGTCATATGCAGAGTATGGGTCTATAGGACAAACTACTGCTGGACTAGGGCAAGTGGGAGATCATGTAATGGGCGTGTTATGCCCTAGTTTATTGTTTTGTGTACTTGTATTTTCTTATCTTGTACACCCCACTAGCTTTAGGACAAGATGGAGATTGTTGGGGTTGATGCCTTAAATCTCGTAGGGTTCTATAGTTTGTAAACCTTATATGAATAGACTTGTATGTGATTAATAATATTTGATATTTTATTGTCACACTCCTTCCCACACTTCTCTTCGAGCCTAGGAAAGGACATGACTGCAACAGTAATCAACCTTTTTGCTGACACTTACTGCCTAATAATTCTAGCGAAAATAACTCTGATACCAACATGCAATCTCATACATAGCGGATGCCTCTATGGCTAAAACATTAAGTTGACACACAAAATATTTAGAGAGATTACATTATTAGGTTTCATAAGTCCCGAAGCCCAAAACCTTATGTCCCTATATGACCAACTGTAACATGTGTACAATATTTAGAGTAACCACCTAACAGACGGGTTATAATAACTTTGTCCTTGAGTGGCAGAGCAAATACAGAGCTACCTTCTGAGGGTTTGACCGCTACCTGGGGGAAAGGAAAACATTTGAAAACGGGGTGAGTTTGCTAGCCCAATGAGTGACTTAAGAAAGAAAACTAATTCTCATGCAAAAGTCTCAATAAAGAGATTAAACTGAAATATAAATTTCCACAGTAACCTTGTACTGCAATATAAACATTTTCCAAGCATAAAGCATATAAAGTTGATTTCATCATAAAACATTAAATTGTTCCTTAGTTGAGAATAACCCTACTATGGTTAAATCCCAACGTCAATTGCTAGTCAAGAGAGAACCCTTTTGCTCAATCTCTGACTTTAACTACCTACGTGCATGTGGCCATAACTAAGTACCGTCATACCTTTGGTACTTCTGCTCAGATACGTTCTCAGAACTTGTCCCTCAGTATCGAGCTACTTGGATACCTTCTTAAATGTCCCTCGGTATCGAGTTTCAAGTAAAACTAGTCATACAATGAATTTCTCTTTAAAGCATGTAAAGCATAACACATAGAAAACATGTCTTTAAAGATGTTAACGCATGCTTTGTGTAATTAAATACACATAAATAGTTTTTCAGTAAACTTTCATACATGGCATGCGTTTAAAACATTACTCATGGTTTGCTTGAAAATTACTTTGTAAAACTAGCTAGTATGATAATAATCTTTCTTTAAAACATTGTAAATATTTAGTCACTCACAACTTTTAGAATTATTCCTCAAGGGTCGATATGCTTCTATTACTGGTGTCAATCCTGTGGACACAAAAGCATATATTAGCTACTAGCATAAGTCTCCCTTTTGAGACTAACCCTTAAGTCTTTGCGTTTAGCATTCCTTTTTGAAGACTTTCACAACAACGCACCTTGCTGTAGGTTTAGACACTTAGGAATTTCTTTGAGATTTGGCTCATGCAAAGCTTCCAACCGCTCTTCACAAACGCAACACCACTTATGCAACCAACACTTTTCTCTCTAAGTGTTCTTTCAGCTGCATATGGTAGTCTTCAAGGTTGCTTATGTGTCCAAGACTCCACTGCAAGCTCTCCTCGGCCTACACAGCAGGTCCAACGCATGGAAAAGCTCAGCCCTTGTCTGTCCAAGCGTTTCCTTCGAGCTATCAGCTTATTCAACTCAAGCAGCTGCCTGCTTGTTTATGAAATTCCATATTCATCTTACGAAATTAATAACTCGAATTCTTGAGCTCATCTCAAGAATTTCCTTCTACAAACTTGTTAAGAATTGTCTCAGAAATCTTACCTCAAAATTTCAGCTTCATACTTCTCATGGTCTATTCTAGAGACTTAATTTTTTAACGATGGCCCGGATTCACCCGAGAACAGAACCTCTGGTCCTTTTTCTCCTTCTCCGGCCTTAATCCGATAAGTACTTCTTTTGGAAGTATCTCCTCTGAAAGTAGACTCTTAGAGCTTTCCAATGACACCAAGACTCTAAATTTTCATGGAGGAATTGATCAAACTAATCGTTTGAAGTTTGACCTCCCCTATTTATACTGCTTTCCACCACTTCTCATTAAAGCATAGCGTGACACTTCATTTTTCATGGAGTTAAATCTAGTGCTAAGGACATCTGGTGTTTTTAATCAGTGATTAATGCCGATCAACACAAGTCCAATCATTTAGCTCACTGCCCCATCGTTTAGCTCATCCTTTAGTAACCTCACGCTGATGCTTGTCACCCGACGATCTCGCACAACGCATAGCACACTGATGCCCATCGTGTAGCTCTGACGCCCATCGTCTAGCGCAGCATGGCTATCATCTAGCGCCCATGCCCATCGCGTAGCGCCATCTCCCAGTGTCATTATCTAGTGCTGATGCCAATCATATAGTGCCAATGCCCCATCGCTTAACGTTATCATCCAACGCATAGCGCTATCGTTTAGTGCGACCCTTCACATCGTCTAGCATCACACTTTGCCGCACGATCGCCTACCGCATCATTTAGCTCTGCACATTTTCTATTCGATCGCCTACCTCGTCACGTAGTGCCACTCATTTGCTAGACAATCGTCTACCTCATCGTGTAGTGCCGCTCATTGCTACACGATCGCCTAGCGCGCGCAACTCCAACGCCCAGCGCCCATGCTCGCACACATTTGAGGCTGCCGCATACTTTACTAACCTCTCAAGACATTGGTTGCCACATGCTTTCCTACGCATAGTTTTTCTCTTGGCCATACCTTAGCTTCCTTCAATGCCCAAATAACCTCTCAAATGGTCAACGCATGGCACAACATTTAACCAATTTTCTAGCCTCCAATGCATGTGTTATAATTAGTCAATTTTTCAAGCTTTACCCAAGAGTCAAATTTTCAAATTCAAACTTTTCTTCTAACTTTTCACCCTTTTCTCTACAATTACACATTAGTTCTCACATCCACCTACTCACTACACTGGTCTCAGTAGGGAACATACACATGTAGAGAAATTAGGCTGAGGGTTTACATTTGTTCACTTTGTCTATGAAATATGTGATATTTTAGTTGCATGAACCACAAGCCAATAAACTAACATCCAAGGTTATCGTTGTAACTTAAACATGTATGTGGAGACATACAGGTGGATCAAAGGAGTTTGCATTAGACATGAGAGCGGGCATATTCTATACAAAGGAGTTTGTATAAGACCGGACCACGAAATGCTTCGTCTCATTATATAATGTCGTTTATAATAGAGATTTTCATTTTATTAGGATGACCATAGGTAACATGACCTCAATCCTGAGTGAGTTGTGAACTCCTGCCTATGATGATGGTCCTTTGATTTATATGAGTGAGAGTGGTCAGATCACCGACTCAACAAGCATACCATTTTGAGGATTTGTCTGATTAGAGAGTTAGGAACTCAACTACACAAGATGAAATTCACCAGTTCCCTAAAGCAGGCATAAGTCCTCTCTTGGCTCAAGAGGGGTTTAGTCATAGTAAGACTATGATCTATTGTTCATTAGAGGAACCAATGGTACTTAGGAAGTTAGATGTAACTACAAGGGCAAAACGGTAATTTGGCCTAACTGTACTTATGAGCAATTTGTGAAGGATCATCATACTGTTGATTGGTTATATCCAATGGGCACAGAAATATATCTGTAGTACGAAGAGTGCACTTGTTGGTCTTTAATGGAGTGCTCGACAGTTAACGGATGGTGGATAATGTAATTAAAGAGTTTAATTATTTATTCACGTACCGTTGGATCTTCAAGCTACAGGTCCATAAGGTCCCCTTGGTAACTCAAAAGGATTTAGTTAAGAATCAGTTTTTGAGTTAATTTGAATTGTTCAAATTAATAAGAGGGAATTTAATTATATATGATATTATTAAATTGATTCAATTATATATGATATAATTGATATAATGTATTTGATACGTTATAGTTTAATTGGAGGAATAAATATTTGAATGTGATTCAAATATATTTTCTATGAATGAGATTCATAGTTGTTATATTTAATATAAATATGATTTATATTAAATACTATAAAATAGAGAAAAAGAACTGTAGTTTATATTGTATATGATGCAATATTAAAACTATAGATTATAAATATAATATGATAAGTTGGTTATCATATTTATTTATGTTATTTATTATTTTGAATAATAATCCTATTTTCTCTCCAACCACTTTAGTGGGTCGTTAGTTGGTTTTTTATGGCAAAAGAAATAAAAAGATTAGTTCTATTTTTTTTTTCCTTTAATGCAACAAAATCTACCCGAGTTTTTAGAGCCTATACGATAAACACTCTTGGCTATAAGATTGAGGTTTTTTTTGCTATACAATAGTGCTTCTTCTTCAATCGTTTTCCTCCTCCAAACTCTCAAACTCCCTCCTAACTAAAATAGTCAGAGCCCACCACTCTTGGGTTCTTACCCTGAGAATACCAAGGACTTCAAGTGGTAGTGTCTTCAACCTTTTGGTTCGTGAGTTTCTTAAAGAGGGTCTTCAAGTTATTGTTTGCTATTTGGAGAGTTCGTGATTGTTCGAGGGTTGTACGAGAAGAAGTCTTCTTCAAAGGTATAATTACTTGAACCCTTTTTGTTGTTTGAAAAGCATGTTGTAATTTTACTTAGAATGCATAATATGTATGTTTGCTGTAAATTTATGTTTTCAATCAAAATGGAATTTGGACGATCCGCTTCCACTCATGGATCTCTTTGTAAACGAGTTCCTTCAAGTTCAAAATTATATCCATTTCAAGAGTTGAGATTGCCTCGACGTAGTGGGAGGGTTATGAACCCACCTATTTGTTACATGGGTTTAATAGAAGCTTAAGACAATATACCTGATGATGGGGTTAAGGATCTATTGTTACAAGAAACAAATGGAAGATATTGACAAGGATGAATGGATTATTGATAACTTGTAGAAATACAAGTTATTTATGTTGCCTTATCTAGATATTGCGGCCAAAAGAGAAGGAATATGCATTGATTGTATGAAAATTAGCTTAAAAATACAATAATTATGAATTAACACAATTACACCCACTAACATCGTCAAGATGGTAGAAGAGGATATTTTTACTCTGTTTTGTAGGAAACCAAGTCACGCTTGTGATCAAGGCTCAACGAGAAACTGAACAACGCATCTCTGTTACATTGCTCCCGTCAATCAACAATGAAGAGATGATTAACGCAATGATGGCGCAATGCGATAGTCGATCCCGAGCTGAATTTTAATCGCATGTAGTAATAAATACAACACCGCATTCGAGCAACTGATCGAAAGATGCATTTGAGCAACACAAAGGCGGAGGATTGCGACACGTGTACAACTAACCATTGTGTAGATTTGACGGTCTGATTGCATAACAGAAAGAATATTTATTCCTCCATCTTTGGAATTTCCATAACAAGAAGTGGGGTCCACAAGCCAAGAGTCAAAGCTTTTCACCTATAAATACCCCCATAGAATTCAGAGAAGATATACTTGAGACGGGTATAATTGATATGAGGGCTAATTACTGCTGAATTATCGAGAGAGAGACTAAGCTGAGTACTGATCGGAAGAAATCTGGGAAGAGAAGAGACATGGCCGAGAGGTAAGTCTCATTGCGATTCTTCCAAATCCCTGCCGTGAAGCTCTGTGTTTAGATCCCTGCTATCGATTGAGCAAGCTTGAGAGGGAAACTCATCCTTCTGCATGATCCATCCACACCGGTAAGCAAATCTCCATCCAGATCAGCGCTAAGACGTTGGCGTTCATTTGTATTTGTTTCTAACTCTATTTTCATCAAGTTTATTTCATCTTCTTAATCTCTTCATTCACAAATCATGTATCAGACGCTAAATAGTTTTATTGAAACGATCATTTCCATTTCCACTTCTCTGTCTATTTTCGCTCCTCTGTTTATCGATTTCTCCATGAAGTTTTCTTTAAACCTTGGTAATTAATATGGATTAAACGAGTAACTTAATCTGTGATAAAGAGATAAATGCGTTTAGCTAAAGCATGCTAGACGACATCTTCACCTGTGAGAGCAGAAGTGAAGAAGTCACTCTGATCTGTCGAAAGAAGGGTAGAAGAATGCGTTAACTAAGAATAGTACTTCCAGAGATGGAAGCGACCTTGCGTTCATTACGTTCGTCCCTGTTTCACCACATAGATGTTGAAACGTGGCCGATCACCAAGAGGTGTATGCCAAGGGAAAAGCGGAACCGTACTTATATCTTTAATGCAATTAAGAAACTTGCGATGTTTGTATTAATTATATTTTCGGTTTTTACTTCGTACATAAGACTTGTCACCGCATTACACGATCTTTTCATAATCTTCACAGCCAACCTTGACCTCAGTATCTTGTACCATGAAACCTGTATCTTGTATCATCTTAGCTTAGATTTACTTTAACGCAATTTACTTCAACGCAATTTATGTTATTATTGCATTTTTACCGCTTTACTTTACTTTATCGCATGTTTAATTTCTTGTACACAAATTATTTTATAAATTGAAAAACCCCTTGTTGCATGTATCACAAGTATAACGCAATAACCTAAAATAGTCCTTGTTTCGACCTCGGATCACATCGAGAAACTTGGGGTGAAATTATACTTGGTTTCAACGCAAGGAAACTTGTGACAATGCACAACATACTACAAGAACATTTGTTAATAACGGATATCTAGAAGTAGTATCACATATCATCATATATCGCTATGAATATGCCTAAGATAGAAACATTCATAAAATTTGCGTTACATGTTTATGGCGCTGTTGCCAGGGCATTGATAACGGGGACATGGACTTGTTCATTCATTCATATCCATATTTGTATCAGCGCATTGTTTAAGACTAAAATTTGCGTTACAATTATAGCCACGAATCAAGAAATGAAGTCTATGTACTTCAATTCTGTATGGGAGCTTGTAGATCAACCTGATGGGGTGAAACTTATAGGTTGCAAATGGATCTACAAGAGAAAAAGAGGTGTAGATGGAAAGGTACAGATCTTTTGTCACACCCCCTCTTGAGTTCTATTTCTCAAACCCGAAAGGAGATGTGAAGACAGCCGACACCACCCTTGTGATATCCACTGTCCAACTTTTATCAATTCATAAAATAAAAAAATATGTATGATTAATTAATTAGTTTTTAGCAACAGTTATAAGCGTTCATTATAAATACATTTTCAATCCTAATTAATTCTAATGACTTTCAAAGATAACCCGATCCGAGTATCACTCTGTGAGAGAGTAGTAGTTCCAGACCTTGAGTGGCTTTTCCTAGACTGCTACCTGGGGGGAATAAAACATTGGAAAGCATGAGCTAAAAAGCCTAGTGAGTGGTGTATTTTTAAAAGAAAGAAATTAATTTTTAGGAAACCAATTCCATAATCAAGCAATCATCACACATAAGAATGTAACTTTCCCAGCCTGATAACTGGATAACCCTGGCATGATCATGTATTTGTTGGGTTTTATGTCCTAAAACTCGTGGTATGTAAACAATAGAACTTATTTTGAAACTTTAATAAAGGTGTTATTGAATAGATCTATTGCTTGAATAGAAATCCAATAAACGTAAAAGTCCCTTGACTATTGGATGAGTACTAGAACTTTATGTGGAGATTTAAAGGTGGATCAGGTTCGAGTAAATAGTCAAAATGATCTGTAGTATATGGATAAGGTTGGGTACCTTATTCTGGTAACAATATTGGATGCAGCTTACTTTATAGTTGTTACAAGGAGTTGTAAAGTGCTACAAACGAAGTGATCCTAATTCGTTCATGTTAGACATGAGGAGTGGGGGTGTCCTTGTGCAAAAGGGTTTGTACAAGATCGGACCATGAAATTAGTCACTTTTACTTTATAACGTTGTTTACTGTTTAAGATCGACTATTTCAAAGCGATGACCTAGGTAACTTGACCTTAATCCTGAGCTAACTATGAACTCCTGTTTATTCGAGATTACCCTTAGATTTACATAGGTGAGGATTGGCTCAACAGCACCGGCTCAATAAGACTCAAATTTCAGGGGTAAGAGCGGATAGATAGTTGGAGACATAGAGTGCAAGAAGGTATTCACTCCTACCCGCTTTAGCAGAAAAATGTAAAGCACTAATTTTGGCAAAATATAAAGCATGCTTTTGCAGAAAAATTAGTTTCAAAACATACCTCTTGTAGAACATCTTCAAAGCTCCATCACCAGCTGCTATCTTCTCCATATCTTGTTGTAGACCACCTCAAGATCTTCCCTACTATTCTCTTGGTGCTCTAGATTGAGTTGTGGTGTTAAACCCGGATTTCTATTTTCCTTACTTAAGCAAGTGATAAAAGGAATTAACTAAGTGAAAGTTAAATCCTAAATTAAGAGGAGGGAAATTTCTAAGTGTTAAGTAGATTTTTTTTTTAATAAATTAAGTTGAGCTTTAGTTGTAAAATTGTGATGAAATTTGTATAATAAGTAGGATGATGAAACAACTAGTGTGGAATAGGGATTTGAAAAAGAAAAATATGGAAATTGAGTTTGGGGAATTTCGGCTAAGTATAGAGAAGTTATGTGAAATGCGTTATGGCTAAAGAAAGGATTGAAGAACTGAGAAAAATATGGGAAATTATTTTGGGGAAAATCTAGAAAAAAAACTTGTAGAAGTTGCACGGAGACAAACAATTCGCAGTAGTTAAGAGCGAGATCGTTGAGAGTGAGATCAGCGAGATCGTTAAGAGTAAGATCATTGAGATCGAAACTAGCGAGATTGGAGAGAAAATGGGAGAGAGCGAGATTGGATAGAAGATTGGAGAGAGCAAGACCATCGAGAAAGTGGGAGAGAGCGAGATTTTGAGCTAGAAAGTTGGAGAGAGCGAGAGTGGAGAGAGAGAGAAAGTTGGAGAGAGCGAGATTTTCAGCGAGAAAGTGGGAGAGAGCGAGAGTGAAGAGTGTGAGAGCAGCCCGTGCGTCAGCCACGCCTTGTCCGGTGCTGCATTCGAACGTCACGCCCACGCCTCGCCTATGCATTGAATGGCCGAGCAAGCTTATGGGTGATGCATTTGGATGCGTTTGGGAAGAACACATTGAACCAAGGTGAAGTCAGTTTACGTTGATAAAGGGAAGATTAAACATTTGGCCAAGTAGTTGCTGTCAATCCCACGAGAAATTTGAATGCCTATAAATAGGGAGTTGGGATTTCATTTTCAAATCACACAAAAATCATAAATTTCGTAGAGAAAGTAGAGGGCAGTGAGGGTTCAGAGGAATGTGTCAACTTTAGACGAGGTGATCTTTCAATCTACTCGTGCGTTTGGAGTGATTCTATAGCCATCTGAAAGCTCTGGAAGTCTAGGTTTCAGAGTAGGCTTCCAGAGGAAAAGACTCAAAGGAACTGAGCTGGAGGTTGAGAAGAAGGCAGAATGGTCAGATTGTCGGATCAGTCTGGGCCAGTCTTGAAAATTTTAAAATTCCGGCAAAACCACGAGGAATTCTGAGCTGAAAGTTTAGGGTAAGATTCCTAAGACATCTTAGAATAAGTTTGTAGAAGGAAGTATTTCCAATTCAGAACTATGAGTAATCTAAGTTGTAAGTTGATTCTGGATTCTAAGGGTGAAAAAGGGACCCGAGGAGCTACTAGAGTGAAAAGTTTCTAAGAATTCGATGTGAGTGGCTAAAATGTTTTCGAACTAAAACGTTTTTAAACTATTTTGATTACAACATTTACAGAAAGCATGTTTGCGAAAATAATTCTCATGCCTACTAGTTTTATAAAGTGGTTTCCAAGCAAGTTTGAATTGTGATTTGAACGCATGCATATTGTTGAAAAACTATTTACATATGTTGATTTTATCCAGCATGTGTTATCATCTTTAAAGCCATGTTGTATATGTGTTATACTGTACATGCTTTAAAGAGAAAAGTTGTTTATAAATAGTTTTGGTAAAATGCGATGCCGAAGTACAAGGAGAAGGCATCCACCCAACTAGATACTGAAGTACAAGGAGAAGGTATCTATTGGTACTGAAGTACGTTTGAGAAGGTACCAAGCCAACGGGATACTGAAGTACGTTGGAGAAGGTATCCTAGTAGCTCGATACTGAAGTACAAGGAGAAGGTATCTGAGCAGTAGTACCTAATGTGGCTACAGGTGAATAAAGTCAGAGATTGAGCAAAAGGGTTCTCTCTGGACTAGTAGTTGGTGTTGGGATTATTTTACCAGTTATACAGTACTTTGATTTGAGAAATGATTTTACTGTTTTATGTTTAAAACAACTTTATATAACTTATGCTTGGAAAATATTTATGCTGCAAAAGTTTATATTTCAGATAAAACTATTTTCTGAAATTATGCATGAGAATTTACTATGTTTTCTCGGTCACTTACTGGGCGTAAGCTCAACTCGTTTTCAAATGTTTTTGTTCCCCCCCCCCCCCCACAGGTAGCGGTCAAATCCTCTGAAGATAGCTTAGTATCCGCTCTGCTACTAAAGGACTAAAAGACTTGTAACCGTTTGCTAGGTGATTACGGTTAATATTGTACACATGTTGCTATTGTTCATATAGGGACTAGGGTTTGTGGGTTTTGGGACTTGTAAATCTAATGTTGTAAATACTCTAAACATATTAAGTTTCTAAGTTAATAAATTGTGGGCCTACAGCCGTCTTGTTGTATATAATTTGTATTTGGTATCAGAGTTATTCCGCAAGAGTTTTTAGGCAGTAAGTGTCAGCCTAAGGGTTGATAACTGCTGCAGTCATGCCCTTCTCTAGGCTAAGAGGGTGATCTGAGGCGGGGTGTGACATGTGGGACTCAAAACAAGCTTGAATCAAGGGATGAAGGAGAAAAGCTCACTGCAGCAACCTTTGTTGAAGAACCTTTCTTCAAACTGAATTTTCTCTCAAAATTCTGTAGATTGCATGCCCGATTTTCACTCCAATCTCTTCATTATTTTGTAGATCAACATGCAAAAGAAGAGCTGCATGAGTTACAGCTCATGCTTGGAGAAGACAAGGCAAATATATTGTTTCATGTGTGAGCTAGTTCAAAGATGGATAATGGAAAAAACCACTTTTCCATTTAACTGTTTTTGTCTTCCAAATTTTCAATTTTATCTAAAAATAAAAGTTTGATTAAAAAAATCTATTTGATTTTAAAAATGAAAAATGAATTAATTTCATAAATTAATTATTAAATAAAATTGAATTAATTTAATATCAAGTATTAAATTAATTTTAACACATATCCATCTTTATATATTTAAATCATATTTAAATATATAAATTCTCCTATTCCGTTTAATTTTAAAATAAACATAATTATATCTCATATAATTACTAATTTCCTTAATTCTAATTTGAACGTTTCAAATTAACTTATCACGTTATTCTAGAGCTAGTCCGTTACGAGCTAGTAGAAGGACCTCGCAGACCTATAGATCATGGGCTCCAACCATCCGAGATTAATTGGCTAAACTCATTAAACCAGATTAATCTCTATTCGTTAACTAATGGGTTATTCCACTAAAGCCCATAGTTGCACTCTTCTCACTGTAAATACATTATGTTCACATGATTTAACCATAATCAGCACTTCACAGGTTGTTCGTAATAATGACTAGGTCAAATATCTGTTTTACCCCCAAGATTACGTCTTATTCCTCAAGTCCCTACTGATCCTCTAATGAACAACTGGTTTGTGATCCAATCACCAAACCAAACTCTCTCAGCCCAGTGAGAGGGTGTGGCCCCTTGTTCAAGACCTAGATTCAGTACTTGAGAGAATAACCTTTCTCCTATCCCTAAATCGCGTAGGTGTGAACTCCTTCTTGCACCCTATGTCCCCAACTATCTATCCGGTCTTACCCCTAAAATGGGAGTCTTATTGATCCGACGCTGTTGAGCCAACCTTCAAGTATGAAAATCTAAGGGCAATCCCGAATAAACAGAAGTTTATAGTTAGCTCAGGATTAAGATCGATTTACCTAGGTCATCTAGGTGAAATAGCCAGTCTTAAACAGTAAACAACGTTATAAAGTAAGAGTGACTTATTTCTTGGTCCTGATCTATTCAAACTCATTGCATAGGACGCCCCCACTCCTCATGTCATAAAATGTATGAATAGATCACATCGTATGTAGCACTTTACAACTCTTTGTAACAACTACACAGTAGGCCGCATCCAATGGTGTTGCCAGAATAAGGTATCCAATCTCATTCATGTACCATAGATCATTTTGACTATTTACTCGAATTCAATCCACTCTTATTTCTCCACATAAAGTTCAAGTACTCATACAATAGTCATGGGTCTTAGTTTATTGGATTTAGACTTTCATACAATTTATGAGATCAATAACAAGTATATTGGTAATAGAAAATGTTTATGATTTTACAAACTGCGAGTTTTTAGGACATAAAACCCAACAATACAAGATTGGACCACGAAATTAGTCACTCTTAGTTTATAACATTGTTTACTGTTTATGACTGACTATTTCAAAGCGATGACCTAGGTAACTTGACCTTAATCATGAGCTAACTATGAACTTCTGTTTATTTGGGATTACCCTTAGATTTGCATAGATGAGGGTTGGCTCAACAACGCCGACTCAATAAGACTCCCATTTTAGGGGGAAGACCGGATAGATAGTTGGGGACATAGGGTGCAAGAGGAAATTCACTCCTACCCGCTTTAGGGACAGTAGAAAGGTTGTTCCCTTAAGTGCTGATTCTAGGGCTTGAACAAGGGATCCCGCCCTCTCATTTGGCATGAGAGGGACTCGGTTTTGTTGATTGGATCACAAAACAATTGTTAATTAGGGGATCAGTGGGGACTTAAGGAACCAGAAGTAATTTTGGGGGTAAAACAGAGATTTGACCCAACCGTTATTACGAACAACCTGTGAAGGGTTAGCTTACTAATCATGGTTATATCGAGTGGACATAATATATCTATAGTAAAGGGAGTTTAACTATGGGCTTTAGTGAAGTGACCCATTAGTTAACAAATAGGGGTTAGATCGATCTAATGAGTTTAATCGATTAATCTCGGATCGTTAGAGCCCATGATCTGTAGGTCCATGACGTCCCCCTACTAGCTCGAAAATGGATTAGCTCTAAAGTAGCGTGATAAGTTAATTTGAAACATTCAAATTAGAATCAAACTGAATTGGAGAAAATATATTTAGATATGATTTAAATATATGAAGATGAATTTTTGTAGAAATTAATTTGATATTAGAAATTAAATTAATTGGAATTATTTAAATTGTTTAAATAATTATTTATTAATTTTATTAGAAAATTAATTTGTAAAATTAATAAATTTTGATTTTAGAAATAAAATATGATTTTAAAATCAAAATGGACTTTTGGAAATTGAAAATTACACAAAAATTGAAAAATGAGTTTTTCATCTTCATCTTCAACTTGCTCATAAGAAACATCACCTCTTCCTACTCCAAGCATGAGTTGCATCTCATGAAGCACATCTCTTTGCATGATAATCTGCAATATATTGAAGAGATTGGAGTGAAGAAATTAATTGATGAATCAATTGAATTTTTCTTGAAAATTCTTGGAGAATAAGGTATTCTTCAATGGGTTGGTTCAGTGAGCTTTCTCCAAGTTCCCTTTGATTTCAGCTTATTTTGAGTCCCACAGAGCACCAAGAAGATAGTAGAGAAGATCTTGTGGTGGTCTACACAAAGATTTGGAGGATTTAGCAGCTGAAAATAGAGATTTTAATAGTTCGGCCAAGGTATGTTCATGAAACCCATTAAACTCTGTTTTAGCATATTTCTTTTTAGCCAAAATTAATGAATTAGAGTACTTATGGATCCTGAACTCTTCCGCTGTATGCTGGTGTCGATCCAATAGTATTCCCTAGGGCTTCCCGTGAACTTCCCGTTATGCATGTTGTGGAACAATCCTTGTACCCTTACAGCCCGCCAATGTGCACATGCCGATAATATCCCGTTAGACGTGCTTGAGACACACTAAAAATTTCCTAAGGTACAATCCTAGTTTCCAATGCAATTCATGTTATGCATGAACACCAAAAATCAAATCAGCAAATAAAATCCAGAAAACATATTTTCCGATCATGCCAATTGTCAAAATCTTACTTATATATAATAAAATATTATATATATATATATATTATATATATATATATATATATATATATATATACTATATATATATATTTCAACATACAAAAATTAAAAGACCACGCACGATTTTCCTTAAAATCTTCCTCGAGCAACTCTTGGTATGATTTCCTGGAATTCTACTTCTTTTCAAAGAAATCCTAAATTAGCTCAGAAATTCCTCTAATAATTCTATTTTGTCTTAAAAATACCCCTAAATTAAAATAACTAGCTTACCCACTTCAAAATACCCAAAAATAGGTTTAATGCCCAAAAACACAGCTTTGGAGGTTATTTAGGCAGTTTGGTGGGCATGGGTGACTTTCCATATGATAGGCTAGGCATGGCTGGGCGGCAGATCACGGACAGGCATGGGCGTGTCACAGGCATTGGGCGTAGGTTTGCGTGCGCAAGTTCTGGGTAGCATGAGTAATGGGGGCGTGAGCTGGGACGTTGTGCATGCGCGCTGGCAGGCATCCGCCTTGTCCAAAGGTGCCCCTTGCAATGGGCATGCGCTTGGTTGTGCGTTCGTGCTTTTGTGGACGTGTGATCAGTGTTCGGTGCACACGTATGTGCTAGGCAACAGGCGATGGTGTTGGTGCCTGCCCTATGTGTCCGACTGGGCCTTCTTTCTTCCAATGCAAATTCCTCCCTTCTCACAACTCCAAATTCAATGGCAGCCCAAGGTCACCTTCTATACTCAAATCTTAACACGAGCAATTTGTGAGAACTAATGTCCCTAAGTTTCCCTATTTATAGGCATCCAAAAGCCACCAAATCTTGACACATCGCCTCCTTTGCATGTCCAAATGCCCTCAGCCCGAATATGCCAACGCCTCATTATTGACACGACCTCCTTGCATGCATTTGGAGTGTCCTCCTCTTCTCGAACCAACGCATAGGCACTTTTTGCATGTTCTGTGGTGCGCCCACCTCATCCTCACTTCAACTCAGACTTCACCAAATTCAGCCACTTGCCCCACTTGTTGTCATCTTAAACTTTCTCCCCAAGCTTACCCAAACCAGTGCATATCCCTTGGACACATAGCCCCTCTTTGCCGCAAAACCCCTTGTCAACGCATAGCCTCATATAACCAATTAACACCCCACTTGGTCGCATAGTTCTCCCAACGTCCAACCTTCCTTGGCCTCACTTGATCGCATAACCTTGTCTTGGTCGCTTGGCCCTACTTGAACGCATCCTCCCTTTGGCCATCGCATACCACTAGGCCAATGTAACGCCACATAGTTCTCCCAATGCCTAGTCTTTTAGTTGGTGCATGACCTTCCTCCACACGCACCACGGCTAGCCAACGCATAAGTCTCGCCTAAGGTCTATTCTTGTCCTGCGTCAACACTCCTAACCTCTACATGCTTGACCAATGCATGGACTTAGCGCAAGGCCCTCGGCCATCGCATGTCACCCTTGGTCGCATACCGTTCTTGGCCAACGCATGCCTTGGCCCATCATCTTGTCCAAGACCAGCACCTTGGCCTTCCTTACCGTATGCACCCCTTGCTCGACAACTTCTCAAGGCCTTGATCAACGCATGCCTATACCAACGCATGGCAAGCACACTCGGCCAACAACTAGCCTTACATAACCTCTAAATGACAAGGTCATTGCCCATTGAGTCCTCAAACCAATGCCTCATGGAATCCACACATAGTTCCCATACATAGTCAAATTTTTGCCCTTCTTAGCCAAACTTAACAAAAATTTATGGTTTAGTCATCATAAGTCTAGTTCTCAACACTTAAGACATTTTCCTCCTTTTTTATTCTTCCTCAAGGTTCCAAGTTTAACCTAACTTGCTTAGGTGAGATTCGAGGGATTACACCTTTAAAGCTAAACTAGTGGTGATAACTCTAAAAAAAAGATCTTATTCTTAGCTTAATTTGAGCTCATTATCGGATTTTATGTGTTTATTTTCCTATTTTGTAGGTACTGAGCGTCAGGTCAACGTTGGACGTCTTCACCCTGACGCTCTTGATCACCTGCCTCAACATTTCGACGCTGTTCCATTTTCTATAAATAATCTCCTGTGATTTTAGGTCAAAAAAAGGCTGAAAATTGTATTCAATCTCAATGGAGGTCGAGGAGAGGCCAAAACTTCTTCCTTTTCCTGTATGTTTTCAATATCATTAGGATAGTTTTTCGTTGTATTTTGGATTATGGACGTGTATTTGGACGTATCTCGTTTGGTTTATCTATAAATCGATGAGATAATTCTTTATTTAGTTCTTGGATCGAACAACTTATGCAATTTAATGAGTTTTCTATCCAGCTTTGTGTTTTAACTTAGAATTTTTTTTTTTTAATCTTGCTTGATTTCGATTTGCTTTTGTGTGTTAGATTGATGCCTCTATCATAATTGCATTTCTCTGCTAGTTAAATTCAAGCTCGCATGTATCCTTGTAATCCTCAATGTAGTTTACCCTTGTAGTATCGATTAGATGAGCATGCTTAGGTGTATAGGTTGACCTTGAATCTTTGCATCGCATATTTAATCCAAATTTAAAGAATAAATTGATCATTTGAAAAAGGTTTTTCCTGACACTTAATCAACATAGTTGAATCCTAAATCTTAATGCACGTGTTTCTAGTTCTTTATGGTTGCTAAAGACCCAATTGCATCTAAGAGCATGTAGGTTAGTTAGGGCATGTTCTTTCCAGCCTTAATTATGAATTAGGATGCTTGATTGGTTTCGAATTAATTGATTGTCGGCCTTTGTAGAGATTAATTAATTCGTGTCAATTAGGCAGCTATGCACGCATAATTCGAAGATATGATCCTTTGGTGGAAAACAATTATTTAGATTACATTAAATTGCTACTTGATCTGAGAACTAGATGAACCAATTCCTGTTTCATTTCTCCCTAGCAATTTATCTTTCTTGCATTTTATTCAAATTTCAACCAAAAAATCAAAATCCCATTTTTACCCTTTTTCCAAGGTCAATTTTAATTTAAAAGAAATTAATTCAACGCTTCTTTTGGTTCGACCCTGGACTTACCATTGTTGCTACGTTTTAGTAGTAATAGGAGTAGTTCAGTATATACAAATTTTATTTTGATCAAGTTTGAAGCTTATTAATAACATAAGTTTTGGGTCTATCAAGTGGCAAAAAGTTATACATAGGTTAAGAAAGTGGACTATGAAGAAACTTTCTCACCTGTTGTCATGTTAATGTCTATTAGAATTCTCTTGTCTATTGCCACATATTATGACTATGAGATAAGGTAAATGGACGTCAAGACTGCCTTTCTGAATGGTAATCTTGATGAGACCATCTACATGAATCAACCAGAAAGATTCATCGAGCAAAGTCAAGGGAAAAAGAGTTTGCAAGCTTAATCGGTCCATTTATGAATTGAAACATGCATCTTAATCTTGGAATATTAGTTTTGATATTGTAATCAAATCTTATGGCTTTGACCAGAATGTTGGTGAGCCTTATGTTTACAAGAAAATCATCAACAGTTCATTAGCTTTCCTTGTGTTATATGTGGATGATATCTTACTTTGGTCATAATGTAGGATTACTGACAAATATAAAAGAATGGCTGGTCGTTCAGTCTCAAATGAAAGATTTGGGTGAGGGGCATTTTATTCTAGGGATCCAGATAATCGGGGATTATAAGAAAAAAAATGTTGGCCTTGTCTAAGGAATCGTATATTGACAAGATGTTTGTCAGATATTCTGTTGGGATTGGTGTCCTAATTCTCCCGGAGTCTCATAGTTTGTAATCTGTACACATTGTTATGAATAAAATAAGAGTTATTTTATTTGGAATTTACTCATATCCAATAAACAAAGCTCCATGGTTATTGTATGTAAACTTAAGCATGTATAAAAGATATACAAGTGGATCATCCCTTAAGTGATAACCTAAATAGGTCTGTAGTATAAGGATTAAGGAGGGATACTTGATCCTGGTGACACTACGGATACAACCCGCTTTGTAGAGGTTTGCAAGTGTTGTGAACTACTACAGATGGTAGATCCTGATCATTCACGTAGACATGTGAGCGGGGGTGTCCTATACAAAGAGTTTGTATAAGACTGGACCATGAGATGACTAGTCTCTGTATATAACGTCGTCGATACTGGAGACTTACATCTCACCTAAACAACCATAGGTGCATGACCTCAATCCTGAATGTTTTGAGAACTCCTACCTTTAAGGGTGGTCCTTTGATTAATATGGGTGAGAGTGGCTAGATTGCCAACTCAACATGCCTACCTTTTTGGGGATTTGTCTGATTTGGGAGCTGGTAATTCAGTTACACAAGATGGAATTCACTCCCTCCTCTAAGTAGGGGTAAGTAAGTAGATTGCTCCCTTAAGGGCTGATTCCAGGCCTTGAATATAGTGGCCACAACTTCTCTTTGGAAGAGAGGACTCAGTCATAGTAAGACTATGACTTATGTTCATTAGAGGGATAAGTGGTACTTAAGAAGTTAGATATAACTACAGGGGCATAATGGTTATTGGCCCAGCTGTACTTATGAGTGATCTGTGAAGGGTTATCGCACTGTTGATTAGTTGATATGGACACATAATATATCTGTAGTAAGTAGAGTTCAGTTGTCGGTCTTTAGTGGAGTGCCTGGCAGTTAACGGATGGTGGATCCTGTAACTAAAGAGTTTAGTCAGCTATTCACGTACCATTTGAGATTCAAGCTACAGGTTCATAAGGTCCCCTTGGTAGCTCAATGGATTCAAGTTGAGAATCAGTTCTTGGTGTTGATTTGAAATGTTCAAATTGACAAGAGGAAATTTGATTATATATGATATGATCGGTGTGATGTATGAGATACATCAAGTGGAGGATTAATGCAAATGAGATTTACATTAAGTACCATGAAATAGAAAAAGAACTATAGTTTATATGTTTCAGAAGATGAAATATTAAAACTATAGGTTATAAATATATTATGGTAAGTTGGTTATTATATATATTTATAATAATACTAATTATTTGATAATTATCTCTTTTTCTCTAATAACCAATTAAGTGGGAGGTTATTATTGGTTTCATGGTAACCCTGAAATAAAAGAAAAAATGTTTTCCTAAATTTAGCATGAAAGTTTTTAAGATTTTCTATTCTCGAAAAGAAAACTCACGGAATCGCTGACAAGTGAATAGGATTCACTAAACGATAGCTGAAGAGAACTATACGATCATGGAGTGACACTACACGATAGTTCACTCAGCTGGCCATTAGCTAAACGTTCGCAGAGCATTTGTTAAACGATTGGGCATTGTCTATACAATAAACCTTTGTCATCTCCCACTTGCTCAATCGTTTACACGATTGTTCTTCCTCCGGTCTCTTCTTCTAACCAAATCCACATAGATCCTACACTTATGGATTCTCACACCGAGAATATGAAGGTAGCCATTATGGTGGTGTCTTACTCAACTTGACTAAGTCGAGGTTTTTGGAGGCCGTTGGTTGTGTTCACAGTGTTCGTGTGGTGGTCGCTATGATTGTGCTATGTAGAGGTCGCTGTGTTCGAGCGTTCGTGTGTTGCAGTCTTGGAGATTGGACGAGCATTCGTGGTCGAGGGAGTTTGAAGATTAGTCTTCAAAGGTATGTCTTGTTATCCCTTGATCTCTTATGTAAAGCATGTTGTAATTTCGTATTATGCATAGCCTGTAAGTTTCCGTTTCTTGATTGTAATTATGTATGTTCAAATACAAATGAAATTTGGAACGATCATTCTGCTGCTCATGGAAATCCTCATGTCTGATTTCCTTCATATTCGATGCACAATTCCAAGAAAGGTTTATTACCTTTTAGACATGGAATTGATTTGTATAAGGTACAATGTCCTAAGACTCTTCAAGAGGTTGAGGAAATGAGATGGATTCCCCATGCGTCAATCGTTGGTAGCCTTATGTATGCAATGTTATATACCAGACCTGACATTTGTTATGTAGTAGGGATTTTCAGTAAATGTTAACCCAATCCAAGATTAGATCACTGGATAGTGGTCAAAACAATCATCAAGTATCTATGAAGAACGAGGGACTATGTACTTATGTATGGAGCTAAGGATTTGATCCTTACAAGATATATAGACTCTGACTTTCAAACTGATGGGGGTTCTAGGAAATCCATATAAGGGTCAATGTTCACTCTTAATGGAGGAGCTATAGTCTGGCGAATCATGAAGCAAGGATGCATCAGGGACACTACTATTGAAGCTAAATACGTAGATGCTTGTGAAGCCACTAAGGAAGTTATTTGGCTAAAGAAGTTTCTGACTGATTTGGAAATCGTTCCAAATATATCTCTGCCATCACACTTTATTGTGATAATAGTGATGTTGTGGCAAATTCAAAAGAACCTACAAGTCACAAAAGAGGAAAACACATTAAGAGAAAATATCAATTGATCCAGGAGATTGTGCAACAAGTTGACATGATAGTCATGAAGATAGCTTCGAAGCATAACGTTGTTGATCCGTTTATGAAGGCTCTCACGACTAAAGTATTCGAAGGTCATCTAGAAAGTCCGGGTCTATGAGATATGCAGCATAGTGTCTAAGGCAAGTGGGAGATGTCACTAGGGTATATTCTCAACTTTAGCTTTAGGATAACTGGAAGATTCTTGGGATTAATGTCCTAAACCTCTCTTATATTCTCATAGTTTGTAAACTTGTACAAACAAACTGTTATTAATAAAATAATTGTTATTTTATATGCATTAGCTTTATACAATAAACGTAAATTCTAGGTTATTTTATGTAACTTAAACATGTATGTAGAGACATATAGGTGGATCATGTTTACGTAATAACCTGAACGACCTGTAGTAGATGGATAAGGTTGGGTACCTAATCCTGGTGACTACGGATACGACCCGCTTTGTAATTGTTACAATTATTGCAAAGTGTTACAAATGATCTGATATTGATCATTCATGTGGCGACATACAAGCAAGGGTATCCTATACAAAGACTTTGTATAAGATCGAATCACGAAATGATTAGTCTCTCTTTATAACATTGTTGCTAGAAGAGACTTACTTTTCACTAGGTTGACCACAGGTGTCTTGACCTTAATCCTAAGTGAGTTGCGAGCTCCTACCTATGAGGGCGGTCTTTTGATTTGTATAGGTGAGAGTGGCCATATTCACTGACTCAAAATGCCTACTATTTTGGGGATTCGTTTGAGTAGGGAGTTGGGAACTCAACTACACAAGATGGGAATCACTCTTTTCCTTTATTAGAATAAGTAGATGAATTGTTTCCTTAAGGGTTGATTCCGAGTCTTGAACAATGAGGGCTCTCACCCTCTCCCTGACAAGAGAGGGGTATAGTTATAGTGGGACTAAGACTAATTGTTCATTAGAGGGATCAATGGTACTTAAGAAGCTAGATGTAACTATAGGGGTAAAATGGTAATTTTGACCCAACTGTATTTACGAGCAATTTGTGAAGGGTCAACCTATTATTGAATGATTATATTTAATAGACACAGAAATATATCTATAGTGCGAAGAGTGCAACTGTCAGTCTTTAGTGAAGTGATGGTCAGTTAATGAATGTTGATTAATTGATTAAAGAGTTTAATCAATTAATCTCGTATCATTGGAGCTTCAATATATATATTATATAGGATATAATATATGGTTTAATTATATTAATTAGTTAATATAATTAAATTAAAATTTATTTTGAATTTTGAATTCACAACCTATAACTCCTTAAGAGTTACTGAGAAAGTTGGAGAGGAAAACCAATTTGTTAGTTTTAACATGAAATTCCTTTTTTTTTTTGGAAGTGCTCATTATTGAGGGGTTGATGCCCTATATCTCAGTGGGTTCTGTAGTTTGTAATTATAAAGTACAAATAGTTATTTATTTAATAAAATATGAGGTATTTTATTTGACATTTAGTAGCATTAACCCACAAAATCAATAAACTAAAATCCAAGGTTGTCTTCTGTAACTTGAGCATGTATGTGGAGACATACAGGTGAAAGAATGGTCAAGTGATAACCTAAATGGTCTGTAGTAGATGGACAAGACTGGGTACCTTGTCCTGGTGACACTACAAATACGACCCACTTTGTAGTTGTTACAATTGTTGTAAAGTGTTACAAATGATCTCATCCTTATCATTCATTGTGAGACATGTGAGTGGAAGTGTTCTATAAAAATAGTTTGTATAAGACCGGACCACGAAATAAATAGTCTCATTATATAACATGATAGAAGATACTTATATTTCATCAAGATAACCATAGGTGACTTGACCTAAATCCTGAGTGAGTTGTGAACTCTTGCCTTTGAAGGCGGTCCTTTGATTTGCATGGGCGAGAGTGGCACGTTCGCCGACTCTATATGCCTACCATTTTGGGGATTCGTATGATTGGGGAGTTGGGAACGCAGCTACACAAGAAGGAATTCACTCATTCTCTATAGTTAGAGAAAGTAGAGAAATTGTTCCTTAGGTGCTAATTCTGGTGCTTGAACAATGTGGCAGTACATCCACTCCTGAACTGAGAGGGGTTTGGTCCTAGTTAGACTATGACTTGTTGTTCATTAGAGGGATTAGTGATACTTAAGAAGTTAGATGTAACTAAAAAGGCAAAACGGTAATCTTGGCCCAAGTGTACTTACGAGAAATTTGTGAAGGGTCATCGCTGAAAGAACTCTATTTACAGAGAACCTTTGAGCGGAAGCGATCGTCCAAATCCCATTTCAATTGAATGCAAACATTTCCAGTCAACAAGAACAGATTATGCATAAAACTAAATTACATGATGCTAACTAAATAATAAACAAGAGTTTAGAGATTATACCTTTGAAGAACCCTTCTTCGCGATAATCCCTCAATCTAACTCGTTCATGAACGCGTCGAACAAGTCACGAACTCTCCTTGAATAGCAACGAACAATAACGAAAAACTCGAACCAAACAGGACACTACCACTTAGTGACCTTGGTATTCTCGGTGTGAGAATCCAATAGTGGTGGGCTCTAGCTAATTTTGGTTAGAGGGGAAGTTTGAAGTTATAGGAGGAAGACAATCGAGGAAGCAAGGCTATTGTAAAGCAAGACACTCTTGATCGTTTAGAGAAGTGAGTCTATTGCATAGGCTCTCAAGGTTGTCTTGTATTACTCTTATCGTGTAACTCTCTTCTCTGGACTAATTAAAATCAAATTTCATTTATCCCACTTTTGCCATAAAACCAAATGACTGCTAAGGGTGGTTAGAGAAAAATGTATAATTATCAAATAGTTAATAAACTATAAATAAATATGAGAACTAACTTATCATATTATATTTATAACCTGTAATTTTAATATTGCATCATATATAATATATAAACCATAGTTCTTTTTCTCTATTTTATGGCATTTAATATAAATCATATTTATATTAAATTTAATAACTATGAATTCATAGAAAATATATTTGAATCGTATTCAAATATTTGTTCCTCTAATTAAACAATAATGTGTAAAATACATTATATCAATTATATCATATATAATTTAATTAATTTAATTATATCATATATAACTAAATTCCCTCTTATTAATTTGAACATTTCAAATTAACCCAAAAACTGATTCTCAACTTAAATCCATTGAGCTACCAAGGGGACCTTATGGACCTGTAGCTTGAAGCTCCAACGGTACGTGAATAACTTATTAAACTCTAATCACATTATCCACCATTCGTTAACTATTGGGCACTCCACTAAATACCGACAGCTACACTCTTCGCACTACAGATATATTTCTATGTCTATTGGATATAACCAATCAACAGTACGATGACCCTTCACAAATTGCTCGTAAGTACAGTTGGGCCAAATTACCGTTTTGCCCCAATAGTTACATCTAACTCCTTAAGTACTACCGATCCGTCTAATGAATAATAGATCATAGTCCCACTATGACTAAACCCCTTTCGGGCCAAGAAAAGGTGTGGCACCACATTGTTCAAGACCTGGAATCAACCCTTAAGGGAGCAATTTATCTACTTACCCCTGTTTCGGGGAAGGAGTGAATTACATCTTGTGCAGCTGAGTTCCCAGCTCCCTAATCAGAAAAATCCCTAAAATTATAGGCTTGTTGAGTCGACGATCTGGCCATTCTCACCCATGCAAATCAAAGGACCAGCCTCATAGGTAGGAGGAGTTCACAACTCACTCAGGATTAAGGTCCTGTTACCTATGGTCATCCTAGTGAAATTAAAGTCTCAATTATGAACGACATTACATAACGATACTAAACATTTCATGGTCCAGTCTTCTACAAACTCCTTTGTATAGAATATCCTCGCTCGCATGTCTAATACATGAATTGCCAGGATCAGATCGTTTGGTGTATTTTACAACATTTGTAACATCAACAAAGCGGACCATACTCGTATTGTCACCAGGATAAGGTAACCAACCTTATCCACATACTACAGACCATTTAGGTTATCACTTAAACAACATCCACCTGAATGTCTTTACATACATGTTTAAGTTACAATGATAACGTTGGATGTTAGTTTATTGGTTTGTGGTTAATGCAACTAAAATATCATATATTTCATAGATAGAAGTGAATAAAATATCAAATATTATTAATCACTGAAATTTTTGTTCGTACAAGGTTTACAAACTACAGAACCTTACGAGATTTAGGGCATCAGCCCCAACAATCGCACCATTAATTGGTTATATCTAATAGACACAAAATATATTTGTAGTGTGAAGAGTGCAGCTATTGGTCTTTCCTGGAGTGATCGGCACTTAATGGAATTTGGTTATATTAATTAAAGAGTTTAATTAATTAACCAAGTACCATTGGAACGCCAATCTATAGGTCCATAAGGTCCCTTCGATAGCTCAACTTGCGTTAATGAGAATCGAATTAATTTTGGATTAATTTAAATAGTTCAAATTAATTGAGAAAATTAGTTATATATGATATAATTAATATAAATTAATTATATGTGATATAATTATATAATGTATTTGATGCATTATAATATAATTAATTATATATGATATAATGTATGCTTTAGTCCTCATGAGTATAGTTCTCAACACCTAGACATTTTCCTCCTCTTTTATTCTTCCTCAAGCTTCCAAGTTTAACCTAACTTGCTTAGGTGAGATTCCAGAGTTTACACCTTTAAAGCTAGACTAGTGGTGATAGCTCTCCAAAAGAGTTATTATTCCTATCACAATTTGGGCTCGTTATTGGATTTTACGTGTTTATTTCCCAATTTTGTAGGTACTGAGCAACCAAGAAGTAAAATTGGCAATTTGGAGCTGATCGGGGTTAATTTGAAGCAATTTGGAGGTGATTGCACATTTGGGCTTCAAAAGAGTCAAAAAGACAAAAATGTCCCTGCTTCAATGTTGTAACAATCTTGGGTTGGCTTGGTCTGACGCTCGCCCAACGCTGTGAGACAGAATGGGTGGCGTTGCAACGCTACGAGCTTTGACGTACGGAGAGCCTCGCGCGCGTGCAAATGAGCATTAGGGTAGCATTGGACTTTTTCGCCCTAACGCTCTTGATCAACTGCCTCAACGTTGTGACGCTGTCCCGTTTTCTATAAATAATATCCTTCGATTTTAGGTCAAAAAAAGGCTGAAAATTGTATTGAATCTCAATGGAGACCGAGGAGAGGCCGAAACTTCTTCCTTTTCCTTTATGTTTTTAGTATTATTAGGATAGTTTTTCATGTTATTTTGTATTATGGACGTGTATTTGGACGTATCTTGTTGATTTGTATATAAATCGATGAGGTAATTCTTTATTTAGTTCTTGGATTGAACAATTTGTGTAATTCAATGAGTTTTCTGTCCAACTTTTTGTTTTAATGTAGAATTGTGTTTTCTTTAAATCTTGCTTGATTTTGATTAGCTTTTGTGTGTTGGATTGACGCCCCTATCATAATTGCATATCTCTGCTAGTTAAATTCAAGCTCGCACGTATCCTTGTAATCGTCCATGCTTTGAGTTTACCCTTGTAGCACTGATTAGATGAGCATGCTTAGGTGTATAGGTTGACCTTGAATCTTTGCATCGCACGTTTAATCCAGATTTAAAGAATAAATTGATTATTTGAAAAAGGCTTTTCCTGACACTTAATCAACATAATTGAATCCTAAATCTTAGTGCATGTCTTTCTAGTTCTTTATGGTCGCTAAGGACCCAATTGCATATGGGAGCATGTAAGTTAGTTAGAGCACAGACTTTCCAACCTTAATTATGAAGTAGGGTGCTTGATTTGGTTTCGAATTAATTGATTGTCAGCCTTTGTAGACATTAAATTAATTCATATCAGTTGGGTAGCTATGCATGCATAATTCGAAGACATGATCCTTTGGTGGAAAACAATGATTTAGATTACATTAAATTGCTACTTGATCTGAGAATTAGATGAACCAATTCTCCCATTTCATTTATCCCTAGCAATTTATCTTTCTTGCATTTTATTCAAATTTCAACAAAAACATAAAAATTCCATTTTTACTGTTCAATTTTAATTTAAAAGAAATTAATTCAATGCTTCTCTGTGGTTCGACCCCGCACTTACCATTTTTGCTAAGTTTTAGTAGTAATAGAAGTAGTTCGATACATACAAATTTTCTTTTGATCAAGTTTGAAGCTTATTAACGACGTAAGTTTTGGGCCTGTCAAGTGGCAAAGGGTTATACATAGGTTGAGAAGTGGACTATGAAGAAACTTTCTCACTTGTTTTCATGTTAATGTCTATTAAAATTCTCTTGTCTATTGTCACATATTATGACTATGAGATATGGAAAATGGATGTCACGGCTGCCTTTCTAAAAGGTAATCTTGAAGAGACCATCTACATGAATCAACCAAAAGAATTCATTGAGCAAAGTCAATAACAAAAGAGTTTGCAAGCTTAATCGATCCATTTATGGATTGAAATGAGCATCTTGATCTTGGAATATTAGTTTTGATAGTGCAATCAAATCTTATGGTTTTGATCAGAATGTTAGTGAGCCTTATATTTATAAGAAAATCATCAACAGTTCAGTAGCTTTCTTGTGTTGTATGTGGATGATATCCTATTTATTGGGCATAATGAAGGATTACTGACAGATATAAAAAATAGTTGCCTGCTCAGTTCCAAATGAAAGACTTGGGTGAGGCACATTTTCTTCTAGGGATCCAGATAATCAGGGATTATAAGAACAAAATGTTGGCCTTATCTCGGGCATCGTATATTGACAAGTTGTTTATCAGATATTTGATGCACAATTCCATGAAAGGTTTATTATCTTTAAGACATGGACTTGTTTTGTCTAAGGTACAGTGTCCTAAGACTCTTCAAGAGGTTGAAGAAATGAGACAGATTCCTTATGCATCAGTCGTTGACAGCCTTATGTATGCAATGTTATATACCAAACCTGACATTTGTTATATAGTAGGGATTGTCACTAAATATCAATCCAATCCAATATTAGATCACTGAACAGCGGTCAAAACAATCCTCAAGTATCTATGAAGAACGAGGGACTATGTACTTGTGTATGAAGCTAAGGATTTGATCCTTACAGGATACACAGACTCTGACTTTTAGACTGATATGGGTTCTATGAAATCCACATAAGGGTTAGTTTTCACTCTTGATGGAGGAGCTATAGTCTGGCAAAGCATCAAGTAAGGATGCATCAAAAACTCTACTATTGAAGCTGAATACGTAGTTGCTTGTGAAATCGCTAAGGAAATTATTTGGCTAAGGAAGTTCCTTACTGATTTGGAAGTCATTCCAAATATGTCTCTACCCATCACACTTTATTGTGATAATAGTGATGTTGTGGAAAATTCAAAGGAACCTACGAGTGACAAAAGAGGTAAACACATTGACAGGAAATATCACTTTATCTAGGAGATTTTCCAACGAGGTGACGTGATAGTCATGAAGATAGCTTCAAAGCATAACGTTGCTGATCCGTTTACGAAGGCTCTCACGACTAAAGTATTTGAGGGTCATCTAGAAAGTCTGGGTCTACGGGATATGCGACATATTGTCTAGCATAAGTGGGAGATGTCACTCGGGTATATTCTCAACTTTAGCTTTAGGACAAGTGGAAGATTCTTGGAATTAATGTCCTTATATTCTCATAGTTTGTAAACTTGTATAAACAAACTATTATTAATAAAATAATTGTTATTTTATGTGCATTAGCTCTATCCAATAAGTGTATATCCTAGGTTATTTTATGTAACTTAAACATGTATGTGGAGACATATAGATGGATCATGTTTAAGTAATAACCTGAATGGCCTGTAGTATATTGATCAGGTTGAGTACCTGATCCTGGTGACACTACGGATACGACTCACTTTGTAGTTGTTATAATTATTGTAAAGTGTTACACGTGATCTAAACCTGATCATTCATGTGGACACATGCGAGTAAAGGTATCCTATACAAAGAGTTTGTGTAAGACCGAATCACAAAATGATTAGTCTCTCTTTATAACACTGTTGCTAGAAGAGACTTACATTTCACTAGGATGACCACAAGTGTCTTGACCTTAATCCTAAGTGAGTTACGAGCTCCTACCTATAAGGGCGGTCCTTTGATTTGTATGGGTGAGAGTGACCAGATTCACTGATTCAATATGCCTACGATTTTGGGGATTCGTTTGAGTGGGGAGTTGGGAACTCAACTACACAAGATAGGATTCAATCCTTTGCTTTGTAGAATAAGTAGATGAATTGCTCCCTTAAAGGTTGATTCCGAGTCTTGAATAATGAGGGCTCTCACCCTCTCTCTGGTAAGAGAGGGGTATAGTTATAATGGGACTAAGACTAATTGTTCATTAGAGGGATCAAGAGTACTTAAGGAGTTAGATGTAACTACAAGGGTAAAATGGTAATTTTGACCCAATTGTTACTTACAAGCAATTTGTGAAGGGTCAACCTACTGTTAAATGGTTATATTTAATGGACACAGAAATATATCTATAGTACAAAGAGTGCAACTGTCAGTCTTTAGTGAAGTGATGGTCAGTTAATGAATGTTGATTAATTGATGAAAGAGTTTAATCAATTAATCTCTTATCATTGGAGCTTCAATTTGTAGGTTCATAAGGTCACCTTGTTAGCTCAATAAGGATTAATGAGAATAAAATTACTTTTGGTTTAATTGGAATTGTTCAAATTAATTAAAGGGAATTAATTGTATAAGATACAATTATAATAATGTATGTTGATACATTATGTAGTTTTATGAGATAAATATATATTTGAATACGATTCAAATATTAATCATATGAATACATATAGAAACTATATATTAAGAATTAATATGAATATGATTCGTATTAAAACTATATAGTTTGATAAAAGAGATTGTTATTTCAATATGATTCAAATGTTATTATATGATTGTAATTCATACAAAAACTATAGGTTAAAATAAATATGAATATGGTTTATATTAATACTATAGGTTATGTGAGAGAAAATAACTATATAGATTATATTATATATGATATAATAAACTGTAGGTTGTGTATTATGTGGGATATAATATATGATTTAATTATACTAATTAGTTAATATATTTAAATTAAAATTTATTTTATATAATATATGGTTTAATTATATTAATTAGTTAATATATTAAATTAAAATTTATTTTGAATTTTGAATTCACAATCTATAACTCCTTGAGAGTTATGAGAAAGTTGGAAAGGAAAACCAATTTGTAGGTTTTCACGTGAAGCTCTTTTCTTTTTTTATTTGGAAGTGCTCATATTTAGGTTGATGCCCTAAATCTCAATGGGTCCAGTAGTTTGTAATTGTAATGTATAAACAGTTTATTTGTTTAATAAAATCTGAGGCATTTTATTTGACATTAGTAGTATTAACCGACAAAACTAATAAACTAAGATCCAAAGTTGTCTTTGTAACTTGAGCATGTATATGGAGACATACAAGTGAATCGTGTTCAAGCGATAACCTAAACGGTCTGTAGTAGATGGATGAGGTTGGGTATCTTATCCTGGTGACACTACAAATACAATTCACTTTGTAGTTGTTACAATTGTTGTAAAGTGTTGCAAATTATCTCATCCTTATCATTCATGTGGAGACATGTGAGTGGGGGTGTTCTATAAAAAGAGTATGTATAAGACCAGACCACGAAATAAATACTCTCATTATATAACACGAAAGAAGATACTTATATTTCATCTAGACAACCATAGGTGACTTGACTTGAATCTTGAGTAGGTTGTGAACTCCTGCCTTTGAAGACGGTCCTTTGATTTGCATGGGTGAGAGTGGCCCGTCCGCCGACTCAATATACCTACCATTTTGGGAATTCATATGATTGGGGAGCTGGGAACGTGGCTACATAAGAAGAAATTCACTCATTCTCTATAGTTTGAGAAAGTAGAGAAATTGCTCTCTTAAGGGTTGATTCCGGGACTTGAACAATGTGGCACCACACTCACTCTTTGGCCAAGTGAGGTTTGGTCCTAGTTAGACTATGACATGTTGTTCATTAAAGGGATCAATGATACTTAAGAAGTTAGATGTAACTAAAGGTGCAAAATGGTAATCTTGGCCTAGCTGTACTTACAAGCAATTTGTGAAGGGTCATTGCATCATTGATTTGTTATATCTAATGGACGCAAAAATATATATGTAGTATGAAGAGTGCAGCTATTAGTCTTTCGTGGAGTGATCGACAGTTAATGGAAGTTGGTTATATTAATTAAAGAGTTTAATTAATTAACCCAGTACCATTGGAGCTCCAATCTATGGGTCCATAAAGTCACTTCGGTAGCTTAACTTGCATTAATGAGAATCGAATTAATTTTGGATTAATTTAAATAGTTCAAATTAATTGAAAAAATTAATTATATATGAAATCATTAATATAAATTATTTATATGTGATATAATTAATGTAATGTATTTGATGTATTATAATATAATTTTTATTTGAGAGGAAATAAATATTTGAATATGATTCTAATATTAAATTATATGAATGTGATTCATACAAATATTATAGGTTAAATTTAATATGAATTTGATTCATATTAAATACTATAGGTTAAATGAGAGAATGATAATGTATCGGTTAAGTTATATACGATATAATATACACTATAGGTTATGTGTTATATTTAATACAACATAGGGTTTGTTATATTTATTAAAGTAGTTAATATATATATACATTTATTTTATATTAAATTCATTTTTAATTTAATATTAAATAATGGGGAAGGAGTTGTTTTAACTCTCTTAACCCATTTCTCTCGTTTAAACGTGTTAGAGGAAGAGAAATCTTTATATTTCTTTTCTTCTTCACAGAAGTGGTTACCCTTACATTTTTTTTACACAGAAAAAGAACTCTCGAAAAACTATCCTCTCAAGAAAAAAATCCCTCTCTTTCAAATTAAAATGAAGCTCACCCCTCTCGTCGATTCTCACCCTCCGAGAATACAAAGGTAACTTGTTGGTGGTGTTTTGTTGCATACTACGTGGTATTCAAGGAAGAGTACCATTCGTTGTGTTTGTGTAATGCGTAGGGAAGGAATCGTGAAGATTTTGAGTCTTCAAGGGTAAGTAAAAGACTCTCCCTTTGTTATCTCTTTAAACTGTGTAAAAGCATGTTGTTGGATTGAATGTTTATCGCATATAAGTTTCTGTCTTCTTTGATTTATTGTTGTTCTATAAAATTAAATTAAGAGACAAGATGCATATCACGCTTCCGCACGGTCTTCCAAACCTTTAATCGGTATCAGAGATAGGTTGAGTCTCTTAATTTTTTTCTGAACACTAAAATCAGATTTAAGGTGGGTGCATTTAGATCTGCATGGTTGACGTATGTTCTAAAGGTTTGCATTGTGAATGTTTTCGAAATTAGCATAGTTAGACTTCTTTCATCTTTAAATTCCTTGTTTCGTAAGGGTCTATTGTATTTTAAAGGCATTAATTCATACTATCGAGTCAATATTAATGTCTGTGTCGTCCAGGTCATGATGTTGGTTTCAATTTGGTGGAATTCAGAGCTTTTCTGATGCATTCGAAAGAAGGTCGTAGCCTAGAGCGCAACTGTGCCCTTGTGCAGCGCCACGACGCTCCAAGAAAACCACATGAAGCGCAGCGGCACTCTTCATAGATTCGTTGCGCGCTATGCGGCTTTCAACCAAGCGCCTCTGCGCTCTAGTCATAGCACTACGACGCTTTGGCAAATTGGACCAAAGTGTAGTGGTGCTCTCCCTAAGCATCGTTGTGCTCCAACAACATGTGCGTGCATTTGGGAAGTTCGTGAAGACATGTATTCAAGCCTTGAGGAAAGTAGTTTGCAGCAGTTTTTTCTTTTTATTTTATTTATTAATTATTAATTATTATAATTATTCTTTTGTTAATTAAATTATTATCATTGTTATAATAATTTAATTAAAGTTAGGCATGCCAATTTTTGTCCAAGATTGCTATTTTATTTAATTGTACATGTGATGTATGATTTTATATTTTTATATGTCATATTGTATGTCATATAGTTGTAGGGATCAAATCCCAAGCAGAAGCATGTGAATGCCTTGCATCTCAAAAACTGATTTTTGAAAAAACAAATACAGTATTCTAAAATAGAACATATGAAGAAGAAACATGTGTAATAACATGCTTTAGAGAAAGGAAAGAACTATTCGTACCTTTATAGATTCTCGAGTTCCACGAAAAATCCACTCGATCTCGGCACAGGCTTCTTCTCGACCAAACTTGAACACAACCATGAGAATAATCTTATTATTCTCAAGGATTCCAATAGAAGAATAGATGGTATCCAACTAATTGGAAGAGGAAGAGGATGAAAGATTTCTTAGAGAGAATGAAGAGAGGGTTTGTATTTGGTGGCTAGGGTAAATCTCACCAAATGAATTCTTACCCTAAAAGGGCCATAAGAAGGGTATTTATATGGAGAAGGGTTAGCTCTTTCTTCAAGCCTTTCCCAATTTACCTTATTCTCAATTAATTAAATAATTTTTATTTAATTAATTAGCACATTAATTAAATAACCATCTATACATTAAATCCAATTTAACATATATATTTAATTAACAAAAATAAACATCTATACATTAAATCCAATTTAGCATATATATTTAAGTAACAAAAATAAACAACTATATATTAGATCCAATTTAACATATATATTTAATTAACAAAAATAAACATTGTACGTTTATTTGCACCACCTCTCTATTAATTTAACTAATTAATTCTTTATGAATCTAATTCATTTGAATCTCATTCAAATATTTCTCTCTAACTTAATTTAAATTATAGACCACATCTATAATCAATTTCATATTAATCAACTTAATATACAATTTTCTCAAATCGGTTTGAACAATTCAAATCATTCGTCTTTAATATATTTTAATGAGCTAACAAGGGGACCTGGTGGACTTACAAATCAAAAGCTCTAACAATATAAGATTAATTGGTTAAACTCATTAACCGAGTTAATTAATATTCGTTAACTGTGAGTACACTCCACTAAAGACTCACAGTTGCACTCTTCTCACTATAGATATATTTCTGTGTCCATGGATATTAACCAATAACAACAAGTTAACCCTTTCATGAGTGTTTGTAATGCCAACTGGGTCAAATTACTGTTTTACCTTGGGTTACCTCTAACTTCTTAAGTACCAGTACTCTTCTAATGAACAACTTGTTTATGATCCAACTAATAAAGAGAAACTCCTCTCGTGCCAATGAGAGGGTAGGACCCTTAGTTCAAGTTCCGAAGACACTAGTTAAGGGAAACTCATCTACTTACCCTGAAGTTGGGAAGTAGTGAATTTCATCTTGTATTATTATGTTCCTAACTCCCCACTCGGTCTTGTTCCTTAAATGTTAGACATATTGGGTCAGCAGATTGGCCACCTCACCCATAAAAATTGAAGGACAATCCCACGTGAGTAGGAGTTCATAATACACTAAGGATTAAGACTAAGTTGCCTAGGTCATCCAATTGAAATATAAACCTAACTAGTCAAACAATGTTACATCTAGTGTTTACTATTTTGCGATTTTGTCTTATGTAAATCATTGCATAGGATACCTCCACTCACATATCACCTATAAAAATGTGTTGGATCGTTGCGTTTGTATAAAATACAAATGGGTCATATCCGTAGTACCCAGCCTCATCCCTATACTATAGACCCTTTAGGTTGTTTCTTGAACAATGATCCCTATATGTCTCCATATACAGTTCAAGACTCATAAGGCAGCCTTGGATGTTAGTTTATTGGATTTAGGATTATTAAGACAAAATAAAATGTAACACAATCAATGACATTTATTGAACTAACATCAATAACTCTTTATTGATGACAATCAATTAATAATATTTATTATCTATGAGTTTTAAGGTATAAAACCCAACAATAGGAAAATCCCACCTTAAGATAAACATTATTCATTCATCATATTTATTATAAACGTTATAATATATAGTTGCATGAATTTTATTTCAGGCATACTCATGCATCATATAATATAAGAGTGATAATATATGAATGCATGCATTAATAACATTACCATGTATCATTTATATTATAAATGTTATAATTATTGGGGTAGATGCCCTAAATCTTGTAGGGTTTTATAGTTTGTAATTGTATTGTACAAACATCTTATTAATTTAATAAAATATGTGATGTTTTATTTGACATTTAGTTGCATTAAACCTACAAACCAATAAACTAATGATAACTCTCAAAAAGAGCTATTATTCCTAGCTTAATTTGGGTTCATTATCAAATTTTACGTGTTTTTCCCTATTTTGAAGGCACTGAGCAATCAAGAGGTAGAATTAATCATTTGATGAAGAACGGGGTTAATTTGAAGCTATTTGGAGTTGATTTGAACATCTAGGCTTCAAAGGAGTTGAAATTATCAAGATGCCATCAAGTTCCACCGAGTATAATCAGCCATTGAGTATCATCGAGTAAAAGGCTATCGAGTATAATCGAGTAAAAGGCTGTCGAGTAAACGAGCATCGAGCATTGTGCATCGAGTATCGAGTTTTTGACAGAATGCAAAATGTTACAATGCTGCCCTGAGCGTCACAACGCTCCGAATGTTCAACCTCGCCACCGTTGCAATGCAGCCTGACGTCCAACGCTTAGGGATAGAATGCCCAGCGTTGCGACGCTACGATGATTGATGGATTTTTATGCTCCCCTTTAGCCGCATCAGTGTTGTGACGTTGCCTCATTTTTTATAAATACTCCTCTTCATTTTAAGTCGAAATATGCTGAATTTTGGAGGCAAACTGATGGAGGCCAAAGTAAAACTTAATTATTCTTCTTTTCCCTTCTGAATTTAGTATCTTTAGATTAGTTTTTCTTTTTATTTTGGGATGTAATCGACGAATTGGATGTGTATCTCGGATTTGTCTATGAATTAAGAGGTAACTCCTATCTAATTTTTTTTTTCAGCAAGAGCCCTATATTTATTTTCTTGAAGGTTTTTCTAATTAATTTAATTGAATTGTTGTGAACTCTTTAGATGAATTTATTTTAATATTAATAGAGTTTCTTTAAATTGATCTGACAAATCAAATGATGGAAATTCTTGTTTGCAAAATCGGTATAGCCTATATAATATTGATTGATTAAGTTGCACATATTAGGATCGCATATGTGAAGTCTAGACTTTTTCTGACCAAATGCCTGTATGCCCTAATATAATCTTTTCCAATTAAATCATGCTATAAGATATGGCTTTTCGGCTTGTAGTATGTCTCAACAATTGAACCCTTTCGTAATGCAATTCAATTTTAACTTGTATATCGCTAAGAAGGAAGAGTTGTAAATTGAATTAGGGCTAATTTGGTTTAATATCGAATTTGGCTAATTGCTATTAGATTTTCTAATAGGTTGAGGGATTGACAGATTCAGTGTAATTAATTGATGCCTAATGAAAAAAATTGCATAGGAAACTCTCTCTTGCTTTAGAAATTAGATAGACTCCTATTCTAATTACATTTACCTTTTTATTTTAATTTCACGCATATATCTCTTCCACACAAAACCCCTCATTTACCGCTTTAGTTGGAAAATTAACTTAACGAAACCAATCGCGCTTCTCTGCAAATCAACTCATACTTACCACTGTTTCTACGTCATTGTAGTGATAGGAGTAGTTCAGTATTATAAATTTTTTTTAATTAAGTTTGAAGCATATTAACGACGTAAGTTTCGGGCATTGATTCTAATCAACCAACTAACATCCAAGGTTATCTTGTAGCTTAAACATGTATGTAGGGACATACGGGTGCATCATGTTTAAGTGGTAACCTAAATAGTCTGAAGTAGATGGATAAGGCTGGATATTTTATCTTGGTGACACTATGAGTACGACTCGCTTCGTAGATGTTACAATCATTGTAAAGTGCTACAAATGATCTGATCTTGATCATTCATGTGGAGACATGTGAGTGGAGGTATTCTATACAAAGGAGTTTGTATAAGACCGGACTACGAAATGTTTAGTCTTATTATATAACACCGTTCATAAAAGAGACCTGCATTTCACCAGGATGACCATAGGTAACATAACCTGAATCCTAAGTGAGTTGTGAACTGCTGCCTACGAAGGTGATCCTTTGATTTTCATGGATGAGAGTGGCCAGATCGTCGACTAACAAGCCTACTATTTTAGGAATTCGTCTGATTGGGGTGTTGGGAACACAGCTACACAAGAAGAAATTCACTCATTCTCCAATGTTGGGGCAAATAGATAAATTACTCCCTTAAGGGCTAATTCTGGGGCTTGAACAATGTGGCGCCACACTCTCTCTTGGCCCAAGAGGGGTTTGGTCATAGTTGAACTATGATTTATTGTTCATTAGAGGGATTAGTGGTACTTAAGGAGTTAGATGTAACTACAGAGACAATACGGTAATTTTGGCTCAATTGTACTTACAAGCAATTTGTGAAGGGCCATTATACTGTTGACTGGTTATATCCAATGGATACAGAAATATATTTGTAGTGTGAAGAGTGCAGTTATCGGTCTTTAGTGAAGTGCCTGACAGTTAACAGATGGTGAATAATTTAATTAAAGAGTTTAGTTAATTATTCACGAACCATTGGAGATTCAAGCTACAAATCCATGACGTCCCCTTTGTAGCTCAATGGAAATTAATGGGAATAAATTTTTGGATTAATTTGAATTGTTCAAATTGATTGAGAAAATTAATTATATGTGATATAATTAATTTAATCTAATTATATATGATATATTTACTATAATGTATTTGATACATTATAATATAAAGTTTATATGAGAGGAAATAAATATTCATTATGTGAATTGGATTCATATAATTAAATTTAATATAAATAGGATTTATATTAAATATCATTGCTAAGAGAATTAAACTATGGGTTATATTGTATTGGATACAATATTAAACTATATGTTATATGTTATATTTGATATAACATATAGTTTAATATATATTATTTGATAAAGTTGTTATCATATAAATATATATTGAAATTTTTATTAAAATTAATTTTAATTTTAAAAACAATTTTAGGGAGGGAGTTGTAACTCCCTCCCCCTTTTTCTCTCTACATCGTGCAGGAATGGGTGAGTGGTTCTTCATTATTCTTCTTCTTCCTAAAGAAAAATTATAGAAGGGCTCTATAATTTCTCTCAAGCTTACCCACTCTCTCGATCTCTTTTCTCTAATTTTTCCTCTTCCAAAATAGCCATAACCCACATCTCCTGGACTCTCATCCAGAGAATACAGTGGATTTCTTGTGGTGGTGTTCCATATGGTTCGAGGGATTCTTGTTGAAAAACGGTTCTTCAAAGGTAAGGGTTTCTAAACCCCTTTACTCTTCTTTAATTATTCTCAAGCATGTTGTAAATTAATTTTAAATGCATAATCTGAATGTTTTGTTTGCTATAAAATTTAATTCTATAAATTTTGGGTTTAGGTCTGACCCCGTTTTTCGCTCATGGACCTTCATTGGTTCCTTCAATAATATATAGTTAGTATGTATGGATGTATGTTATTTTTTTCATTACTTTAATATATAACTGTTGTGTATGGTATGTAATGAAAAATGGGATTGGATGTTGCATGACACCACTTTAGGTTAATTATAAATGTTATAATTTTTATAAGTATGTCATTAGATGCAATCTTAGGTTTTAATTTACTTCATTGTTCTTTATAATTGTTATAAATAAATTACATTAGAAATTAAAAATCGATAATAAAGAGTTGCATGCTAACATATGTTAAAATCATTTTTTAAAGGGTAATTACAATTGGTAGTATCTTTAGGAATAATAACCAAGTGTATAACATCATTTAAAAAAATTTGAAAATATAGCCAAGTCTATCAGCGATAGACTTCTATCACCTATATCATTCCCAATGAGTAGGATATCATCCACATATAACACAATGAGTAGGATATCATCCACATACAGCACAAGGAAAGCTATTGAGCTGTTGATGATTTTCTTGTAAACACAAGGTTCATCAACATTCTGATCAAAGCCAAATGATTTGATCGCACTATCAAATCTAATGTTCCAAGATCTAGATGCTTGTCTTATCCCATAAATGGAGCTATTAAGTTTGCAAACCTTTTGCTCTTGATATAGAACAATGAATTCATCTGGTTGAGCCATGTAGATGGTCTTCTCAAGATTACCATTCAAAAAGGCAGTCTTGACGTCCATTTTCCATATCTCATAATCATAAAAATGTGGCTATGGACAGGAGAATCCTGATAGACTTCAACATGACAACAGGTGAGAAAGTTTCCTCATAGTCCACTCCCTTGACCTGGGTATAACCCTTTGCCACGAGTCTAGCCTTAAAGGTCTGCACCTTTCCATCTACACCTCTTTTCCTCTTGTAGTTCCATTTACAACCTATAGGTTTTTCCCCCATCATGCTAATCCACAAGTTTCCAGACGAAATTGAAGTACATAGAATCCATTTCCTGATTCATGGGTTTAATCCACTCATCATTGTCAACATCCTCCATTGCTTACTTATAAGACAATGATGGGTCCTCAACTCCATCATCAAACATGATGTTTTGGGCTTCAGTCAAACCCATGTAGCGTTCTAATGGGTTCGCAACCCTCCCACTACGTCGAGGCAGTCTCAACTCTTGAGATGGTTGACTAGATGAACCAACATCAACAACTCTTGTTGATCTATTAACCTGTTCAACAACTCTCATTGAACTCTCAAATGTCTCACTAGAAATCTCATTTAAAACAAGCTTACTTCCTGGCTTATGATCCCGTATGTGGTCTTCTTCCAAGAAGATAGCATTTTTCAATACAAACACCTTGTTCTCACTTGGATCATAGAAGTATCCACCCCTCGTTTCTTTGGGGTAGCCTACAAAAAGGCACTTTCAAACGCGATTCCAACTTTTTAGGGTTAGCCACAAGCACGTGGGCTAGACATCTCCAAATCCTGAAGTGGTGTAAACTACCTTTACGGCCTCTCCATAGCTCAAAAGGTGTCTCAGAAACACTCTTTGAGGGAACATTGTTCAAAATATAAACTGCAGTCTCCACTATAAATCCCCAAAACGAGTCTAGAAGATGAGCGTAACTCATCATAAATCAAACCATGTTCAACATGGTTCTGTTTCTCCTTTCTGATACACCATTCTGCTAAGATGTACCTGGGGCCAAGAGTTGGGATGTGATTCCATGTTTTATCATATAGTTTTGGAACTCTAAGTCCGTATACTCTCCACCACGATCAGATCGTAGTATTTTTATCTTCTTACCTAACAAGTTTTCAACTTCAACCTTATACTCCTTGAACTTTTCAAGAACGTCAGACTTATGTTACATTAGGTTTAGATACCCATGAATTATCATCTATGAAAGAGATGAAATATTCATACCCACCTCGAGCTCTTGCACTCATCGGACCACAGAGGTCTAAATGTATAAGCTCCAAGATTTCTTTGGCTCTATAACCTTTTCCAGTAAAAGGTCATTTGATCATTT
Organism: Benincasa hispida; assembly: GCF_027475165.1. Taxonomy (NCBI): domain Eukaryota; kingdom Viridiplantae; phylum Streptophyta; class Magnoliopsida; order Cucurbitales; family Cucurbitaceae; genus Benincasa; species Benincasa hispida. The sequence goes on from NC_143480.1 coordinate 79,071,823, forward strand.
TGCCTTCTAGGCATGATTCACATACCGACAAAGAGTTTTCTTCTAAACCATTTAGAAGTCCACATTTCGCCAACTTCTCAACCCTATTGAGATTGATGTGATCTAACCTTAGATGTCAAAGATGGGTGTTTTCCTTAGGAGAAACCTTTGGTCTTTTTGCAGTTGTCTCTGTTTTGAACATTTCAGTATTAAGCAAGGCTTTTATGACTAACGGCCTTAGTACATACAAGTTATTTTCCATTGAACCAAAACCAATCTCCATACCATTCTTAAAAATAAACATTTTATTCTCAGAAAAGGAGGCAGAATAACCTTGTTCAATCAGACAAGAAACTGAAATTAAGTTCCTCTTGATATGAGGAACTACATAAACATTATCCAGTAACAGATAACGTTTCTTGTCCAAAAATAACTTTAGCCTGCCTACAACAACAGCTAAAACAACCTCACCAGTACCAACTCGAAGAGTCAACTCTCCAACTTCCAACGTTTTCCAAGAACTAATTCCTTAGTAGGAAGAACTTACGTGGTTAGTAGCACATGAATCAAGTATCAAGGCAGAATCATCATTCTCTACCAAACACGTCTCCAAAATAGATAAATCACATTTATCGTCTTTAGACTTCTTTCTTTTCTGGAGAGTTGTGCGATCGGTATCAGAATCTAAATAAGCTCCAAGTTCCATTCTAGAGAACAATTCTCGTCGATGAACTTCATCAGAGTCGGCAACAATTGCTTTCTCTTTTAGTCCTTTGACATTCAAGAAAGATTGGAGGTTATCTTAGGAAATGATACTACTGGTTTCTTTGTCATCCGTCCCTTTTTGCTCAAAAAATGAGAAATTACGTTCAAACAATTCTTGCAACGAGTCCATGATCTCACGTACAATGACCATGTTCTCAACTCTTTTGGCTAATGCATCAGGTATGCTAGCCAAAATGTGAAGTCGGACCATCGAATTAGCCTTCATCTGCACCTCATATGCATTATGAACATTTCGCGGTGCATCAGGGTTTGAGACTTGAGGACACTCCGCAACCATGACACACTCCAGGTTGTTTATCATGAAATATGTTATAAGAGACTCTTTCCAACGTATGTAATCGATCAAATTAGAAAAGGAAACTAACGGAAAATCATACAATGACATGTTGCTGAAAAAACAAACATATTGGTCTACGTTAGATTTTAGCAAATACTCTTTAAAAACAAATCCAATCTGGTTTAGCAAAATCTAAATGAACCCATGTGACATCTAGTTTTGCAATGACACTTCAGTGGTTTAGGACAAAAGCCACCGAAGGGTAGTTAATTTATCCCTCCTCTGAATTGAGACACTCTCAACCAATCATTACACCAGACCAACTCTTGTTCCTATAATGACTAGCCATCATTGATTGAAATCAATAACTTGCTTAACAATTTCCCGTAAATGTGACCATTCATTTTAGATCCTAGAGTTTTGCCCAGAGCAGCCAATCTGAAGGGAAAAAACTAAAGCGGCCCTATCCATTTCTGGAGTTTTCCTCGATATTGACCAATCGCACAAACCATCCGAAAGGGGACGCTCCCAGGGCGCCATGAGGTCGTGCGAGAAGATCTCACGGTGCAAACCAATGAAGGAGACCGTAGGATATGTTGACACACATCCTTCTCCCACTTACTATAAATACTCTCTCCATTCACCTTGATATTGACTCATGCAAACACCATCCGAAGAATAAAGCAAACTATTACAAAAAAAAAAAAAAAACATTGAGTCCACCGATTCAAACAGGCAAAGTAGGTCTTGAACCGTCTGGGCAGAGTCGCGTCTCCTTGATCGTGTAACAGCTCCTTGTAATCATCTAGCAATGTTGTACAAGCATAAACGATCGTTTAGCATGGATCGAGTGCCTATGACTATGCGATGAAGCATGAAGGTCACGTGATCGTGCAGCGCACATCGTGTAATGCATGCCTAAATGATTGAGTATACGATAACTATGCGGTGAAGCATGATCGTCTAAATGATCGCAAAGCAAGCGTCAAGTATTGTATACTGGGTGATCGAGTAGCCAGTGACTATGCAATGAAGTATGTTGGACTACACGATCATTTAGTGCGTGCGCCTACCATGTGACAAGTATTACACTTTATGTGACCGTTTACCCCAAGTGTCTACACGATCGAGTAGCCAACACAAAACGATAAAGTAAACTCTCTACTCAGTCGTTTAGCATTAACCATGCGATTGTTTAGTAAATACTACACAATCGGGTAGAACTTTTCTACATGACTGTTTAGCCAAATTTAAACGATCATTTAGCCTGGGCTACACGATGCGACCAACTTTTGGTCTTCTTCCTCAATGAGAACAGCATCTCCATGGTTCGAAACGTCATCACGAACGACTCAAATCACTTCAAACACTTTGAATATAAACTCGATTGCTTGTTAATTATGCCCAAAAACGCAGAGGCCCTTACAAATTAACACTTTGTAAACTTAAAGCAAGCTTTAAATAGAGGAAATCATCTCGTAAACATCTATCAACACATCCACAAACACATTTAACTCTTAAATGCATTGTAGAACACTTAAAACCCACCATGACTGTAAAATAAGTTCAATACAACAATGGAATTTGGAATATCAGAACAACTTGGCTCTGATACCAATTGAAGGAACTCTAAATAGAGCACCATGTGAGCGAAAGCAGATCATTCCAAATCCAATTGAGAAAGAACATAAACAATTACAATCTAAACGGAAACGATTATGCATAATAAAAAATTACAGCATGCTACTTAATATGAAGATACAAGGGATAGAGTATGTGAATCTTTGAAGAACTCTTCTTCAAGTGTCGCTCGATCGGTAACGCGTTCAACAGCACAAACTCGAACGCAACGATAAGAACACGATCTCAACAAACAACTAGATGCACCTTGATCACAATCGAGTTCAACCCGACCCTCAAACAGAATTAGAACACCACCATAATGGTTAACTTGGTATTCTCGGTGTGAGAATCTAGGAGTTGTGGGCTCTGTATGATTTTGGATTGAGGAAAGCAGGAGGTAGATGATCGAGTAAGTGGGAGATGAATGTTGTCTATCGTATAGATGAAATACTCGATCGTTTAGAAAGATGAAACTTATCATATAGACTTTGCTACTCGATCGTGTAGCAACGAGTAAATTAGTAACTATCGTATAGTAAACTCGTAACTCGATTGTGTATGCTCTTTATGCTACCGTTTAGTAAAACATTTTTACTTGATTGCCTTTTTGTGAGATTATTTCGAACGAATCATCAACATCCTAATTTGGAAAACAATCTTTCTTTTATCTCATAGTTACCATAAAACTTCCAATAACCTCTCACTTAATCTGGTTATTAAAGAAAAAGAATTATTAATTATCGTATACTTAATGTGTTATAAATAAATATAATAACCAACTTATCATATTATATTTATAACCTATAGTTTGAATATTTCATCATATGAAACATATAAACCATAGTTCTTTTTCTATTTTATGGTATTTAATATAAATCATATTTATATTAATTCCTCCAATTAATGTATCTAATACATCATATCAATTATATTACATATAATTGAATTTCCTCTTATTAATTTGAAGATTTCAAATTAACCCAAAATCTGATTCTCAAATTGAACCCATGGAGCTACCAAGGGGACCTCATGGACCTATAGCTTGAAGCTTCGACAATATGTGAATAACTGATTAAACTCTTTAATCACGAGATCCATCATCCGTTAACTGTTGGTCACTCCACTAAAGACCGACAACTGCACTCTTCGCACTACAGATATATTTTTGTGTCCATATGACCAATCAATAATACGATGACCCTTCACAAATCGCTCATAAGTACAACTGGGCCAATTCACCGTTTTGCCCTGTGTAGTTACATCTAACTCCTTAAGTACCACTGATTCCTCTAATGAATAATAAGTCATAGTCCTACTATGACTAAATCCTTTCGGGCCAGGAGAGGGTGTGACCACTATGTTAAAGACCTCGAATTAGCCCTTAAGGGAGAAATTTATCTACGTACCTCTGCTTCGGGGAAGGAGTGAATTCTATCTTGTATATTTGAGTTCCCAACTCCCCAATCAGACGAATCCCCAAAATGGTAGGCTTGTTGAGTTAGCAATCTAGCCACTCTCACCTATATAAATCAAAAAATCGCCCTCATAGGCAAGAGTTCCCAACTCACTCAGGATTAAGGTCATGTCATCTATGGTCATTTTAATGAAATGTAATTCTCAATTATCAATGACGTTATATAAAGAGACTAATCATCTCGTGGTTTTGTCTTATACAAACTCTTTGTATAGGATACCCCAATTCACATGTCTCCACATGAATGGTCAGGATCAGACCATTTGTAGCACTTTACAACACTTGTAACATTACCAATGGGTCGTATCCGTAGTGTTAACAAGATAAGGTATCTCTCCTTAATCCATCTACTACAGACCATTTAGGTTATTACTTAAGGCATGATCCACTTGTATGTCTCCACATACATGTTTAAGTTACATGAAATAACCACGAATCTTAGTTTATTGGATTTGAGTAAATGCATATAAAATAACATTTATTTTATTAATAACAATATGTTACAAAGTGTTACAAACTACGAGACGATCAGGAGAATTAGGACACCAATCCCAACAGGCATAATACGCACCCAGTACAAAATTGTTCGGATTGGTGTCCTAAATCTCTTGTAATCTCGTAGTTTGTAAACATTGTATAAACATATTGTTGTTAATAGAATAAGTGTTATTTTATAAGCATATACTCAATCCAATAAACTAAGATCTAAGGTTACTTCATGTAATTTAAACAAGTATGTACAGACATACAAGTGGATCTTGTTTAAATAATAACCTAAACGGTCTGTAGTAGATGGATAAGATTGGGTACCTTATCCTGGTGACATTATGGATACGGCTCGCTTTATAGGTGTTACAAGTGTTATAAAGTGCTACAAATGATTTGATCCTGATCATTCATGTAGAGACATGTAAGCGGGGGTATCCTATACAAAGAGTTTGTATAAAACCGAATCACGAAATGATTAGTCTCTTTATATAACGTCGTTAATATAGAGACTTACGTTTCACTAGGATGACCATAGGTGACATGACTTGAATCCTGAGTGAGTTGAGAAATCCTGCTCATGAAGGCAGTCCTTTGATTTGTATGGATGAGAGTGGCCAGATTACCAATTCAACAAGCTTACAATTTTAAGGATTCATCTGACTAGGTAGTTGGGAACATAATTATATGAGACGGAGTTCACTCCTTCCTCGATGCTGGGGCAAGTAGATAAATTGCTCCCTTAAGGGTTGATTCCGGGTCTTGAACATAATGGCCACACCCTCTCCTGGCCCGGGAAGGACTTGGTCATAGTTGGAATATGACTTATTGTTCATTAGATGGATCAGTGGTACTTAAGGAGTTAGATGTAACTACAAGGGAAAAACGGTATTTTTGGCTTAGCTATACTTATGAGCAATTTGTGAAAGGTCATCACACTGTTGATTGGTTATATCTAATAGACACAGAAATTTATTTGTAGTGCGAAGAGTGCAACTGTCGATCTTTAGTGGAGTGACCGACAGTTAATAGATGTTGGGTAATTTAATTAAAGAGTTTAATTAATTATCCGAGTACCGTTGGAGCTTCAATCTACAGGTCCATAAGGTCCCTTCTATAGCTCAGCAGGGATTTAATTGAGAATTATTTTTTGATTAATTTGAAGTGTTCAAATTAATTGAGGGAATTAATTATATATGATGTAATTAATTAAATTGATTGTATATGTGATATAATTAATATAATGTATTTGATACATTATAATTTAAGGTAATATGAGAGGAATTTGAATTTGATTCAAATACTAATTATATGAATGAGATTCATGTAACTAAATTTAATATAAATGTGATTTTTATTGAGAGGAATTTAAATATTTAGATATGATCCAAATATCAATTATATGGATAAGATTCATATAAGTGAATTTAATATAAATGTGATTTATATTAAATGTCATGTATTGTTGAGAGAAAATAAAATCTATAGGTTATGTTGTAATTGATATATTATAAAATTATAGGCTATATGTTATATTTGATATAACATATAGTGTATATATACAATAAAGTAATTATTATATATATATATATATAATTTAATTGAAATTAATAAAAGGGAAGGAGTTATAACTCCCTCCCCATTTTCTCTCAGTTATTTTTACGTGGGATGTGGTAGAAGATTCATCATTTTTCCTCAATTCCCTCTGAGAAAAATTTCTCCCAAAAAAAAAAAACTTACAGAGAAGAAAAGTTCTTCTCTTCCCTCTCCTCCTCTCCATCTCCTTCTCTCTTCCAAGGATTCAAGCAAAGCCCACAACTCTTGCTTGAATCCTTTATCCCAAGAGATTACATAGGGTTTTCAAGTGAGGGTGTCCCTTTTGAAGGAGACCCATGTGAAGAAGGTGATCCATTCGTGTTTTGTTCGAGGGAGTTCTTGAAGAAATGGTTCTTCAAAGGTAAGGGTTTTTGAAACCCAAAGTAATTTTTTTTAAAGCATGTTGTAATTTAAATAAATGCATATCTTGTTCTTATTTACTGTAAGACTTATATTCAATGAAAACGGAATTTGGGTCGATCTTGCTTCCGCTCAAAGGATCTTTTTCGAAAATTTCCTTAAAATATCTCTCACTTGCCTTAGACTAACTGTGGCCTATCCCATAAACCCACACTCTGCAGGTGACAATCAAATACCTTAGCCATGAGGGCCTTTGTAAATGGATCAGCAACATTGTGCTCCAAAGCTATTTGCATGAAGATCACGTCCCTCCGATACACAATCTCTCGAATGAGATGATACTTCCGTGCTATGTGTTTCCCGTGCTTGTGACTCTAAAGCTCTCGGGGATCATCTATAGCACCACTATTATCATAATAAAGGTTGGTGGCCTTTGACATATTTGGAATCACTCCTAGATCATTCATGAATTTCCTAAGCCACACAGCATTTTTAGCATCTGTTGGAATACCGAAACATGCAACGGAAGAAAACAAGATCATTAAGCATTCTAATTCCTTAAGTTTGACATCAAAATTAGCATGTTTATAGGATAATAAGATAGTTTCAAGAAACACATACCTTTGAAGAATTCCTTTCCGATCCAAGCTGCTCCTCACAAATTCTCAGCTCCAAATCTTCAGTGAACCACCAAGAGATCTTCTCTACTATTCTCAACTTTGAATTTGAGAAGTGGAACTCACAATTGTGTTGAATTTGTGAAGGGAAAAGGATGAGTTTTTAGATGAAGGAGAAGAACTCAGCAGAAACTTTTTCCTCTAGTTCTCCTTCCATTCTGTGTAAAATTGAAGAGTTTTATGTAATCATTACATGCATCTCCTAAACTTTTCAGCAATATGACACTTCAAGAAACACTCAAGAAGTGAGATTAGGTGTTTCATTGAGATCAATCCACCAAAATAAGCCAAATTTGTGGATCTTTCCACTATCTTAGTTTAATTCCAAAACTAAATTGAATTAATTTTCAATCTTCATTTTAATTAACTCAAAATTAATTAAACTAACTAAGAAAACAATATTCAATTTCTGAATTTGAATAAGAAATGAAACTTAATTTTAATTTAGTTAATTAAACAAATTTAATATCAAATATTAAATTAATCAAACACCTAATTTTAAACATGAATCATATTCATGTAATTAATATTTAAATATTATAAACTCACCAATTTTGTTTAATTTCAATAAATTAAACATTAATTAATTATATTGAATATAATTATACAAACCTTAGTTTGAATTTGAACTATTCAAATTAAAACCTTAAATTCAATTTGAACATTTCAAATTGAAATTAAATTTGAACATTTCAAATTGAAATTAAATTTGAACACTTTAAATTGATATCATTCTAAATTCACTCAATTTACTAATTCAAGATGTTCATGTTTTACGAGCTAGTAGAGAGACCTTATGGGCCTACAGATCATGAGCTCCAAGGATTTAAGATTAATTAGGTAAAACTCTTTAGACCAAATTAATCAATATTCATTAACTATCGAGTCACACCACTATAGCTCGATAGTTGCACTCTTCTCACTGTAGATATATTTATGTCCACTTGATTTAACCATAATCAGTAAGTCAACCCTTCACAAGTTGTTCGTAATAACGGCTGGGTTAAATGGTGTTTTACCCCCAAAATTACGTCTTCCTCCTTAAGTCCTACTGATCCTCTAATGAAAAATTGGTTTGGGATCCAATCACTAAACTGGATCCCTCTCAGGCCAATGAGAGAGTGGGGCCCCTTGTTCAAGACCTGGATTCAACACTTAAGAGAACAACCTTTGTAAACCTCGTACTCCATATTTCCTACATAAGTGAGTAACTATTGTGTTAAGTAAAATTATGAAAGGAGATGAAGAAAGTAGGCAGATGGAGGAAGAAAATTCTAAGTGTTAGAAATACTTAATCAAAGTTGAGTTTTAGATAATATAACAAGTGAAAATTTGGCTAAGTGTAAGGTCAAAAGGACCCATGCATTAAGTGTTAGGAGACATTAACACATAAGATGAGAAGGCAACCATGCTTTTGTAAGGTTGGATGCATGATTGGCCGAAGTATTGGCAAGAGGCATTTCCAAGAGTTGCTCATGCGTTGGGTATGTGTGAGCGAGAGCGAAGAAAGCGAGATGTTGAGCGCAAGGCGATGGGGTAGACAATCATATAGTAAGTGTGCGGAGCTACACAATGAGGTAGGCGAACGTGTAGGCGGGCGCTGGGCGATCATGTAATAATTGTGCTGAGGTAAACGATGCTCGCAGTAGCTAAGTGATAGGCTATGCGCGAGATCATTGAGAGCAAGATCAGCGAGATCGCTGAGAGCGAGATCGTTTGCTAAACGATTGAGCTAGACAATAGGCGTTGGGTGCTAGACGATACGAAGAATCTCGCTAAACGATAGCACTATACGTTGGACGATAGCGATAAGCGATTGGGTGTTGGCACTGCACGATTGGCATCACTGCTAGATGATGCGCTGCACGACAAGTGCTAGATGATAGACGTTGAATGCTAGACAATAGACGTTGAATGTTAGATGATGGAGTATGCGATGCATGCTAAATTTATATTATGAGGTGAAGGCCTAACATGGGTTATGAAGGAAGGAAAAATAAATTAATTAAAGAAACTCACTGATGGGAATTGGCTGAAAGCCTAAGTGCTGGATGAGGTGGCAGTTTAACCCTTGAACAGGGGAGGCGGGAGGAAGTATAAAAGGGAGAGGAACTTCAGAAGCACAGTTTTGGAAAATGAATTGAGCAAATTAAGTGAGTACGGTGCCATTCGAAAGCTGGGAGAATCTAGTTTTTTAGGTTGTTTTTCCGAAGAAATATCTCACATGGATAATAACAAAAAGTGAAGAATTTGCAGAAGGGGTAGATTCAAAGTGAAGAATTTGCAGAAGGGGTAGATTCTTGGATTAATCAGGGCCCGAAGTTAGGATTGGAATCTCCAAGTCAAATTACAAGGAATTTGGGACCGATATTTTAAAGTAAGAAGAACTCAATTCTAAACAAGTTTATAGAAGAAAGTTTCTTAAAAAGAGTTCTGGATTTTGAGTTATGAATTTTTGAAGTTGGAACAGGGAATCGGTGCGTAAGCAAGCAGCTGCTTGGGAAGATTAAGCAAGCAGCTCACCATAGTGAGCGAGAGCGAGCAAGAGATAAGAAAATGAGCGAGAGTGAGTAAAGGAAGAGAAGGATCTCGCTAAGGATGCAAATCTCGCTGGAAAGTTACAAATCTCGCTAGAAGTCACAAATTTCGCTGGAAAAGTCACAAATCTCGCTGGAAAAGTCACAAATCTCACTGGAAAAGTCACAAATCTCGCTAGAAGTGGTAAGTCTCACTAGTGAGGATGATCTTGCTCATGATGATCATCTTACTAGCAATGTTGTTTTGTTGGTGAAAGTTTCATTAGTAAGCGAGCTACCTGAAGCATTTTGCTGAGAATTCTCAGGAATCTAACCGGGGATTATGTCCTTTCAGGCCAAGAAGAGCTAGGAGAGGCATATAAACCATTTAAGAGTCCCGACGAGCTGTGAGTGACTAATGTTTCTAAATGATAAAGTATATGCTTTGCAAATTTATTCTCATGCGAAGTTTTATGTGATTGCAAGCAACTTATTTCTATGATTGAAAGCATGACCAACGCATGATGTTACTAATGTATGAGTTTTCCAAGTATGTTTTCCATGTCTAACGCATGCTAATGGTTTTTACAAGCTAACTTAACATGATCTAAGCTAACTTATTTTACAAAGTATGAAGCATGCGTTAGGATTAAAGCTAAGGTTGAATGAAGCTTGATGTACTATGTTTTAAATACCTAAGGTTATCAAAGTATATGTGTTGGTATTCCTAAACACAATGAAAAAGGATACTGAAGGTAGGGAAGGTATCCTAAAGAGATTTCTATGCTATATTTGAAAGCTATTCTTTTTAATGCTCTTCGAGAACTTGATAGCTTAAGTGAGCCGGATACTAAAGGTAAGGAAGGTATCCGAGTAAATGTACCTAAGGTGTTGACGGTACTTAGAAAACTCCACGTGCACATAGGTAATTCTGAATGAGAGGCCGAAGTATGGGTCTCCTAGGCCATATACTAGCAAAGGGAGGCCGAAATATGGGTCTCTTGGCCGATAACAGACGTTGGGAGCTAGAGCGATGTATGCTCGTTCTCACCTAGGGAATAATGATGTTTAATGGTGTTTAAGAGTAGTTATCAATGTTTATGTTTAGAGGAAATTGCTTGAGATGTCCATCGGTATATTTAAAGAAATCGACGTAGGGGTCTCTCCTAGCCATAGTTCAGTATGAAGAGATCGAAGTAGGGGTCTCATCTGACCATGGCTTGGCGTTGGGAATTAGAGCGATGGATGTTCATTCTCAACCAAGATTCAGGTTTCAGATACAATGGTTTTTAAAGTTTTTATGTTCACGATTGCTTAGCATATTTTAGTTCCAGTATTATGTTTTCGAGCTTATAGTTTAAGCATGAGATTTATGTTTTATTAAGTCACTCACTAGGCTTCTAATTCATGTTTTCAAATGTTTTCTTTTCAGGTAGTGGTCAGTTCCCAAAAGACTTTTCTGCTATTGCTCTGCCACTCAAAGAAACAGGTTGAAGGAAGCATAATTGAAAACCTGTATTAGTTAGTACACATGTGTCTGTCTAATGACTAGTATTCTAGATGGGGCTCACAAAGTTGTAATATTCATGTATGAACAATGCTGCAAAACCCTGTAATGTAAATGTGTTAAGTTCTGAGTTAATATGCTCGTATATTGATGATACGTACATATTCAGGGTTTGAACAAAATTTAACAGGTTAGATAGGCAGTAACTGCCAGCAAAAGGGTTAGTAGCTACTGTCGTCTGATAACGGGCAGAAATGCACGTTATCATAGTACTAAGTTCTTAAACAATGTTGGATTGCATTGATGAAATATGTTAAATTGCGTCCATTAAGCATAAATTCTATAATATTGCGGTCGCATGCGTCCAACGCATTAGAGCAGTTGATCTTTACATTTTTGTGAAGAATATGCGTTAACGCAATGCAGAGATTGCGATCATAGGAATACATTGGTCGAGCACAACTTCACCGCAAGACTTTGCGTTGATCATGCTCGCAAACATTCGCCCAAGAAGAATCACCGCAACTTGGTCAGCGTAACATGGTGAGCGCATCCGGGTGAAAGGACAATTAAGAGCGATGGGATAGAAAGCTGACGACAGTCGGATCCAAATTAAGTTGACAGCCGATAACGGTCATGAAGTACATTCAGCTTTATCGGTGACAATTATCCGGCACATCAGTCAGGAATTAAAGTTGTCCCATCTGTACAACCGAGAGAAAGAAGCCGCATTTCACCATGGAAACTCTATAAATACCAAGTGCATTCTTTAAAGAAGGGGTTAAGCAGTCGATTACTTCATCACTTTACAAGTTCACGTCTCTGTCCATAGTCTTCTTTCATTTTAAGGCGGACACGAGGAAGAAGGTGTGTCGATAGATCGTTCCGACAAGCTTAGGAAAGCACTGGAAGCTCCAAGGTAGAGAGAGGGTCGACGCCTGTGGAAGTGGGAATATTTATAGATCAAAATAGAGATTCAGTGTAAAAAGCCTCGGTCACCAAGGAATTGCTACCAGGCTCTCTACCTTTATTTTCCATTATCATTTTGTACTCAATTAAGTTATAAGAATGGAACGTCTTTCTCTATATCTGTTCACTCTCTGTAATACACGCATGAGTAGCTAAATTAGTTAAATGGGTTGAGAAGCATTTAGCTAGCACAACTAGGGATCCTCATTCTTTGTAGTTATCTTGTTTATGTATGTTTTATTCGTCTATTAGAGATACTCGGGAGGGTAGTCTAAGGACAGGATCTAGACTTAGGAAGGTCAGGTCAGAATCTAGGTTTGGAAGAACCAGATTAGAACGCATAAATGAGAGATAGGCGCTTAGGAATGAGCACTATTTGTTATTAACGCATCACATGCATCTTAGCAATAAGATATGATTGTATGCAGTCACCTTGCTTTCATGCATTTTGCATCAACGCATAGGACAAGAGTAGAGACTTAGGGATAAGCTCTATGTACATTTTGCATTCAACACATGCTTCCTAGATTTAGGAGCATCGCATTTACATTGGGAAAGGACTTGCTATGCATGGTTGTAACATGATCGCAAAGTTTGACGCATTCCTGAGTAACGCTAGCTAGAGATCTTCTCAACTCGTACATTGCATACTCATTGCATCTATCAACGCAACTTTCTTTCTCAAATCCGCCGCCTTTATTTACTTCTTTTTCATCAACGCAACAACACACCCACCTTTTATTTATTTACTTGGTTACCATAAAGTTTTCATAAACATTATCAATGCAACTATTTTCACAAGTTCCTGTGTTCGACCCTGGACTTACCAAGAAACTCAGAAGAATTTACACTTGAATTCCGCTGGGGAAACTTGAGTGCACAACGCAATCCATCAATGCATATCATCCATATTTTCATTCATAAAAATAAAGCAGGATCGTCACATTCACTTTTGGATTAAAAAGGGTAATCTGGGAAGGGATGTGACAACCTTCCTCCTATCCCTAAATTGGGTAGGCGTGGATTCCGTCTTGCACCCTATGTCCCAGCTATCTACCCGATCTTACCTCTAAAATGGGAGGCTTATTGAGCCGGCGCTATTGAGCCAACCCTCACCTATGCAAATCTAAGGATATTCCTGAATAAAAAAGAGTTCATAGTTAGATCAAGATTAATATCGAGTTACCTAAGTCATCTAAGCGAAATAGTCAGTCTTAAACAGTAAATAGCGTTATAAAGTAAGAGTGACTTATTTCTTGGTCCGATCTTATGCAAACTCATTGCATAAGATGCCTCTACTCCTCATGTCAATATATAAACGGATCAGGATCACTTTGTTTGTAGCACCTTCAACAAATTGTAACAACTACAGATATTGTTGGGATTGGTGTCCTAATTCTCCCGGTGGTCTCGTAGTTTGTAAACATTTTGTACACATTGCTATTAATAAAATAAATGTTATTTTATATGCATTTACTCAAATCCAATAAACTAAGATCTGTGGTTATTTCATGTAACTTAAGCATGTATGTGAGACATACAAGTGGATCATGTCTTAAGTAATAAACTAAATGGTCTGTAGTATAAGGTTAAAGGAGGGATACCTTATCATGGTGACACGACCGATACGACCCGCTTTGTAGATGTTACAAGTGTTGTAAAGTGCTACAAATGATCCTATCCTGACCATTCATGTGGAGACATGCGAGCGAGGGTATATTTTTATAAGACCAGACCACGAGATGATTAGTCTCTTTATATAACGTCGTTGATAATTAAGACTTACATTTCACTAAAATGACCATAGGTGACATGATCTTAATCTTGAGTGAGTTGGGAACTTATACTCATGAGGGTGGTCCTTTGATTATTATGGGTGAGAGTGGCCAGATTGCCAACTCAACAAGCCTACCTTTTTTAGGATTCGTTTGATTGGGGAGCTGGGAACTCAGCTACACAAGACAGAATTCATTCATTCCTCGAAGTAGGGGTAAGTAGATAAATTGCTCTCTTAAGGGTTCATTCTAGGTCTTGAACATAGTGGCCACACCCTCTCTTTGGAAGAGAGGACTCAGTCATGGTAGGACTATGACTTATTGTTCATTAGAGGAATCAGTGGTACTTAAGGAGTTAGATGTAACTATAGGGGCAAAACGGTAAATTGGCCCAGCTATGCTTACGACCAATTTGTGAAGGGTCATTGCATTATTGATTGGTCATATAGATACAGAAATATATCTGTAGTGCAAAGAGTACAACTGTCGGTCTTTAGTAGAGTGACCAACAGTTAATAGATGGTGGATCTCGTGACTAAAGAGTTTAGTCAGTTATTCACGTACCGTTGGAGCTTCAAGCTACAGGTCCATGAGGTCCCCTTGGTAGCTCAATGGGTTCAAGTTGAGAATCAGATTTTGGGTTGATTTGAAGTGTTCAAATTAACAAGAGGAAATTCAATTATGTGTGATATAATTGATATGATGTAGTAGATACATTAATTGGAGGAATTAATATAAATATGATTTATATTAAATACCATAAAATAGAAAAAGAGCTATGGTTTATATGTTTCATATGATGAAATATTAAAACTATTGGTTAGAAATATAATATGATAAGTTGGTTATCATATTTATTTATAATATATTAATTATATGATAATTAATTCTTTTCTCTAATAACCAAATTAAACGGGAGGCTATTGGAAGTTTTATGGTAATCGTGAGATAAAAGAAAAATTACTTTTCAAAATTAGTCAGTTGATTCATTTGGAAAATCTACGAAAAAGGCTATCAAGTAAAAAGTGTTTTTACTAAGCGATAGCATTGAGAGCATACACAATCGAGCTACGAGTTGGCTATACGATAGTTACTCGTTTGATCATTGCTACATGATCGAATAGCAAAGTCTATACAATAGGCTTCATCTTCTAAACGATCGAGTACATCGTCTATAAGATAGATATCTCCCACTTACTCCATCGTCTACCTCTTGTTTTCCTTAATCCAAGATCATACAGAGCCCACAACTTCTGGATTCTCACACTGAGAATACCAAGGTAACACTTGTGATGGTGTTCCTGTTCTGTTTTAGGATCGAGTTGGAGTCGATTGGGTTCGAGGTGTATCCAGTTGTTCATGTTGTTGGTTGTTTTGTTCGTTGTGTTCATGTTCGTGCTAACTGAATGTTTTGTTAAATGATCGAGGGATATTTGAAGAAGAGTTCTTCAAAGGTACACATACTCTATCCCTTGTATCTTTTTGTAGCATGTTGTAATTTCTGTTTATGCATAATCTATTTGTTTCTGTTTAAGACTATAATTGCCTTGTGTTCATTCTGAATGGGATTTGGAATGATCCACTTCCACTGCTCAAAGGATCTCTGTTTTAGATTTCCTTCACAGAGTGGGCCGCATCCGATAGTGTTACCAAAATAAGGCACCCAACCTTATTCATATACTATAGATCATTTTAACTATTTACTCGAACCTGATCCACTTTTATGTATCCACATAAAGTTCAAGTATTCATATAATAGCCATGGATCTTAGTTTATTGGATTTAGTCTTTACAAGTGTAATTTACAAATTCAATAACAACATTTTTTTATTGATAATAAAAAATGTTTAACTCTACAAACTGCGAGTTTTAGGACATATAACCCAACAACATCTTCACAAGTTGCTACGTACTCAGCCTCCATAATGGAATCAGCAATGAACCCATGCTTGGTGCTCTGATAACTCATAGAAAGACAAGTTATTCGTGTTGTCTTTCTTTGAATATGCAATGAAAAGTAGGAAGAAAATACGACAATCACGAGTAAATCTATGAAATCAACCAAGCTTGCACCAGGGTATCCAAACGACACATGCTGGCCATATTTCATGTGCAAAGTATGCCAAAGTCTGTATTTTGCAGGTAACTATAGGAGACATCGTATGCACTAACCCTTCAAAGAATCTATCACAGACGCATGCCTCGGGATCTCTAAAATTGTACCAACAGGTACTCTAACAAATCTTCTGAGCATTAACCATGATGCAAAACTAACATTCTCACCTACCATGACATATGATAACAACAGATCAGATGCGCAGTGGCTATGTTTCTAATGATGGATCGAACACATGCGCAGCGGAAGAAAAATGGATCTAAAGTACTCTAATTAGATTAATTACAAAGATAAGCATGCATGCAATAAAACAAGTAAAGGGGGGAAACAATACAACCTTTGTAGTCTTTGAAAATCTTCACCAAATTAGCTCCAATCTCCTCATAAATAGTTCGTAGACCACCAATGAGAGTCTTCTTGACTTTCTCCGGCCTTGGAACAAGATGGTGGGATCCAGTGAGTGACTAATTTGGAGAGGAAAAACCTAAAACTTTGAGAGAAAATTACAGTGACATTATCACATAATCTCATCCAATTCCACTATGGCCAAGAGTTCTTCAAAAATATTAAACACTCCCATTTAAGGTCATTACATGCAAAAGATGCAATTATGAGTTTGATGAGAATTTGACACTAAAAAATCCACTACTCAAAGTGGGATTTAGTAGGACAAGTGTCTACAAATAAAGACAACACTTGGCCATGCAAAAATTGGCATTTCCCACTCATAAATGTTGGATCTTTCCACTAACTTGGTCAAAGTTTGACTCTCAAAGTCTAAAGTCAACAAATTTGACTTTTTGACCTTCAAAAATAAAAAATCAACAATTTGCACTTTTTACCTAGTCAGCAACTTGACTTTTAATGCAATTTTGACCAATTCCGTTTAATTTCAAAAATTAATTCTAATAATCAATTTTAAAATTAAATTAACATTAAATAATTTATTAAACAAGTTAATTAAATATTAAATCCAACAATAATCCCAATGAATATGAATCCTTATTCATAATCTTAATATTTAAATCTTATTTAAATATCTCTTATTTTCTCTCTCTTTATGTTTAATTCACAATTAAACATTAGGTTAGATATATAGTCTATATTTACCGCTTTGCTCCAAAAACCAAATTTGAACACTTTAAATTCGTTCGTCACACTGTTTTAAGGTTTACTCCGATATAAGCTAGTAGGGGACCTCATGAACCTACAGATCATGGGCTCTAACTGTTGGGATTGTTGTCCTAATTCTCTCAGAGTCTCGTTGTTTTGTAAAAATGCACATTGTTAAATGAATAAAATAAGTGTTATTTAATTCTGGCATTTACTCATATCCAATAAACAAAGCTCCTTGGTTATCTTATGTGAACTTAAGCATGTATATGTGATATACAAGTGGATCATGCCTTAAATGATAACCTAAATCGGTCTGTAGTATAAGGATTAAGGTGGGATACTTGATCCTGGTGACACTACGGATACGGCCCGCTTTGTAGAGGTTTGCAAGTGTTGTAAACTACTACAAATGGTTGATCTTGACCATTCGTGTGGAGACGTGGAGGCGGAGGTGTCCTATATAAAGAGTTTGTATGAGACCTGGACCACGAGATGACCAGACTCTATATATAATGTTGTTCATACTAGAGACTTGCATCTCACCTAAACGACCATAGGTGACACGACCTCAATGCTGAGTGTTTTGTGAACTCCTGCCTTTGAGGATGGTCCTTTGATTAGTATGGGTGAGAGTGGCCAGGTTGCTAACTCAACATGCCTACGTTTTTGGGGACTTGTCTGATCTGAGAGCTGGGAACTGAATCCACAATATGGAATTCACTCATTTCCCGAAGCAGGGATAAGTAGAGAGATTGCTCCCTTAAGGGTTGATTTTGGGGCTTGAACATAATGGCCACAGCTTCTCTTTGTAAAGAAGACTCACTCATAGTAAGACTATGATTTATGTTCATTAGAGGAATCATTGGTACTTAAGGAGACAGATGTAACTACAGGGGCATAACGGTTATTGGCCCAGCTATACTTACGAGCGATCTGTGAAGGGTTGTCGCACTGCTCATTGGTTAAGATGGACACATAATATATCTATAGTAAGAAGAGTTCAGCTGTCTGTCTTTAGTGGAGTGTCTGGCAGTTAACGGATGGTGGATCCCGTGACTAAAGAGTTTAGTCAGTTATTCACGTATCGTTGGAGCTTCAGATCTATAGGTCCATGAGGTCCCATTGGTAGCTTGGATTCATGTTGGAGGATCAACTTCTTGGTGTTAATTTGAAATGTTCAAATTGACAAGAGGTATTTTGATTATATGTGATATAATCGGTTTGATGTTTAAGATACATCTAGTGGAGGATTGATGTAAATGTGATTTACATTAAGTACCATGGAATAGAAAAAGTACTATGGTTTATATGTTTCATGAGATGAAATATTAAAACTATAGGTTATAAATATAGTATGATAAGTTAGTTATCATTTATATTTATAATAATATTAATTATTAATAATTAATACTTTTTCTTTTAAATAACCAAATGTAGTGGGTGGTTATTGATCATGGTAACCGTGAGTATAAAGAAATCGGTTTCCTATTTGAAAAAAGAGTGTTTTACAAAAGGTTTGAAAAGTTTTGAGTTTTCTCTTTGGCAAAAAGAAACTCACGGAAGTTGTCAAGTAAATACAGATTTACTAAACGACAACTGGACTAGGTAAACGATCGTGCAGGTGCTAGGTAAACGATCGTGTAGTGTTTACTAAACGATCGCATAACTTTGCTAGACGATCGTTGGCCCAAGGTAAACGATCGTATAGAATCGAATGAGCTAGACAATAGAGCTAAACAATCGTATAGCTTTTGCTAGACGATCGCATAGTTGTATCTAAACAATTGGGCATCGACCTATACAATAGGTCTCCGACTTCTCCCACTTGCCCAGTCGTGTACGCTATCGTTCTTTCCTCTATTCATCTTCCTCATACCAAGTCCGAACAGAGCCCACCCTCTGGATTCTCACACCGAGAATATCAAGGTCGCCTTGTTGGTGGTGTCAGACTCAACTCGACACCATCGAGGTTTTTCAGAGGCCGTTCGTGGTGCTGCGGAGGCCATTTGCTGTTGCGGCAGAATTTGTGACCGAGGAGATCGTTGAGGACGAGCGTGAAGAGTTCGTGCTGTGTTTGTGCGGTGTTGCGGTCGTGTAGATCGATCGTCGTGGTTGCTGTGTTCGATCAGAGTCGCACATCGGAGCGTGGAGACATTTCTGCATACGTTAGTACAGTTTTTTCTTCTGTACATTTGATGTTCATGTTGTAATTTCTCTGTATATTTGCATAACTGTTTTATTGAAGTCAACTGTAAATGATTTGTTGATTCATGATTGTAATTTGGAATAGTCTTGCTTCCGCTGCTCACAGAAATCGCATTTTCGATTTCCTTCACCAACGATCCACAGTTAATTGGCTAAACTCTTAACCTAATTAACCACCATTCATTAACTACTAGGTCATTCCACTAAAGCCCAGTAGTTGCACTCCTCTCACTGTAGATATATTATGTCCACTCGATATAACCATGATTAGTAAGTTAACCCTTGATAGGTTATTCATAAAAACGGCGAGTCAAAAAATGTTGTACCCCCGAGATTACATCTTGCTCTTTAAGTCCCACTGATCCTCTAATGAACAATTGGTATGTCACCCAATCACTAAACCGAGTCCCTCTCAGGCCAATGAGAGTGTGGATCCCATTGTTCAAGACCCAGAGTCAACACTTAAGGGAACAACCTCTCTACTATCCCTAAAAGTGGATAGGAGTGAATTTCATCTTGCACCCTATGTCTCCAGCTATCTATCTGGTCTTACCCCTGAAATGGGAGGCTTATTGAGTCGGCGTTGTTGAGCTAACTCTCACCCATGCAAATCTAAGGATAATCTCGAATAAACAAGAGTTCATAGTTAGCTCAAGATTAAGGTCAAGTTAACTAGGTCATTACTTTGAAATAGTCAGTCTTAAACAGTAAATAGCGTTATAAAGTAAGAGTGACATGGTTCGATCTTATGCAAACTCATTGCATATGACGCCCCCACTCCTCATGTCAATACATGAATGAATCAGGATCACTTCATTCGTACCACTTTACAACAAATTGTAACAACTATAGAGTGGGTCACATCCAATAGTGTTACTAGAATACAGTACCCAACCTTATTCATATACTATAGACCATTTTTGCTATTTACTGAACTTGATCCACTCTTATATCTCCACATAAAATTCTTGAATTCATATAATAGCCATGGATATTTAGTTTATTGGATTTAGACTTTACTAGTGAAATTCACAAATTCAATAACAGTTTTATTGAATAAACGTCAATAACATCTTTATTGATAACATAATACGTTTAACATTACAAACTGCAAGTTTTAGGACATACAACCCAACATCTAAATGGGTGGAAGCAATCTCGTGTGCCAAAAATGATGCGAACACAGTGGTGAAATTTCTAAAGAAGAATATCTTTACATGCTGCGGAACGCCATGTGCATTAATCAGTGATGAAGGTACGCATTTTATAAATCGCATCATTTCTAATCTGTAAATAAAATTCAATGTCAGTCATAGGGTTGCGACAGCATACCACCCGCAAACGAATGGTCAAGCAGAGGTTTTCAAAAGAGAGATAAAGTCCATTCTGCAAAAAATGGTCAACACTTCCAGGCAAAATGCACGCGACGACTTGACAAGTCTCTGTGGGTGTATCGCGTTGCCTACAAAACTGCCCTCGGAATGTCCCCCTATATATTAGAGTTGGAGCACAAGGCACAATGGGCGATTAAGACACTAAATATGGATTTAACAAGTGTAGAAGAAGTCATAAAGCTACAATTGAATAAGTTGGTTGAATGGTGCACCACTGCGTATGAAAATGCTAAGCTCTACAAGGAACAGGTGAAAAAATGGCACGATGACAAGATTTGTAAGAAAAATTTCATCGTAAGGCAGCAAGTTTTACTATTTAATGTGCGTCCTTGCCTATTTCTAGGAAAATAAAAATCGTGATGATTTGGGCCTTTCATCATTAAGCAAATATTTCCTCATTGCGTTGTCGAATTAGCAAGTGAAGATGGGAGCAATGTGTTCAAGGTCAATGGTCAGCGCATAAAGCCTTACTAGGAGGCTTGTTGGATCACAGCAAGAAGACCATTGATTTAGCTGGGCAAGCATGATCGCCCGCATGGATGCACCTTGAGGTACAATCATTTTAATTCTTTCAAGGGCATCCACTCACATCCTTTTACTACTTTCTTAGATAACTTTTTGCTCTTGTTTTCCTTTGAGTTTTGTTGTTATCTTCTGCTTACGCCTACAGTTGCATTAATCATATCTTAATTGGATTGCGTTGGTCCTTGTGTTAATAGCCGCTTAATACGTCCGTAGTTTTATCTCTTCCTAGCTCATTAGAGAAATCCTCTAGGCATTAACGCAGGAATTCAGAAAGTGTGTAGGTTAAATTGTGAGGGATCATAAATGTGCCGCCAGATGAAACACCCTTCGTCTGACACGTATTTAATGACCAACAGGCTTTTGGGATTCCCAAGGCTATTGTTGCTTATCATTGCATTGATTCGGCTTCCCATTAGTCTAGTCTATGTAAGCTCATCCGTCTCCCACAATTCCACTTCATTCTACATTTTGAGCATCCCATTCTCTCGAGCCCTAAACTTTTCGTTTTCCCTTCATCATTCCTGAATGTTCTTCGTTTGCATCTTCTTTCAAGCCTTCACTGGAATCAATGGCTGACATGAGTTCCAATGCCCTTACCGCTTCATCATCTCCATCCGGAGTCCTTTGTTCCACTCGGGAAGCTGCAATCCTAGCAACCAGCCGGTGAGTCACCTCCCAGCTAAAACCATTATCCAGACATCTCGTTAAGTCCAAAAAGTGAGTTATGTCTTCCTTCACTGCCGCTTCACCGATTTTCAGCCAAGAGGGGCCGCACAAGGAGAGTGCCTCAGCCACTGGCCTGAGGTGGTTGCATCTCAGCTTCCATCTCAAAGAGAGCTGAAGAGGAAGGACGATAAAGAAGTTTTTGGCAGTATTCTGAGCAATATGGAACAAGATGGAGGTCTGTCGGAAGCCGAAGTGGTGAACCAACCTCTACCCCGAGAAGACGCGAAGGTTGTTGTGCTACAGGTTGAGGCCCTTACAATAATGGATCTTAAGGAGAATGTGCTAGCAGACTCCACTAAGGGACCCATAAGGATAGTATTAAAGCATGTCAAGTCCAGAAAGAGGGTTGGCAAAGATAAGCTCACACAAGAGCAAGAAGCTTTTGATGAGCTGGAAAGGGCCGAGAGGAGAAAAGAAATGAAGGAGCAGAAGAGAGCAGAAAAGAATCAAAAGAAGAAGGAGGAGAAACGCATGTGGCGTGAGGAGGAACACCGGCAGAGAGTAGAAAGTCTAGCTTTTGAGAATGAATCAACCATCGCAAGGGTGAATGAGTCCTTGGCGATGAAGAATGTTGAGCCAAAAGCGCATGATCCTACTACAATCTCTCATGATTGATTGGCCGCATCTGGGGCTCAGCCTTGTAGTTCTCCAGAAGATGAAGAAGTGCTTGTAGCACCACTAGTCCATCATTCCAAGAAGTGGGCTGAAGAAAATGAAAATGTTGAAGTGGTGGTTGCAACTCAAATAGTTGAGCTAGAGGCTGGCGGGTAAAGGTGTTTTGTGGACCCTAAAATTGTGTAAGTAATTGAGTGCATTGAAAAGGAAAAAGAAGAATGGAAGAGGCCATTAAAGGACAAAGAGGCGAAAAAGGAACAAGTATACTAAATCATCGCATCTACGGATTTGGAAAGGCGGCTGCATGATGAAGAAGTTCGCCGCATAGCATTGGCAGAAGAGGAAGCCAAGCAAAAGATTGAAGATGAACGGTGCATAGTAGCTACGTCTAAGCAATTAGTGCAAGAAATGAAGGAGGAAGAAGAGGCTGTGGGGAAACAAAATGAATAGAAAGAGGTGCGCCAACAAGCAAAAGTCAAACGCAATATTTAACTAAAACGAAAAAAAAAAAGGGAATGGGCAAAGGAGAAGGAAGAGAAGGATAAGGAGAAGGCGTACACTAAAAGGCAAAGAGCCTGGCTTGCCATCGCGCAAGGCAAGGAGAAAGATGAAACGGAGAATAATAGGGCATCTTCTACCCAGGGACCATCAAGATCTGGTTGAAAGGAGAACGATGATCTGCTTATAGAAATGGGGTTCTTTGCTACGACAACCCCGCTGCCAGATTTCATCACAAGTATTATAGTCGAACTGGGATGGCAGGTGTTCTGCAAATGTTCGTCCATCATTATCCCGAAGGTGGTGCATGCATTTTACCATGGACGCTTGCACGAATCAGCAAATGTGGTGGTGGTTATTGATGATCGGGTGGTGCCATTCAGTGCTCAAGATATCAACCAATTATATAAGTTAAAAGACTTCTCAGATGCACCCAGTAATCAGTAATGCTATGCATTTAGAGGATGCACTGAGCGTGTTGACACAGCCTGGAATGCAGTGGTCAGTCTTGTTGACAGGGATTCACATGTTGGCCTCCAATCGCCTCCTCCCCAAAGCGCGCTTGTGGGTTTATTTGGTGAAGAAGTGGCTTAACCCCACAACGCATGACAAAACTATTTCAAGGGATAAAGTCATGGCCACATACTACATTGCTCACGACATTCCAATCAATGTTGGACGTCTGATTATGAGGTAAATACGAGGATCAGTTGGCAAAACTTGCGGCCAAGTTTTCTTTCGATGGACAGTCACTAGCCTCTGTCTTTCAGTTGGCTATGGAATTGAAGAGGAACCTATGGTCGAGGTCCATGGAGTGATTACTACAAAAATCTTGTGAATCCTTATGAAAGATTCATCGCATTGCCTTGAACTACCCAAGTGCCTAATCATTGACCTAAATTCCCCACAACCACCAAAACCAAAGAAGCAATGCCTTTCAGCCAAAGGGAAGGAAGTTGCCTGTAAGACCCTAACACTAAATCTAAAGTGGAGGTTAAATGTAGAGAAGAAAAATCATAAGTAAGGATAGTGGGGCAAAGGGAGAAAAACATAAAAAATTATCCAAAAGGTGACTAGAAATCCAAACGCCTATGAAGGGCTTAAAACATGTTGGACACAAGAAGGCATGAAGGATGGAAGCAAGAAAACTTGAAAAAAAGGCTAAGGGTTGCATACAACCAACGCAAAGGCATACATGAGCCATGCGAACACGGGCAGCAAGCATACGTTGAGTGACATGCTAGATGCGCAGGCCATGCATCGAGGACAAGCGCACAGGCCATATGCCAAGCATGCAACCATGCGTCGAGGACAAGCGCACAGGCTGTGCGTTAAGCGCAGCTCATACATCCATGGCGTATGCCAAGCGCGCAGCCCATGCATCGATGGTGTATGCCAAGCGCACGCTTATGCGGTAAGACACGCCTATGCAACTGAGCGTGCCTATGCGGCCGAGTGTGCCCATGCGGCCAAGCACGCAAGCGCCAAGGCAGCACACCCATGCGTCGATGGTCAGCACCGTGCGTCCATGCTTAATAGGCCAAGCAAGCACCACCTAGCAAGTCATGAATCGAGAGTGAGTGGCCACCCTATGCGTTGGTGATGACCAACTCATGTGTTGGCTAAGTGGGACTTTGATGAAGGAAGGGTGAATTGCTATGCATTAAAGATAAAAGGTAAGGCTAATTGATGGAAAACTTCAAGGGAGAATGCCAAGGGTATACGAGTATAAGTCTTAAACAATTTAAGTACAGAAATATGTGAAGTATTTAAGTAATTTAGGTGGCAAAAGGAGGATCACATAAAATTCTAGTAGGAGGTGGCTAAAGGAGATTTCATGCAATTGAAGTCTTATCACCCCAAGCAGGAGGTAGGTGAAGGAGATTTCATGCAAAAAAGGAGATTTTGGCTAGCAAGCTGAAATGAGAACAACTTAAGGCTAGGCTAAGGCTAGGCTGGGTAGACTAAGTGTTGGCAGCTTCAAAGTGAGACAAATGAGAGTTGTGTTGTCATGGGGTGAGTTTGAAATAGCTATAAATAGAGGGGTTGGGTAAGGGGAATTCATTCATACCATCACTTAAATCAGGTGTTGAGAGCATATTTAGAGAGTTACATTTGAGTTATTAGGTTGCCAAATTGATTGGAGATCAAAAAAAGCAAGGTTGCGTTGGTGAGGCATTGAGTCAGTCGGACGCACAGCCAGCCCACACTCTGCACGCACGCAGCATGGCGTTCGTCCGTCCGGGCGCACCTTGCTCGACGCATCCCGTGCGCCAGCCCAGCACAACAACCTCCCCCGTGCGGCGCATCACGCCCAGTGCAACGCACGCCCAGCGTAGCGCATGCCTAAACGCATCATTTCCCTGTGTGGCACAGCACGCCCACCCTGCCTACTGCCCAATGCCCAGCTGCCTATCTCGGTCCAAATAACTTCTAAAGAGGCTAATTTTGGTATTTTGGCTAATTTTGAGTAGGGTAAGCTGGTATTTTCATTATATAATGGTATTTTGACTAGTTTGACATTATTTATTGATATAACAAGTATTATTAAGGAATTTCCATTGATATGGAGGAATTTACAAGAAGGTAGTATGAAGGTGATTTTAGTGGAAAAACTTGCTGACGGTGAGTGTTTACTTAGTTTTATGCGTTGATATTTGGATAAATGCATATGTAAGTACAAAATACATGCTTATGATGTTATGTTGATTGCCATGATATTGTTTGTGATATTGCTATGGAAACTGAGATTATACCCAGATTACAAAAGTTAGCATGCTTAACAAAAGGTGCTTGGCGGGAAAATATAGTCGGCCTCCGTCGGCGGGAAATAATAGTCGTTGACGACCGACGGAAAATATAGTCAAGTACCTAAGCATGACTAGCAGGATAAAGAATTGTCATTGTACACATTGGCGGGAAAAATGGGTTATAGGAAAGTTTCCATAAAAGTTGTGATGATTGATAATGTGTCCATGATATGAGCATGCCACGTATAGCATGGAACTGGAGGATGTTAATTGAATGAATACATACATGATCATGCATAAATTATACTGGAATTATGATTATGTGATTGATTTCCCAAAAATATGATTTGCAAAGTGATTATTTATTTTAAAAGAACCACTCACTGGGCTTAGTAGCTCACACTCTTCCACATGTTTTCTTATATCCCCTCCTCCCCAGGTAGCAAAACGGAGCGTTTAGGAAGGAGTCTACTAACCACCATCTCACCAGGACTTGATAAATTCTTAGGGCACGACTCGGATCATGTAATAAAGAATATAGGAAATTGAACTATGTGTATGAAAGTAGATAGAGTGTTGTAAACATGTTAAAATCTTAATGGATATGGGGGAAAATGTTAAAATTAAATGTTGTATTGGAATACTACTGGTGTACCTTCACGCTCCCTTCCTGGTCTTGGGGATTAAGGCTAGGGAAGGGGGGGTGTGACATTGCCCATGAAAGTCAAGAGCACATTCCTATCAGCGAGCGTGCAACTTGTTGTATAAATTGTATATGATGTTATGCCGTGTTTGTTTTGTATCATTTATACACAATACTGATGGATGAATATAATACAAGCTCATGTTGCCATAAACTTGTAACGGTAAAAATGGAATGTTATCTTTATCTATTGCGCTAATGAATGAATGAATGATGCTCTATATGCGCTCAAGTGCTTTGCGATAAAGACATTTTATGCAATACTACGTTCTAAGTGTATGCGTTGATAGTGATATGCTCGTAGTATGCGATGAAGTAGTGCATGTCACGAGTTTCCTTGCACTGAAACCAAGTGTAATTTCAATGCAAGTTTCTCAAAATGATCCGAGGTCGAACACGGGGACTGTTGTCATTAAATGCGATACTTATGTGATATATGCGACCAGTTATAATAATGAATAAAGAATTTTGGTTTGTACAGAAATATAAATTGCGCTGAAAGTAAAAATGCGTTGATAAAGTAAATTCCTAAACTACTATGTACATGATACAGGGGTCGAGGACTGGCTGTGAAGTTGTACAAAAGAATCGATGAATGCAATGGAAAGTCCTATAAATGAAGCAGAAAGAGAATGAGTAAAAAGTAAAACATCGCAAGTTTGTCAATCGCGTTAAGGACGCAACTAAGGTTCCGCTTTCCCTTGGCGTATACTTTTCAATGATCGGTTGCGTTCCCATACATCTATGGTGAAACAGAGATGAACGTGATGAACGCAAGGTTGTTTCCATCTCTGGAAATACTTCTCGCTTTAGTTAACGCATTCTTCCAATCTTCTCTCGATAGGTGAAATAACATCTTCACTTCTGCTCTCACAGGTGAAGATGCCATCGAGCATGCTTTAGCTAAACATAATTGATTCCTTGACACAAATTAACTCACTCTCTTAATTCTCGCTTTTTACCCGGGGATTAAGAACACATCGTGGAGAAAATGGATGATAAATGTATGGAAAGAGACAGAGAGATGATAATGATGACGATGATAACATTTAATTCTAAAATTAAGCATTTGATACATGTTTGTGAATGAGGGATTAAAGAATGAACACAGAAGATGAATTAGAGAATAGAAACAAATACGGAAGGAGTGTCAACGTCTTGACACAGATCCTGACCGGAAACTTATGCTTGCCGGCGTATGGATGTAGTAGAGAGGAAAGCTTCCCTCTCAGGCTTGGTTTCCCAGTAGAATTGACCTTTTGCACAGAGCTTCAGCTTCGAGAATCAGAAGAATTCTTTGCTCGGAGACTCACTTTTCAGCCTTGTCTCGTAGTTCTCCCGAATTTACTCTGTAAAGCCTCTTCAGACCAACCTCTCTCTCTCCCATATCAGTATATCTTTCAGCAAATTTGAGGAAGCTATTTATAGACAAAACCTTAGCTCTTTGAATTTGTGGTCCCCACTATATAATTTTGGTAATTCCTACAATGGCGTAATGGAAAATTCATTTCTGTTCCACGATCAATCCGTCAGAATTGCACAACGAAAAGTTGTATACTTGTCAAAATCGTCCCGAATGCATTGCTCTTCACATCTTCGATCTATCGCCACATGCGGTGTTATTTTTTATTACCGCATGCGGTTGAAATGCGTTGATCGCTAAAGCTCTTGATCGATTGTCGCATGCGCCGTCATTGCATTGATCATCTCTTCGTTCTTGATCAATGGGCGCATGCGATGTAGATACGTTGTACATTTTGTCTTCGAGCCATTAACGCATGCGGTGATCTATTTCCTGCAAAACAGAGACTGAAACATTCTATTTCACCATTCCAATGGTGTTAGTGGATCCGTTTACGACATTTCATAATTTTCGTATTTCTCGACCAATTCTTATACTATCGACACAACTTTCCTCTCTTTTTGCCGCAATATCTAAATAAAACAGCATAAATAACTTGTATTTCTACAAGTTATCACTTGTCTGTCCCCTTTATCAATTATCCCTTCAAGCCCTATGATACCCTTGTCGTCTCTACTTGAGGCTTTTGTCACCCTCCCCCTCATGTCAGATTCAGATCATCAATCTGCAGTAGCACCGCCCTACCAATCACTGGAACACCATCAATCTCTGTATCACTTGCCCCATGTTAATGACCCATACGATTCGGATGTTGGCCTCTCTAATCAGCACCAAACCGAAGCTGGCGAGACATTTGGGGCCTCACCGCATCATCAACCTCCACCCCTATCCATAGTTCCTTCAATTGATTAACTCAGATCCCTTGTGGTTCATCAGCTATCATTCCTCCATGAATCCATCTTGGAGTTGCACGCTCATAACGACACCTTACGCCAAGCCTTGGTTAACGTGCAGTGCAACATCTTTACCCTTCACCAAAATCAACACTAGTAGGCTAAGCGCAACCACGAATATTTTAACTTCCTAACTGCCTATCTACATGGCCTCGTAGTCTCGCCTCATTTGCGTCAGCCTCTATTTTCCCAAGAGCCTCCTGCCATGCACCGCCAGTTCCTCCCAATAGCGACCCCCCTCCACAAGTGTAAAATTAGGGGTGTGATTTTGGAAGTTATTTTCTGCTTTTTCTCTATCCTTCTCTTTGTATTGTATTTTGATTTTAATTGTCTTCAACATACCTTGCGCTGACTAGTCTTAATTCCATAGCATCTTTCGATTGTGTGCACATTTCCATTTTTCTTTTCTCCTACTCATCTTTGCCCTCTGTACTTATCTTTTATCCTTTTGAAATTCTCTCCTTTCACTCATCTTTTGCGCTGATAATTTAGCAGCTATGATGAATCATATGCATTTACTTAATGCATCTCATTACATCACATGCTTCTTTCACTCCTAAAACCTTCCTCGATGACTATCATTCTTACCTTGTATTTGTGCAAGCCTATGCTCAATACTCTTCTTCAAAAATTTTTAACAAATTTGTCTTTGTTTTTTTTACAGGTGCAATGAGGACATTGCCACTCTCAACAATTTGGGAGTGGGTGAGGTCTGAGTAGATGCGTTCACTTTTGACCTTGCGTTTTCACAAGCTGTTTTTAAAAATAAATAAGTAAATAAAAATAATCTCCACTATCAGCCCAAAGGAAAATCCTATCCTGATAAGAGTTAAGTTGAGAAAGGAACTTGCACGTAGTTGGATGCTTCACATGACACTCGTGCAGGCAAGCCAAAACGAAAGTAGGTTAACAGGATCAATGTGACTGGAATTTAATTAAGAAAAGACAACTCCACTATCTGACAGGAGTTAAAACTTAGCTAAGATAAGAGTTGAGTTGGACTTGAAACACAACCGTAGTTGAATGACTGCATGACACCCATGGGGCCAAGCCAAAACGAAGAGTGTAACTAAGTTCAGCGCCTTCAAAGCAAGATAAGTAATCAAAATGCAATTGTCCTTTTATGCAAGACACGCATTTTGTTTTATGAAAAAGGGATACAAAATTATTTAAAAATTAGAAAAAGTCTTTTGACCGAAAGGTTGCTGAACCTAAGACTAAGGAAAGATTTCCCTAAAGAAGCAACCAAGAGTTAAAAGAAAAAAATGATTCTAAGGAGATTGTTGTAAAGCGAAAGCATTCTGAACAACTAGTTGGCACAATATGATGATTTAAGATGAGTTTTAATTTCCTTAGTATAAGATATGCTTGAGGACAAGCAGTATTCTAAACTTGGGGGTGTGATAACTTGTAAAAATACAAGTTATTCGTGTTGTCTTTCCTAGAATATGCGATGAAAAATAGGAAGAAAATGTACCAATCATGAGTAAATCTATGAAATCAACCAAGCTTGCGTCAGGGTATTCAAAAAACACCCGCTAACCGCATTTCATGTGCAAAGTGTGTTGAAGTCTTCATTTTGCAGGTAACTAGAAGAGACATCTCATACGTTAACCCTTCAAAGAATATGCAATAGACGCATGCCTCGGGATCTCTAAAATTGTACCAGCAGATATTCTGATAAATCTCCCAAGCATTGACCATGATGCAGTGATAGCACCGAAAATGTGCTAGTTTCCTATTCTTAATTCTAGGTCGTTACTATGTTTAATGTGTTTATTTAGTGATTTTATAGGTATCGAGCATCTTGGAGGTACAATCCATCATTATGAGCTATTAGGGGTTAATTTGGAGCAATTAGGAGCTAATTTGAGCAATCGGGTCTTAAAAGGACATGAATAGATAAAAATGCCCCTAGATGGAGCGTTGCAATGCCCAAACGGGCATCATTGCTGGAGTGCAGAGTAGTGTCGCGACGCTACAGGCAGCGTCACGACGCTTTGGATTATAACTGACGAACGCTCGCATGCGAGGCTAACAGCGTTGCAATGCTGCCTTGCAGCGTCTTGACGATACAACAACTACTATATATATCTATCTTCGATTTAGGGTAGAAAACCGACCCCCAATTGGCTCCTAAGCTGATTTTCTCCCTTTCTCACCTCTCCACTTGTATTTTTTTCCCTTTTTCTCCCCATCTCATGTAACTAATGGAACAATGTCAGGATTTGTCTTCTCCATCTCCATTGGAGGGTAAGTTCTAGCTATTTTCTAGTTTAGGGGAATTTGGAACAATGTAATTTTTGGAAGTTTTGTTTGAATGTAATCTTTTTGTTCTTGTTTATAGGTTTCAATCTGAATTTTGTGCTTTATGAATTG
The DNA here is from genome assembly GCF_027475165.1 of Benincasa hispida. Lineage (NCBI taxonomy): Eukaryota > Viridiplantae > Streptophyta > Magnoliopsida > Cucurbitales > Cucurbitaceae > Benincasa > Benincasa hispida. The sequence goes on from NC_143480.1 coordinate 79,103,191, forward strand.
CATGATTTTATTATTGATTGACAACCAATGATTTTGTTGTGTGATTTTAATGCTTGGAGATTGGCTTGTAATATATGACATTTAATTATAGATTAATCCCAATGGAAGTAGTAGGTTAGTTAAACTAGAAATTCGTTAGGCCTGAGATATGTTGCCTAAAAAGAATAGTATTGGTCCTATCAACCTAGAAATCTTATTGAATGTTTGATTAGACGTTGGAAGTCGAACACTCATCCTAGCGTTATCTCTAGAACTTAATGCGATTCATTAATTTGTATGGAGCGAATTCGTTTTCTATGCATGTTGATTAATAAGGTAATTAGGACCATTGATTGGGATTCCAATCAATTGGGCTAAATTTACCACTTTAACTGAAAACGAGCTTCGATGAACTAATCTTTCGCGTTTCCTTGAGGTTTAATCCCGAACTTGCTGCTTGTACTATTAGTTAGTATAAGTAGTCCGTTCGATGATTTATACATTTTATTTGTGTAGCAAGGGTTTACGGGCGGCGGTAAACTCGACCCTATCAAATTGGCATCGGTGCTAGGGAAGCCAGTTAGTTCTTCTTAGTTAGTTTTTAGTTAAAGTTGCTTTTGCTTTGATTTATTTTCTTTTTATATCAGTTAAGCATGACAGGATTTCCAAATCAATCTTGGACGTCCAAAAGTCAAGTTGCAGATTTTGACGACGAGGTAAGTGGCCTTTGACGCCACATTGTCGAGTTGACTTCCTTAGTTGGCCATTTGGTGGAAAAGAGTTTGCAACAGGTAGAGGTGTGCAGGAGTTGCCTACTCGAAAGGCATCCCACGCAAGCATGTCCGAGGTTTCAATGGATGCCAACACCATGTGGATTCACTGAGGAGGGGTATTATGGTCATTTGGACTACGAGTCTCATCATCCTATATGAGAAGAGTCCTTTAACCATGGATACTCAGGATGGCAGCAGAGCTTAGACAACCAAGATTTCACAGCACCACACCAGTCGACTCATGCTCAGTCTTTAGGGTCAGGTAAGTCTTTAGAGGCTTTGGCTATGGAGCTTGCTGACAGTGCTTTTGAGTTTCAGCAGGACAACCTCCGTAGGCAGCAGGATTTTAAGCGCATTGAGTAGGAGAGCTTTACCCTGAGACAGAGGCTAGAAATAACTTACAGAGTCTTAGTGACCTTATTGCTCGACTTGCAACTTTAGTTGGGAGGCTGGACGAGTCATTGCCAGACCATTCCTTTGATTTTCCAGAGACCAAGAGGCATGAGGTAGTCCATGTCGACACGGTGGAGGAGCAAGAACCACTTCCTGGAGATTCGTGTCCAGGTATGACTTTGGAGTTTTTAGTTTATGAACTTACTAATAGCTCTTTTCAGTTTCAGTAGGATGTTCAAGATCGGTTTCAAGGATTGATCACCCATGTTGCTCAACTGAGGCCATGCAGAGACTGGAGAGCGTGCCAGAACAACCCATCGTTTGTAGGCAGAGTGTCTTGTGGAGTGCTACTACTCCAGTGACGATAAGGACGTCACTCCATATTTGCTAGTTTGTGAGGTTAAAGGAGAATTTAGAGCCTAAATCCGAAGAGATCCAGGTGATAGAGTTAGAGATCAAACGACCTCGCCTTCTTATGACTCCTGGTATTTCGTATGTATTCAAGTTTTGTTCACTCAGTCCTCGCAAGTGTCTTGCGTCTTTTCTTTCTTTGGACTCTTTAGAGTCACTTGAGTCTTTTGATTCATTCTTTTTACCTTTTTTTCCATATTCCAAAAAACCAAAATTCGACCTGTTTGGTTCTCTTTAGAAGATGAGAAGCCTTATAGCTTTACCGAGCTATATTGACTCATCCAAGAAAGGACCAGAGAAAACGTCGAGCAATTGATGTTAAAAATTTGCCCTTCCTGGAGGGAGCCAGGTAAAAATTTACTGCTTTCCTTTACTGTTTTCTAGTTTAACTTCTTGTTTTTCTTTTGTAGGCTCTTTTCCTCTACCCGAAAGAAGAAGAAGATCAATTTAAGGCAGTCATTTTACCACCATCCCATGTGCGAAAATGTCACCAGGGGAGGTTTTCTGTTCCCTTGACTCTTTTATTTTATTGAGCTTAGATTAGAGATACATTAGGGACAATGTATCATTTTAAGTTGGGGGTAGGGTACGTTGTGACTGTTGAGGTCCTTGGGCACTATGCTCGGATGATGTTTGTGTGCTTGAATTTGCTTGCTTGCTCTCTTGCTTGGTTTATCATGATGAGTAGTTGATGGCGCACCCTTTTTGTGATTAGGTTTGCATGAAACTATATTTAAAGAGCATGGTCATGATTTTTGGCCCGCTTTAAAAAAATTTCCTCTCTCATGCATCTTTAAGTCCCCTGTCCAACGAAATTCGGACTTGTATGCTTAGAGTTATGTTATTGGGCTTGTATTTTTGTTATTACCCCGTAAAGCCTAGGTGATACATGTTAAGTGACTAAAAGCTCAACCTAGTAATGCATGCCTAAGTTTTTGTCAAACTCTTGTTTTGTATTGTAAAAGCCAAGTGTGGAGTATGTAAAAAGCAAGTTTGTAAAAGGCAAAGCGTGTTGTAAAGTAAAATCAAGTTTGTATGTTATTTTTGAAGGGGATTACTCCTCTTTCTTGAGGTTATGATTAACCTGGGGAGGCTATGACACCCGTAGTTTCCCTTTGAGCTAAAGTACGCCAAGGAATGAGTAAGCTTCAACACCTTATTAGGAGACATTGCTCGTAGTTGGATGACCTGCATGACACCCATGTGGGCAAGTCAAAACGAAGGCAACGTGTCTAGATAAGGTTTCCTCTTTTGTGTACAGTGAAAAAAAAAAGAGTTAAGAAATGTAAACAAAAATTAAATAAAAGTTTGGTTTCCTTAAGTGTATCATTACAAAGTTGAGTCTAGGAAGCTTGGCTCTTGAACCTTCGAGCCAATGTAGGAGGAAAATGAATTGAGGGCCTTATAAAACCATTATGGGTTTCTTGAGTTTAATTAGTAGGGCTTTTGACCCACTCGTGCATGAATAGTTTAAAATCATCTTTTTAATATGTGCTTCATTGATTGATTGTAATCGAATTTCATTTTTTTATTGCAAATCTCATCCTTATAGACTGTTGAGACTAGAGTAACGACCTTTATGATGGAGCAAGCATAATTTTATGTGTGAATGTGTGATTCTACCTTACTCGAGGACGACCAAGAATTAAGTTGGGGGTGTTTGATAGCACCAAAAATGTGTTATTTTCCTATTTTTAATTCTAGGTCGTTACTATGTTTAGTGTGTTTATTTATTGATTTTATAGGTATCAAACATCTTGGAGGTAGAATCCATCATCATTACGAGCTATTAGGGGTTAATTTGGACCAATTAGGAGCTAATTTGAGCAATTGGGCTTCAAAAGGATGTGAACGGATAAAAATGCCCCTCGACGGAGCATTGTGCAATGCTACGAGGCAGTAGCTAATCATTGTTGGAGCACAGAGTAGCATCGCGATGCTACAAGCAGCGTCACAACGCTTCAGATTATGATCGATGAACGCGTGCGCGTGAGGCTCGTAGCATTGCAACGCTGCCTTGTAGCGTCACAATGCTGTGACAACTGCTATATATATTTGTCTTCGATTTAGGGCAGAGGACTGACCCCCAATCGGCTCCTAAGCCGATTTTCTCCCTTTCTCACCTCTCCACTTGTATTTTTCTCCCTTTTTCTCCCCATCTCATGTAACTAATGGAACAATGTTGGGATTTATCTTTTCTATCTCCAGGGTAAAGTAAGTTCTAGCTATTTTCTAGTTTAGAGGAATTTGGAACAATGTAATTTTTGGAAGTTTGTTTGAATGTAATCTTTTGTTCTTGTTTATGGGTTTCAATCTGGATTTTGTGTTTTATGAATTGCATGATTTTATTATTGATTGACAACCAATAATTTTGTTGTGTGATTCTAATGCTTGGAGATTAGCTTGTAATATGTGACATTTAATCATAGGTTAATCCCAATGGAAGCAGTAGATTAGTTAGGCTTGCGATTCATTAGGCCTGAGATATGTTGCCTAAAAAGAATAGTATTGCTCCTATCAACCTAGAGAGAAATCGTATTGAATGTTTAATTAGACGTTGGAAGTCGAACACTCATCCTAGCGTTATCCCTAAAACTTAATACGAATCATTAATTTGTATGGAGCGGATTCGTTTGCTATGCATGTTGATAAATTAGGTAATTAGGATCAATGATAAGGATTCCAACTAATTGGGCTAGGCATAGTCAAGAAACTAAAATTGCATTTAAGTAACTCGATGAACAAAAACTGCGTTGGCCAATTCCAATTCTCCTAAGCTGGGTATTTTCCTTTAATTGCATTTCTATCTTTTATTTTCTCGCGTTTTATTTTATGCACCTTCAATTATCAACACACACCAACCCTCTCTCCCCCCATCCCCCCGCCCCCCCTAACTGAAAACGAGCTTCGATGAACTAATCTCCCGCGCTTCCTTGAGGTTTGACCCCGGATTTACCGCTTGTACTACTAGTTAGTATAAGTAGTTTGTTCGGTGATTTATAAATTTTATTTGTGTAGCAAGGGTTTACGGGCGACGGTAAACTTGACCCTATTTATTTATTTATTTATTTTTTTGTGTTTTCTTTTGTATGATTACTTGTGGTGTTTGCTTTATCATGTCTTATTATATACGAGGTGCAACTACCTTGCTCTTTCAAATGTCAGTGTTCCCCGCTACCGATGATAGGATCTCGTACGTTCATACCTAAATATGAAACAACACATATTCAGAACTATGTTAATGTTAAACCAAAGATAAACTTATGCTAAAGAACATCTACCTGGAATGCTTGGGGAAATCCACATAGAGAGTACTTCAGGATGTAATTTTTATTTCCTTTTACCTTCTTCTTGTACAAACCAACCTTATCATTCAATGTAGTCTTGAGGGCGTCGAGTGTCCTCTTCTAAATAACTATACCCCAATCTAGACTGTTATAATAATTTAAGTTCTCAACATCTACAAATAGTGCATAATCAACTACACTCTTCTCTTGTTCTTTCCCATCATTGAAACCTTAGTGTAATATACTAAGGTGATCTTAACATCATCATCATCATTTTCAAACTCCAACTTCTTGTATTCTTTTTCTAGTAAATTTAGGTGAAATGAGTCCGAAGCCAACTGGTTACCAAAGCACTTCATTGCAAGTTATTGTGAGGACTACTCACTCCGAACAACTTGCATAGGGGACCGCCACAAACCAGTAATCAACGAAAATTATCTTTAAAAAATATGGTGACCTTTCCTCTAACAAAGAAGCTGATCGAGTCAACTCCCTTCGTCTTCACTTCCCTCAACAACATATGGTGGACAAGTGGGCTGTTGAATACGATGTTAATGTCTACGAATCACCCAAAAACTGTTCTCTTGAACATTTCTAACTGCCATCGGGTAAGCTTATGCTTCATAATCTTGTTGGCATTCGCAATGTGGGCCAAGCTTGTTACTTGTCCGAAAAACCGATCAACTTCACGTTTTTTCAAACCTTTTGACATCTTAAATTACTCTTGCATGAAATGAAAATTCAATCTATCAAATTCTTAAAAAAAATCAATAACCATACATTCTATTTAAGTCACACTAGACCCACTCTCGCTTGTCTTGCTCTCACATATATCACTCTCGCCGACCTCGCTCTCGCAAATCTCACTCTCACCTTATCTAGCTCTAACATAGCTCATCTTCATGCTCAATGATGCAGAATACATTGAAACCCAAAATACAAACAGATGCGATCGATTACTAAACCTTGAAACCCACAGAACGTGTGACCGATTCCAGTCGAACGAATTTTCACACAAGAGTATCGTTACGTTTGATGAGAGAAATTTCATATGGAAGACAGATGGAGAGGGCAATTTTGTACTTTGGTATGCTGATGATGTTAACATAGGATCATTTGATATTTTTCTTTTTTAAAAAAGAGGTCATTTGACATTTTGGATCCAAATATAAGTTCATCAACCCAAATTTCCCTTAAAATTCAGAGTTTTAAGAACCAGCCGCACGCATGCAAGGGGCCTCTATCTCTCCCACACGGTTTCTCCCCCTCTCACACTAACGCCACTCGTCCGCCGCCGGCCACCGCATCGTAGATCGTCCAGCTGTCACTGCACCGGCCTTCTCGCATTGCTGCCGTCGATCGGAGGACGCCGCCGGTAAGCCATCACGCTCTCTCTTGTTTATTTCCTCTCTCATACGTTTCTATCTCTTAATCTCACTCACAGCCCCATCATCGCCGGTGTTCCTCAGCCGCGATCGCTCCTCCGACGTCTTCCGTGGCTTGCTGCTGCCGTGGGTCTCGGTTCTAGCCGTCGTCAGTCCGATTTCGAGCTGAGGGTATGAGTTTGTGTGAGTTATTGGGTTTTTCTTGTTGTTTCTTGGACACCCATGCATTCTTGGTTTAAATTCTTGTTTACTCATAGTTTTTTGGCTTTAAATTCAAGGGTTTAATGGATTTTTATCATTGTTCAACAAGATTATGGACGTTGGTAGTGCGTTTTCGGGCATATTAAGGTGTTCTGGATGTGACTCTTTTGGATTAACTATGGCCTAAAGTATTTAGGTCTGCAAGCTCGAATCTTTTCCAACTAATGACAATTAGGGCACATAGAGAAAGAAAGTATTAATTTTTAATGATTTTCTAACTAATACAATAGTATTGACTTGACATCAAATACAATTAACATCTACGTCATCATATAACTGTCTAAATAGGGCTGGAGATTTATTCAAGAACCTCACTCATTATGGTGCAAAGTGGTATAGAACATACATGGTAAAGGTCTTTTCTCATGGCATACTATTGGAAAATTTGGTTTGAGTTTGAAAAGTCCATGGATTAGTATTTCCAAAGGTTGGATGCAAATTGATTCCTTTGCAAGTTTTGAATTGGGCAATGGTAGAAGAATTTCATTTTGGAACCACCTTGGGGTTGATAATTGCCCCCTTGGTTCTCGGTTTCCTCAACTTTTCTAGAATGCATTATCTCCCAATGGTTCGGTATTCGACCATTGGGATGGAGATACTTTATCTTGGGCCATTTATTTTAAAAGGCTTCTGAAAGATGTTGAAATTATGGAGTTTGAGCAACTGCTAAAAGTTTTATTGGGAAAAAAGATAAGCCCTCCTCAGATGTTCATAAGTGGAGCTTGGATTCTTCAAGTATTTACACGGTTAAATCTTTTCTAAGGATTTGGTAGCCTCCATTGCAATTGATAACACTGTTTTTTAGAAAATCTGGAAAACAAACAGCCCTAAGAGAGTTAACATCCTTATTTGGGCGATGATTTTTGGGTTGTTAAATTGCTCGTCCACTCTCCAATGAAGCTTCCAACTCATTATTTGCCTCCAACAATCTTCCCCCTTTGCATGGTGCAGCGTAATTGACGAGCATTCTTGGTCTTGTTCCCCTTCTTTGGCTCTTGTAAGGATAGTTCAATTTCAATTTGCAAAGCTAGTGGATGAGTATAAGTTTTGGAGTCAATTTACTTGCGGTTTTTAGACTAAAGATTGGAAGGAGAGTATTCAATGTTTCTTTCAAAACAGGACATTTCCCTATTCATATCGCCCTAGGAATGCTTGAGTCAAAGTCTTATGAAGTGATTCTTATTGGATTTTATGTCCTAAAACTCGTAGTTTGTAATATCATATTCTTGTTCGATAAAGTTGTTATTGAAAATCTTTAGTAAATTTAAATTCTATATTCATGAATCCAATAAACTAAGGTTCTGAGGCTATTAGTTTAAGTTTGAACTTTATGTAGTGACATAAATGTGGATCAAGTTCAAATATATAGCCAAAATGGTCTATAGTATATGAATAAGGTTGGATACCTTATTCTGGGGACACTATGGATGCGGCCCATTTGTAGTTAGTACAAACGATGTGATCCTAAACCATTCATGTGGAGACATGAATTGGGGCATCCTATGTAAAGAGTTTACATAAGACTGAACTATGAAATAATCACTTTTTACGTTCTAAATGCCATTTAATGTATAAAACTGACTATTTCGTTAATTGATGACCTAGGTAATTTAATCTTAATCCTGAGTTAACTATGAACTCCTGTTCACTCGGAATTATCCTTAGATCTGCATAGGTGAGGGCAGCTCATTATCGCTGGCCCAATAACCTCCCATTTCAGGGGTAAGATTAGGTGGATAGCTGGGAACATAGGGTGCAAGACGGAATTCACTCCTTCTCGTTATAGGGATAGTAGATAGGTTGTTTCCTTTAGTACTGAATCTAGGTCTTGAACAAGGGGCTTCACCCTTTCCTTGGCCCGAGAAGGGTTCGGTTTATAGGTTGGACCTTAAACTAATTGCTCATTAGAGGATCAGTGGAACTTAAGGAATAAGATGTAGTCTCGAGGGTAAAACAGTTTTTATGACCCAACCGAGATTACGAACAACCTGTGAAGGATTAGCTTACTAATCATGGTTATATCATATGGACACAAATATATCTATAGTGAGGGGAGTGCAACTACGAGACTATAGTGGAATGACCCGCGAGTTAACGAATGTTGATTAGCTCCATCTAAAAAGTTTAGCCAGCTAATCTCGGATCGTTGGAGCCCATGATCTATAGGTCCATTAGGTTCCCCTACTAGCTCATATGGAATAAACTTAGAACAGTATGATAGAATAATTCGAATTGTTCGAATTAGGTGAAGAGAGAGAAACCGACAAGTATATGTGATATAGTGGTCGGTTTTTCAGTTTAGAGATTCAACTTTAATATTTAAATGTGATTTAAATATCAAGAATATGAATACGTTCATATTCGGAAGCTCGAAAATAATGGAAATGGTCAAAGATGTAAAAAGTCAAAGAGTTGACTTTTGACTATGAAAAGTCAAACTTTGACCGACCTTATATTCAAATGTGATTTGAATTTCGAGAAAATGAATGCGGATTCATGCTCGGGAGGTCAAAATTAGTCAACACGGAAAAAATCATAAAAAGTCAAAATGTTGACTTTTCGGTCAAAGTATGACTTTGACAAAATGACTATTTTGCCCTTTGACTAAAGTTAGTGGGAAAATCCAAACTTTTGTTGGCTTATAGTGGAGACATTAAGCCCACTTAGATAGTGGATTCTAGGTGTTGGGTTTTTATGAATTGGTTTCATGCAATTTTTGCATGGCTCCTTTCTATAAATATGGGCTTTCAATTTGGATAAAAAACTTTTGCCATTTTTCCAAAATTGTTTTCTAAATTTGGCTGGAAAAATCACTATTTCGGAGAAAAATTAGAAACCCAAAGCCAACCCAAATTTCCATCTCTTTCTCTCTCTCGGGTTCTTCATCCATCGGGTCCCACAACCCGGTTCTAAGTCCAGAGAATAGTAGGTCAGCTCTAGTGGTTGTCCGGTTCATGTTTGAGTGGAGATAGAAGAGTTTCGGGAGCTTCAAAGGTAAGATTTAAAAAAAAAACCCTAATTAACTAATTTAGGGTTGTATGTTTAATTTATGCAATTAGAGTAAAATTGATCCTCAATTCCGCTGCGCATGCCTATTTTTCCATCAATTCTGTAGCTGAGCATTTTGATGATTATTCACCTTGAAATTTCTGTTCAACTAAATTGTTTTTACTTCTTCTTCAGAGCTTTAGTCTATGTTTTATATTCTTGCACTGTATTGGCAAGTTAGAAGTTTTTTATTATTGTTTCTTCTCATGTACTTTGAGCATTAGACTCATTCATTATTTCAATGAAAAGTCTTGTTTCCATTTAAAAAAACACCTATTTTTTGTATGCAAATATGCTATGTCTTATTTGTCGAAATTATTAGCTTTCTTTCATTTTTGGTGGACCTTTGGTCATATATTCAAGCGACATTGTAGTTCAAATCCTTGTTGGTCCTTCTTTGAAGCCCCAATCTTAATTATTATGGTCTAATGTAGTTATAACTCTACTTGCTGAAATTTGGTTTGAGAGAAATCAGAGGGTCTTCCATGTTAAATCTCTTCAGTGGTTTGATTGGTTTGATGTTGCAAGGACCAATGCTTATCCTAGCGTTCTTTTTCTAAATTATTTGCTAATTTTTCTATTCAAGATATTTGTCTGAATTGGAGTGTTTTTATTTTCTCAGTCTCAGTGTTTAATTGTCTTGTACTTGTTGTTTCTTGTTTCATGTGATATTGTATTTTGAGCCTTTGCCTCTTTTCATTATATCAATGAAAAATATTATTTCTTGTAATAACGGTCTAGTAAGCATTCACTTAGCTTAAAGTTAAGTGAGGGGCTATTTAATGGTGGCACGAGTAGTCAGAACGCAAACCCACAACGTGCTACCTAGTGACTGAGGGCATCGATTTCGACTTCTACATGACCCTCATGGACAAGGCTTTCCAGTGACTGGTCCTTTGCAACAGTAATTCTCCAGCAACTAGGTGACTTATTCTCGAGGGTTTGAAACCACATACAAGGACGCTTCTTTGGCAAGCTCTTTTTCAGGTGAACAACAATTGTACAGTTGCAAACTCCAATGATTAGCAAGCTGAACAACCTCCTTTCCTTCGATAACAATAATTTTCTCTTTCAACAAGAATTAAGCCTATTCGAACACTAGACAATAAGGTCTCAAGAGTTGTTTGTCAGGGTGCAGTAGGTAATGGTCCGCTTTAAACCTTCTTAAACTCAATTAATGTGTTCTAGTGTAGTCTCCAATCCCTGGAATTCATTGTAGTTCGAGATTGGTTCAAAGTGTTTAGATTAATGTTTAAGGTTGTTTTGAATAAGAATATTCATTTTAAGCATTTTTTTTGGCTTCAATTAAGGTTTTCGAACTAAGTTATAACATTACAATCTTGTTCAATTTAGGACATTTAGTAAGTAGAATTCTACCTGTTTGGCCTATTTGTTGTGTGTTAACATGTGGGATTTTTTACTTTTTTGATTATAAAATATGACATGTATATCTTTATGAAATATACTATTTTGTGATGAGTTCTGAGTTGAATATGTTGTGCTTTTGGATGTTAAGCATGATGCGTTGTTAGTGTATTGTGGTGAAAAGCATGTTGAATTGTTGAGTTTGTCTAAATAAGTATTAATTTTGTCTTATGAGTGTGTTGTGAAAATACGAGAATAAAGCATGGTCTAGAACTCATGTTTTAGGATATACATGTCTGGATTTACAAGCTAGAATTGGTAGTTTTGGATTTACAAGGGTGAGTATCATAGACATGGGTTTAAATTGTCAAGAGCTACCTCTCATCATGAAGAAACTAGCATTGAGACAATGGTTAAGAGCATATAAACCAAGCTCTGAGTAGCATTGAAAACTTGTGTTTAAATGATCAAGGGCCTTACATTCCCAAATCGATAGTTTTGGATTTACAAGGGTGAGTATTAGGGACAAAGGTTTAAACGTTCAAGAGCTGATACGACCTTACTTGAACAGGATCTGTTCTATAGGTTGTACAACTGTGTCCTTGAGTTCTAAGGAGACAAGAACGTTCAAGAGCTGATTCCTCTCATTATTGAAAACTAGCATTGGGACCTTGAGTGCAAATAGTTAAGAGCCAATAGACCAAGCTTTGAGTAGCATAGAAGACTTGTGTTTAAATGATCAAGGGCCAATGCATCATAAGGTATAGATCTAATTGTTGTGGCCATGTGTGAAAATAACTTAGGGCAAATATGTCAAGCCTCGAGTAGCATTGAGGACTTGGGTATACATATTCAAGGGTCAACACATTGTGAGGTGTAGAGCTAAGTGTTGGGATGTTCAGTATAAATGATCAAGGTCAATGTGTTGTGAGGTATAGAGCAAAGTGGGGAGACCTAGGGTATAAATGATCGATGGCAATACATCAAGTTCTATATAGTTCAGTTTCAAGGCCATAGGTATAAGTGGACATGGACAACGAGTTTAAATGAGAGAGAAAATATATTATGAGACCAAATGAGGAAATCATGTGAGTGTATGTGTAATTGTGAATTTAGTTAATAGAGTTAGACCCAAGGACCAATGTTTTAAAAGGCTTAAGGCGGCCTTGAGGCATTTTGTCATGAAGAGGTGAGGCGTAAGCCTCATTTTTAATTTAAAAAAATATATTTCAAGCATAAAACATATTACCTTGTATTCTTAACATCATAATATTTCTTCAAGTACAAAACATAATAAATAATTATTAACGAAAAAGGAAACAAATCTCAATAGTTCACAGAAAACTAAAGGGAGAAACATAAGAAAGAAAACATAAGGAAAAAAAAACTAATAATAATAATAAGGGGTCGTTGCAAATATAACAGTTAGGTGTAAAGTATAATGCAAAAGAATTTCTAAATATAGACAAATTTCGATCAAGCTCTCGGAGCCTATTAGTGATAAGTCTATTGGTGATAAGTCTAAATATCACTGATAAATGTTATTGGTGGTAGTAGACTTTTATCACCGATAGATCCATATCAGTAATAGACTTCTATTTCCAATAACAAAATCTATTAGTGATAGGCTTCTATCACATATAGAAATATATCATTGATAGATTGGTATCAACGATAGAGTCTATCACCGATACTCTACCAATGATATCAAGTATCACCGATAAACTCTATAAGTGATTAGAGTTTGTGAGTAGGCTTGTATTATTTGAAATCTGTCAACAACAATTATAGATTTCACATAGCATATAGAAATCTATCACTTATATAGAAGTCTACTTGTAGACTCTTATTGCATACTTTTAAGCTTCAATTATCGATAGTTTAGTTGCAATTTAGTTGTTTCTAGTTCTTATGGTTGATCAAACTACTTTGAATGTTTTGTTGAGTTTTCAATGAAAGAGATGGAGAAAACAAAATTGGAGGAAGGAAGTGAGAAAATTGAGAAAATGGAGAAAAGATAAAGAAAAGAATTTGTTTGAAATCCATCAATGATAGAATAGATAGAATATATGCTAGTTGTGCATTGTGATTGAAATCTATTAGTCATAATAGTCTATCATTGATAGATATAAGTTGTGAATTAAACATAGGTTAGTGATAAACTTCTATTAATGGACTTCTAACTATGAAAAAAGTATATAGTGATAGAAGCTGAATGAGTAGACAGACTTTTGATTAAAGAAGTCAAAAGTTTGAATCCCACAATTATTGTGCTAAGAAAATATAATGATAAACATCAATAAAATAACAAGAGAGATGGAAAAAGGAACTTGTAAAGAAGAGAAAAGTCAATGAAAACCATATATAATTAAAGAAAGAGAATATTGTACGAAATTGAGTATGTAATGAAAACGAAAGAAAAAGATGACAAAATTGCAAAAGAAAAAATCCAATGTTAATCCAGAATGAGAAATGAGGTGAATAAAATTAACAAAAGAGATCATTTGGAAGAAAAAAATATCCGAACCAAGAGGTTAGATGATAGAATCTCCCAATAACATGTGTTGTTGAACTTTTGAAAGAAAAAATGATAATAGGAATAAAAATAAAATAAATAAGGAGGTTTGAGAAAATTACTATATTTGCAGTTCTTTAAAAATGTTGCTATGCACTTAATTATTAGCCCTAAAAGTGCTACCCTTAATAATTACCCTAATAATAATAACAATAAAAGTTCAATAAGCAAAGGTGAATAGATAAATAAATAAAAAAAACTAAGAATAAGAAAAAAAAAAAAACAAGTAAACAACCTAAGATACTTGAAAGCGAGGAAAAATAATAGGAACTGGCGTTAACTTATTGTGAACAAAACAACAAACATTATCCATACTTGTGTACTCAAATGTAAGACTTGAACTTAGATATAGGTAGAAGTGACTTGAAAAAAAGGAAAAAGAAAAAGCAACCAGCCAAATGTCAGCCTATTTTAAATAATCACCGTTGAACTTTTTTGTTTTTTATTTATTAAACTAAACCTTTTGATTTTTTTTTCTTTGATAAACCTATTGAAATTCTTATGAGTTGCGTCTAGTGCCTTTACAGTTTTCTTTGCCACGTGGCCCATGGCCCACCCCCAAATTAAATGGAAGGCATGAGCGGTGGAAGTAATTGCATTGCATTGGCCTATGGCCTGCGTTCAGTAAACCACTCAAAGGCTTACGCCTAAAAGCCTCATAGGCACATTCATGGAGGCTTAGGCATCTCTCAACAAAGGCATAAGCTTCTTTTGTATATGTTGAAGGCGGAAGCCTTGAGGCACAATATTACTTGAGGCAGAATATTACTGCCTCACCTCAAGGCTTATGCCTTAAATGATTTTCAAAACATTGAGGACTAAGGTTAGAGGGCAAGGGAAGGGAAGGGTAAGAAATAGTGGGCATGAGTCTTTTGTAGGAAGATATGGACATCTCGGAAGTCTTTAAAAATTTGCACTCCTCGTTCTTTTCATATAAGCATAATACTGTGAAGACTGAAGAGGTTTCATCATGATTATTGCAAGCTAGTGTTTTCTGTAAAGAATAATGTATCACATTTAAAAGTGAGGATTTAAACAGTTGAGATGCCTCAACCTCTCAGCCTGAGATATAAAAGCAATTTAGTGTTGGGAGAAAAGAATGTAGAGAAATGAAAAAGTGAACTAGCATTGGTTTTATAGTTGAGATATACTTTTGTTTTGAAGTTGCAAGGACCAATACTTCTTGGTTTCTCTTTCCAAGTTTTATGCTCATTTTCTATTCATGATTTATGTTCGAATTGGTGTGCTTTTATTTTCTCTGTTTAGTCTTTCTTCTAGTATTGGGATGTCGTGATGTTGTATTGTATATTGATTAAGTTTGTTGCCTTAAGCTTTTCGTTTCATTGTCATTGTATATTGAGTAATAGACTCTTTTCATTACATCAATCGTTTAGCACTATTTTAACTTTTCTTTCCCTTTCAATTAGTCAATCGTTTACATTTTGATTTAAATGGTTATGTTCTTTTTTTTCTTAATTTTATTATTAAAATTTAAGTGGTTAGGTATTGATTTGAAGTTACCTGAAAAAAATATCCAACTATCCATCTTCTATGGTGATGTAGGCTTTTTTATCTTTTCCCTTTATTCATGGTCAGTGTTTTTCCTCGCTCCCCTCCTTTCTTTCTTGTGATTTCTTTTTTTGAGTTTAACCATGTGGAGTTGGGGATTTGAACCTCTAATCTTTAGATCAAGTGTTTAATGTCTTGATGAGCTATGCTCAGGCTGACTTTTTCTCTTGTAATTTATAATATGGGAGGATTGTGTTAGCAGGGGGATAGTGAAAACAAGCAACAAGGGCTATAACAACCTTGCTAGAAAGAGTAATATGAGATGTCAACACTGTGCGGGCCCTCTTTCAAAGGATATGGTCTTGTGCCTTCATTCTAAATTTTCTTCAATTGTCTTGACCTCCACAGAGTCTCACTTTAATCTGTAATTCTGTACGTATATTACAGGAAACAAGTGCTTGGACAACTCCTCCTCTCATTAGGGATAGTTTCTCTATGGTATTACTCCTTTTTTTTTTCTTATGTCGCCTTGCATTCATGATCTTCTGTTCTCTCTCTCTAAATATAAACCATTTAGAAAATTAAATATTGCCTTAATCTTGCTTCCTTTAATGTTGTACTGACCTGTGCATGTTTTGATACCCCACTTTGTTGATGGGATGTTTTGTATATCTTTTAGATTGGCTCTGCTGTTGGTGGTACTGCTAGTGCTTTCTATGGATTTAACAATGGTAATATACACCTTTCCATTCAATAAATCCAACAAATACAATACGAGCTGCTATCCAAATCCCCGACTAACTTACATGATCAACAATAAAACTATCCTACGTACTCTTTATATTCTGTTGTTCTCTTTTATCTGTTAAACAGCTCATCTTTTAATGCCATTGCAGTGATGCCTGTTGTTCAGAGATCAGTTAAAGGGCCAATGTGGTTGCATTTTCTTATTGGTGTAAGTACCTTTCTGTTTCCAATTTGTTATGATTATGAACTGTTACAAAATCTGCCTCCAGATTTCTTTGAATGTTTGATTTCTTGGTTGTTCTTTTGGTATGATAGAAATTGTAAGAGTTTGTAAAATATTAGATAATAACGGGTACTGGCATTGTTGTTATCTTACTTGAAAATATAAATCAACCGTGAAAGATGAGGGTTCCAACACTTCAATTGACACAGATAACATTGATTGGTAATATCAAAAGAAAAAAAAAAAAGAATAAGAAAAAACATGAATAGCTCCAATCTGAAGCTGAAAAAACTGCTGTATAAGAAAATGCGACCACGGAATGTCCTTCACTGCATTGCGCCATAAAATGTTTCCATTTCTCTTTAGTTTGGTTAGTGATTGTGCTGGATATCTCACTCTATTTTTAAGAACTATCAATATAACAGAGTTTTGGTACAGTTTTCCTTACAAAATGGTATTAGAGCACATTCATCATGGAGAGAACATGAAAGATGGCATAGGAACAAATAAAAGAAAGGTAGAAGGAACTGAGAAAGAAATGGTTGAGATTAAAGAAACGTTACAGAGTATGTGTGAGAACATTGATCAATAATCGTAGAAGGCTTGAGATCAATGAGCAAAGGGTGCGATGATATTTGAAACCTCTTGTGGCAAGTTTCGATTATTATCCACGACCAAGGTCCTCGTAGAAGCAAAAGATGTTAGATGGTAGTGAAGAGCCATTGAATCAAAACAGTCACCAATGAAGGGCAATTGTCTCAGGCCAAGAGGGAAAATGGGGGTTATTGCAACAAGTACAAGAAGCTTGAGACGCTATTTCTTTTTGGCAAAAATTCAAACTCGGTAGTTATTTATAGATACTTTGAGATTCATCAGTTGACTGACATAGAGAAGATCATGGGTTTCTGTGGTTAGTTCTGAGCATGCAGTAGTGATATTAGATGGACTATAGTCTATGGAAGCTTAAGTCATGGGATGATTTGAAGAAACAATTGTTTGAGAGGTTTCAACCAATGTAGAAGGGAACTTTGTGTGGCCGTTTTTTACCGTGAAACAAGAGGAATGATGGTTGAGTTCAGGAAGAAATTCGAGATTTACTTGGCATTATCTCTACACCAACTCGATCTGACACATTACCTGAAAGGGTTTGAATAATCAAAAGGAAGCACCCATGAAGAGACTAATGATGTGGAAGTATCAAGCTTAAGAGAGAAAGGGTTTATGTTCTAAATGCGATAAGAAATTTATGGTAGGGTTTCGAGAATTGCGAGTTGCAGGTGTTCGTGTTGTTAGGGAACAAGAGAGGATGAAGTTGAAATCGTGATCGAGGAGATTGCAGAACATACTAAGGCTAAAAATTTAGATATAGGTAATTGGTTGAGTTGGCGTTGAGGTCGGTGATAGGATTTTTGATTCTAGGCACGATGAAGGTCGAGGTTAAGTAGGGCGACAATGGTTGGCAGTACTAATTTGGATTGTAGAGCCACCAATTTTGTTTCCAAATGACTGTTTGATGAATTGGGTTTGCCTCTCATAGAACTGTTTAATTATGGTGTGGTGATGGGAACATGAGTTGCAATTGAGGTAAGGGAGTCTGTACATTGGTTGCAGTTTGTTCACCACAATTGACCATCAAAGAGGATATCTTGCCTCTGGAGTTGGGAGTTGACATTATTTTGGGTATGCATTGGTTGCGAAATATGGGATTCATGGATTTAATTGGAAGTCTCTTATGATGACATGCTTGTTAGGAGAGAACAAGGCAACACATCAAGGGGACCCTTGCCCCACGAAGGTAGAAGTCTTGTTGAAGATGGTTACACGAACATGGTCGGATCAAGATAAAGGGTTTCTGGTAGAAATGTGGGAATTGAACGTTAAAAATAGAGGAATACAAAATTGTTGAGGTAAATATGCTCTTTCCTCTCTCCTCTATCCTCTCTCTTATCCACAAGTAACTCCAATCACTTTCTCCGACTTCCTTGTTCTCTCCAACCACTTCTCCTCTATCCCACTTCTCCTCTATCTATCCACCACATTTCTCCATTCCTAATCTCACAGTCATGGAAACGAAGAGGCAATATTGATGACTAATAGGGGCGCAAGTAAAAAATCAAAAAATTGAAAAAACCGTTTAAGCTGATCGAAACTGTGCATTATGTCAGGTTAAAGCCGGTCGGTTTGGCGGTGTTGGGTTGAAAATATTGAAAACCAAGAATTGTCGGGTCAATTTCGGGTTAGACAAAAAAAAGTGTTGAAAAACCGTACCGACCGATAAAATATTTATATTAAGTTGCAGGATAATTTCCAAAAGATTCCTTTGTAGAGTTGGTAAGTAATCGTGTCTGGAAACACTTGGTTGCAAGTTCGAGTTTGGGGAGTACAATGATTTTATATTATTTCAGATTTATAAAATAAATTCCGGTGGTTTGTCTCTCTCCTGGTCATATTAGCATGTGCGCGTACATTATTCGGCCAATCGATACTCAAGCCGACCAAACCCGCTGGTCCAGACAGTCCGGCCGGTTCGGATTCCTAATGAATTTGATTCGGATTCGGTTCATATGGATTCTTCACCGATTTGGGCAATCTGGTTCTAGTTTTCTCTAAAAATCGAATCGAACCGAATCACTTACGCCCCTAATGATTACTACTTTTGCATATGGCAAGAAGAAATCGGTTTTTGCTATAGAAGACTTGACAAGAGAGCAGACGGTACAACAGGGAAAGGATCAAATCCATGGTTTCTTCTCTAGAAAGTACAAGATGGAGCAAGGAATCATTCGTGTGGCCAAATTTCAATCAAAAGCAGGGTGATTTGTGGAACCAGCAGTCTGGTCCTCAGGTGGAAGAAGAAACATCCATATTCCAGCAAGTATGAATACAAGAGGCTGGCAATCCTTTGCTTCGATGGTGAAAGAAAGTTTACAAACTCTGAATAATCAACTTCATGGAGTCTATAGCCTTGAAGATCAAAAACTTAACAGCCCCATCAGAATACGAACTTATGCTGACACTGTGAATGACAACAAAGCTACAAGAACTCTGATGGAATCTGAACATCCACAGGTTCTTCATGATTATTCGTCTTTCTGGATTGCAAAGAAAAAAGAAATGCTAGACTTAAATCTCAGTTCATTGCTAGTTGTGACAATTGATGGAATATTATTCTTGGTCAGATGTTAAAGATACTTTGGAAGATTTTTTTCAAGTATCTATATCAATTAATCCATTTTTTGATGATAAAGCCTTAATTAGGTTTAATCAGGAGATTGATCCAGAGCATTTAGATGGCAACTGGAACGAATATGGAAGAATGCATTTGAAGATTGAACCTTGGTCGAAAAAGCTTCATTCTCTTCCAAGCTTTGTCAAATGTTATGGAGGATGGATATCAATCAAGAACCTTCCATTTGTCTTTTGGGAAAAGTTCTCTGTTTGAAGCAATTCGTCTTCACTTAGGAGGCCTTGTGCAGATTTCATCAGAAACTTGAAATGGTTTACAATGCTCTTCAGCGTTTATTAAGATTGAAAATAACCTATGTGGTTTTATTCCAACCTCATTAAGTATTGAAGACTCATTGTTGGGAAATTTGATATTCATTTTGAAAGCTTGGAACCTTTGATCTCCAAGAATAATATCCCAATCAATAAAAGAGTTTTTCAGCGGATGACTTTTTGAATCATGTGGATATCACTTAAATTAAAGAGACCATGATTGATGAAGGGTTCACAGTAGACATTCTTGAAGGAAAAAAAAATGCAACAAAGGATATATCAATGGCCATTAATTTGGAGAGAGAAAAAGACTGCTTGGGTCTTGTGTGGGATAAAGAAAAGGCAGAAATCCAGCCTTCTCAGCGGGTCTCTGTACCTAGAAAGACTCTTGAATCTGAAAGGGTTTTAGAACATGAAAAGGTGCCAACTAATATTGTTAATAAATTAAATGTCTGGCAATTTCCAAGGAGAAAGCTCAAAGAGTCATAGAAGTGCAAGAGGCTTTAAACAACGGGGAGACCAATGAAAAATCACCTAAGCCCTCTCAAAATATTCACTCTCCCTCCCAGAAGGATTGCCTACAAAATCCTCAGGTGAAAGATGAAGAGTCTTTTTATGATCAGCAACAAGATAATTCCGAATTTGAGCACTACTCGAACCAGGCCTCCAAGCACGCAGCCGAATCATTGTTAAATCATGCCACCAATCCCAATCTTGGAAGAAGATGTTGGGAGAGTCTTGACTTGTCAAGATAAAATCTCTTCAAGGATGGGACATTTGTCACCAATAATAGTCCAATCAGCCTTCACGTTTCCTGGTTCAAAAGTTCAATTCGTTCAATGAACATTCTCTCAAAATTACAAGAAATATGATCAACAAGAGTCAGATGATGAATCAAATGTAAGTGTAAGTAGCAAGGAAGCAGACAACCCTATTTCACAAGAAGAAGTTGAAGACTCATTCACATTACATCAGTTGGGAGAAGCTTACATGACATTATTTCTAGAGCAACAACAATCTCTTGTAAGTCCTCAACCTTTGTCTTCTTCTCAAATTCTACCACATTTTGCATCTTTAGTGGCTGCATGTGATTTCAATCTGCAGGAAATCACATCTCCACTAAAGGTTTCTTAAGAATGAAGATCATATCATGAAATACACGAGGTCTTAATGACAAATCTAAGCAGACAACATTGAAATATTTCATACAAAGTCATCATCCATATTTAGTTTTGATTCAAGAGACCAAAGCATTGGAGGTACTCATTTTTTATCAAATCAATATGGAGTTCAAATGGCATTGGCTGGACATTTGTAGCATCATATGAAAATCAGGTGGAATGCTTATTATGTGGGATGGAAGCAAGGTAACTCCCATTGAATTTCTTAAAAGGGCTACACATTATCAGTCAAGATCACGACTCTTTGCAAGAATCTTTGTTGGGTGACAAATGTATATGGGGCTGCAGAATACAGAGAGAGACATTTCCTTTGGCCTGAGCTTGTGTCTATCTCATTATTGTCACCAAGGGCAATCGCCTTGTCTGCCAACAAAACTAAATATGGAGTGTACATCCCAAGATCCGATGCCAACAAAACTAAAAATAGATGATCTACTATACACCATGGGCAATCGCCTCTACATCCCAAGATCCGGGGAGTTACGAAGGTCGCTGATGAAGGAGTGTCACGACACACCGTGGGCAGGACATAATGGTTGGCAGAGGACTTATGCTCTCTTGAAACAAGGCTACTACTGGCCAAGCTTTCGGGACGATGTCATGCAATTTACCAAGACTTGCCTTGTCTGCCAACAAGACAAGGTCGAAAGGGCGAAATTAGCGGGTTTGCTGGAACCCCTACCTGTGCCCTCTAGACCATGGGAGAGCGTGTCTCTCGACTTCATCACCCATTTGCCCAAGGTGGGAGAGTTTGAATCGATCCTTGTTATCATCGACCGGTTCTCAAAATATGCCACTTTCATCCCAACACCGAAGATGTGCACAGCCGTGATGATCGCCCAGCTGTTCTTCAAACACATCGTGAAATTATGGGGCGTCCCCGCGAGCATCGTTAGTGATCGGGACGGAAGATTCACTGGGACATTTTGGACAGAATTGTCCAAAATATTGGGGTCAACACTAAATATCTCCTCTAGCTATCATCCCCAAACTGACGGCCAGATGGAACGCTTTAACAGTATGCTCGAGGAATATCTGCGTCACTTTATCGACGCTAGGCAGAAGAACTGGGTCCAGTTGTTAAATGTGGCTCAGTTCAGCTTCAATAGCCAGCAGAGTTCCGCGATTGGAAAAATGCCCTTCGAAGTGGTGTGCGGTAGACAACCACTCATGCCACACTTGGTGGACCACCCTTATGCAGATAAAAGTCCTCAGGCACATAACTTCACTAAGGAGTGGAGCAAAACCTCTGAGATAGCTCGCGCCTACCTAGATAGAGCGTCAAGAAGGATGAAGAAGTGGGTTGATAAGAAGCGGAGGGCCCTCGAGTTTCAAGCTGGGGACAAGGTCCTGATCAAGCTACGACCGGAACAGTTTCGTTTCCGAGGCCAGAGAGACCAACGGCTAGTAAGGAAATATGAAGGTCCAGTGGAGGTAATTGAAAAGGTCGGGAGAATCTCATATAGGGTTCAGTTACCCTCATGGATGAAGATTCATCCTATCATCCATGTGAGTATCCTGAAGCCCTATCATCTCGTCCCGAGGATGAACAACGAAATATGCTAAGGCGCCCACCGGTCACGAGGAAGAATTCCGCTGAGAAAGAAGTTGCACAAATCCTGAATAAACGTACGCGCCGTATTGGAAGACCCAGACAAGAACTGACAGAGTTCTTAGTGAAATGGAAGGATCTCCCCGACGAAGAGATCAGTTGGGAGCGGGCCGAAGATTTGAAGAATGCAGCTCCAGCCATCGCAGATTTTGAACAGGGTCGGTTGACAGGGACGTCAACCAATTAAGTGGGGGAGAATGTCACGGTCATGCTTGTCCAGGGCCTGTTGCCCATGGCCGCATGCCCGATCTAACCCTCTTCTAGCATACTTTCATATCATGTATTGTATTAGCTTAGTTAGCTTGCTTTCTTTACATTTTCATTGTAAGTGACCACTCGCCCTTTTGCATATGCAAGGGTGCCAGTTGGCTTTTTGTTCAGAATGCACTATATGGGGATAAGACTAATCATCACTTCCCCATACCCGGAGTAGTACTCTATAAAGCTGTTGTTGTTGCTCATTGCTTTCTAGCCTACTACAATCTTTCTTTATTCGCACTCACAAAAACTGCTTACGAAAACCTTTTCTCCAAACCCGTTTTCTAAAACCGTTTTCCCTAAAACGGGGGTGGAGGTTGCGAGAGGCACTCGGTGTGCCACCGGCAATCCATATTCGAGTTGGCTGACTTGTTCGTGAACGGGAACAAGTGCCGCACAATCGCTAAGAGAAGCTCCCGAAAGAGCGATTGTGACACCTAGCATTATAGCCTCTTCCCAAAGTGCCTTTATTGAAGGAAGGCAAATTTTAGACCCCATCCTCATTGCTAACGAAGCTGTAGAAGAGTATAGAGTGAAAAAGAAGAAAGGATGGATCCTCAAACTTGATTTGGAGAAGACCTTTGACCGTGTGGATTGGAATTTCCTAGAAAAGGTGTTGAAAAGTAAAAACTTTGATCAGAAATGGATTGATTGGATTCTGGGCTGTGTTAAAAATCCAATGTTTTCTGTGTTCATCAACGGAAAACCAAGGGGAAGAGTGGTTGCCACTAGAGGCATTAGGCAAGGTGATCCCCTCTCACCTTTTCTTTTCCTTCTAGTAAGTGAAGTTTTAAGTGCTTTGGTGACTAAGATCATTCAAGCCGGTCTATATGAAAGTTTTGTGGTTGGCAAAAATAAAATCCAGATCTCCATCCTTCAATTTGCGGATGATATGCTCTTGTTTTGTAAGTATGACAGCAGCATGCTTGCAAAACTAAAGCAAACGGTGGAGTTTTTCGAATGGTGCTCAGGGCAGAAGGTAAACTGGGATAAATCAGCCCTTTACGGTGTAAATGTGGATGAAAAAGAGTTGCTTTCAATGGCTGCTGCATTAAATTGTAAGGCTGATCAGCTTCCAATCCTCTATCTTGGGCTGCCTCTAGGAGGGTACCCGAGGAAGCTGTCTTTTTGGCAACCAGTTTTGGACAACTTCCAAGCCAAATTGGATAAATGGAAGTGTTTCAATCTTTCTAGAGGAGGTAGAGTCACATTATGCAAGTCAGTTCTATCCAACCTCCCAACACACTTCATGTCCATATTTATATTGCCGAAAGGAGTTGCTTCGAAATTGGAGAGAATCACAAGAAATTTCTTTTGGGAAGGGCACATTGGCAGCAAGCTAAATCATTTGGTGAAGTGGGCTATGGTTCAAAAACCATTGACAGATGGAGGCCTTGACCTTGGTGGATTCAAATTTATGAACCAAGCCCTACTTGCTAAATGGGTCTGGAGGTTCTTCAAAGAAGAAGGCAAATTTTGGGGGCAAGTTATCAGAAACATCCATGGCACGGACCCTTTCAATTGGCACACGGCAGGTAAAGGGGGTAGAAGTCTGAGAAGCCCTTGGATTAGTATTTCTAAATCTTGGCTAAAAGTTGAATCGTTGGCCACTCTTAAGCTTGGAAATAGTAGAAGAATTGCTTTTTGGCTGGACCCTTGGGTGGGAGCGTCTCCTTTCCGTTCCTTATTCCCAAATCTCTTTCGAATATCTTTGTTACCAAACGGTTCGGTTGCTGACCATTGGGACACCAATTTGGCAGCTTGGTCAATCACCTTTCGCAGATTGCTTAAAGATGATGAAATCACCTCCTTTCAAGATTTGCTTGGGGTCATTGCAACAAGGAAAGTTTCAGAATTTGTTGATAGCAAGGTATGGTCTATCTCAGCCTCGAGACTCTTTACGATCAACTCACTTGGAACATACCTTTCCCACTCCTCCCCAATGGATAAATCTCTATTCTCGGCCCTATGGAAGACTTGCAGCCCAAGAAGAATTAACATTCTTGTTTGGATAATGCTTAGTGGGCAGTTGAATGTAGCCTCGGTATTGCAAAGTAAGATGGCCGCCAACAATATCTCTCCTTCAATTTGCCCTTTGTGTCTAAATTGGTCAGAAGACTCCCTCCATCTTTTCTTTCATTGTTCCTATTCAGCTTGGTGTTGGAATAAGTTGCTGTCCTTCTTCAACATCTAATGGGTTATGTGTAACGACTTTAAGGGCAACTTACAGCAGCTGTTAGTTGGTATAAACCTTCACAAACCCTGCAATTTTCTGTGGTTGAATGCAGTAAATGCACTGCTGGCTGACCTTTGGTTTGAAAGAAATTAGAGGGTGTTCCATGATAAGGTGCTTGGATGTCAAGATTGGTTCGAATCAGCCCGTCGGCTAGCTTTTTCTTGGTGTATCCTCTCCAAGCACTTCAATGCCTACAGTTTATCAGAATTTAATCTCAATTGGAGGGTGTTTGCCTCCCTCCCAAGTGACGGAATTTAGTCTCTTCAGCATCCAGTGTTTTTCGTAGTTTTTTCATTGTTTTTTCAGAATGTTTATTTAGTTATTAGCCTCGTTGTTTGTCCTTTTGGGAATGTAAAGAAGCTAGGCTTCTGCTTTAAGCTAGTCTTAGATAATTATTGGATATGATGAGGGCGCTAAGGGGGTGTCAACCTAGTTGAGATGCCCGGGTACGCTAGCTGATCCGTTTTGGTTTTCGGTTGTTATTTAGCTCATTGAATAATCCTCTTGTACTTTGGGCTTTTGCTCGATATTCTCTTAAATTAATGAATTGTTTCCGTTTAAAAAAAAAGCACAAAAATGAGACAATGACTCAGAATGATTTTTCATTAAATATAGCCAAGTCACATGAAAATAATCAACCACCAAAGTAACAAAGTAACGAAAACTTGTTTGTGACACGACTGGACAAGGGCCCCAAATATCAGAATGAACTAACTCAAAAGGAGTACTGGCTCGTCTATGAACTCTAGGACTAGAACTAAGACAATCAAATTTAGAAAATTGACACGAATCACAATTCAAAGACGACAAGGAACGAAATTTTGGATAAAGTTTCTTCAACACGAACAATGATTGATGACCCAAACGACAATGAACTTCAAATGGGGATGTAACTCCAGAGCAAGCCATAGCTTTCGGTATCTGGTGGTAAAAAATGTAAAGCCCCCCCAACTCATGTCCTCTACCAATAATCTTCTTCTTCATAGATCCTGAAACAAGCAATAATCAGAAAAAAACTAGACAAAACAGTTAAGGTCACGAGTAAGCTGGCTAATAGAAATTAAATTAAAAGACAATTGAGGCAAATGTAATACAAAGGATAAAGAAAGTGATGGAGTTAGAGAAATGGTGTCGGATCCAAGAACAAAGGAGGTTGATCCATCTGCCAAAGTGATAGATGGAGATGAGATAGGGGACAAAGGCGCAGGAAATAAGGTAGAATTACCTGTCGTATGAGCGGTGGCACCAGAGTCTATGACCCATTTGGTAGATGATTTAAGAAGACATTTCGTATTACTTGTTTCGACAATGGTGGCAATAGGTTTTGATAAGAAGAAGTCTGCTAGGATTCCTAGAATACTTGAAATTTAGTAAAGTCGTCAGCATAGATGGTAACAGACTTCTCAGCCATATCATTGGTGGAAGCTATTTGAGCATGTTGAGATCGTTGAGTCTTATACAACAACTTTCGACAATCACATTTCATATGCCCTAGCTTACGACAATAGTCATAGACGATCTCCTGAGAATTGATCTTCGATCATCATAACTAGGCTTCTGAAAATTGTTAGTCATCCTTGGAGTACCCCGGAAGTTATTATTGACTCATAAAGGCATTGTTAGGTTGAGAAATAGGCGAACCGGATTGAGAACTCTCAGTACGAAGAACATGACTGAAGGCTTCCTCTAATGACGAGATTTTAGAATCAGAAAGAATCTGTGTTTTAGTCATTCCAAACTCAGGTAAAAGTTCATTAAAAAATATTATAGTATCCATCTTTTCTCGCTGAGCTTGTTGAACTTTGACATCAGAGCTAAACGGCAATAGTAAAGCAAATTCGACAGCTGCCTTCTTAAGTCTCATAAAGTAACTCGTAACAAATTGTGCTTTTTGTTCAGCTCGAAAGAATTGCATATAGACAACAAACATTCGATGAATGTGTTCTTTTCTAGAGTATAGATATTCTAAGAATTCTAAGAGTTCCTTCACAGAATCACAATGATCTACCAAGCCAACCACCTCACTTTCAATAGAATTCATAATCTAAAGATGAAGTTGAACGTTATCGCAAAACCAAGTCTTTTTCTTATCATCTTTTGGTGGCTACTCAATCACATGGTCATCCATATCTGTACTAAGCAAATAAAATTGAATCGTTCAACGCCAACCATAGTAATTAGATCCGTTTAACTTGTGTTCAGTTATCTTCGATGCTAGGCGAATTACATTAGATACTACCATATGCTTTACTTCATCCATTATGAGCTAACAAACAGTTTGTAGATCTCATGAGCGGAAAGAGAAAATCAAGATAGAAATCAAAGATGAATCAAAGAGCAAACATCTCCAAATTGAAACAAAACGACAACAAACCCTAAGCAAAAAAGAGTTTTTTTTTTCAAATAACTCACAATCGAGTAGATTTCAATGGAACCAAATGCACAAAATGATCAGAAAAGATAAATCGAGAAGAACCCAACTGACGAAACGTGGAACGGTGGCCCCACGCGCTCCCACGCGCCGGCTCATGGTGACGGAGGAAACCCTTTGTGGCGGCGCGTGAACCTCACGCGTGGTTGTTTTTGGTGACTGATGACTGTAGACTCGAGCGGATGGTGACAACGTTTCTCCTGGGATGGGTGGTATAGACAAACAACCACTCAAACTAGATGACTCAACTCAAACCCTAACCTTGTGAGAAGCGTAAACCCTAATGTAACCGTCGAACGAATATTCTAAAAAGTGCATTGCTCTGCTACCATCTCCTCAATAATGATCTTTTGGGAGAAGTCTTCTCTATGTGGTAGATAAACATTGAAGAGGATGTTTTATTTGCTATGGCCTCATGTTTGAAATGCAAAGGTGAAAAATTGCCTTATATGTACTTAGGGTTACCCCTTGGGAGATATCCTAAGCAACATTCCTTTTGGCAGCCTATCATTGACAAAGTTCATTGGAAGCTTGATAGATGGAAACGTTACACAACCTTTTGAGAGGGGGTCGATTGACATTTTGTAATGTAGTCTTATCAAATTTACCAACTTAATACATGTCATTATTCCAAATGCCTTGCTCGGTGACATCGGAATTGGAAAGAATTATGTGCTCTTTCTTTTGGGAAGGACAAAAAGGTAGCAAATTGAACCACATTGTGAGATGGGAAACCGCTTCAAAAGCCTTGAAGGATGGCGGTTAAGGTGTGAGAAATTTGAGAGACAGAAATACAACTCTCCTTTTCAAATGGAACTGGAGATTTTGTAATGAAACAAAAGCACTTTGGAGCAAAATTATGAAGAGCATTCACGGCTTGGAGCCTCATCATTGGCACACATCTGGAAAATTTGGCTCGAGTCTTCGCTGCCCGTGGATAAGTATCTCGAAATTATGGAACAAATTTAAATCCTTTGCAACCTTTCAACTTGGATTAGGGGTCAGAATTTATTTTTGGCTGGATGTTTGTTGTTCTGAATCTCCATTTAAGGTAAGCTTCCCTTGACTTTTTCGTATTGCCTCATTACCTAATGGTAGCTTAAAGAAGGCACAGCTTAAAGAAGAGGAATTTTTCAGAGTTATAGCAGTTGATGAGCAGCTTATTGGAAAATCTCCATCACATTTACCCAATTCTAGAAGCTGGCCTTTGGATGCCTCGGGTAAGTACTCCATCAAATCTCTTTCAAGGCACTTGAATTCCACATCTCACCTTGACAAAGAGTTATTTCAAGTGCTATGGAAATCCAAAAATCCAAAAAGGATTAATATTATTGTTTGGGTGTTATTATTTGGTTCTCTCTATTGCTCAACTACCTTACATCATAAGCTTCAGCCACACTATCTTTCCCTTACTATTTTCCCTCTATGCTTAGCAAACAGTGAGGATTTACAACACCTGCTATTTGATTATTTCTTCTTTAGCTGTTGTTGGCAAAAACTACTTTCATCCTTCATGGGTTTTCAGTAACCCAGTACAGGATAACGTGCTTCAAATCTTGTTGGGACCCCGATTATCTTTCAAAGCTCAACTGCTATGATCTAATGCTGTGAAAGCATTAATTTCCAAAATATGGTCTGAACGGAATTAAAAGAGTTTTTTATGACGAAGCGACAAATTGGTAAGACTGTTATGGAACAATTCGATTCCTAGCTTCTACATGGTGTTCTCTCTCCAAGGCCTTCGAGGACTACTCCAACTAGGATATTTGCTTAAATTGAACTTTTATTGTTTCACCTTAATTATGTTTTTTGATTGAGACTTTTTTTGCGGTTTTGGTTGTATTTCTCTTTGATGTATTTCTCTTCAATGTACTTTCGAGATGTGATGAGGGCGCTAGGGGTGTGTCAACCTAGTTGAGATAGCTGGGTGTGCCTGCTGATCCTTGTTCTTTAAGTTGCAATGAGTTCTTATGTATTGTACTTTGAGCATTAGCTTCTTTTTATTAACATCAATGAAAGGTTATGTTTCTGTCTCAAAAAGAAAAAATAGAGGAATACAAATACCAAACACTGTTGTATTAATAGATCTTCAATTTACAGTGAGATCTAGGAAGATCACAACCAAAACATTTTTTTTCTTAAAAGGAAACACCACTTTTCATTTATGAAATGAAAAGTGACTAATGCTCGAATTACAAGAAACTACTAAAAATAAGAACTATGGATCAACAGATGCACCTGGCTATCTCAACTAGGTTGACACACCCATAGCATCCTCATCATACCCAAAACGAACATTTTGAATACAATAGAAAACCATGTGTCTAAAAATACTATTACATAGAATGAATGAAAACATCTAATTAAGACAAATATCTTGAATAAAATAATTCAAAAAATTATTAGAAAGTGAACACCAAGAAGAAGCTTTAACTCTTGCAATCTCATAACGATCAAACCATTGAAGAGTCTTTTCTTGAAAAATATGTTGATTTCTCTCAAACCAAATTTCTGTCAAAATTGCTTTAACTGCATTAATCCATAACTGAAGCGAGTGAGTTTTTAGAAAAGGATCGATGATAAGCTGAGCCATGTTCTCCTTGAAAACATTGCTGAAAACCTAGTGAAGATTGAATGTCGCAAACAATTTCCTCCATAATTCCAAAGAATAATGACATTCAAAGAAGATATGCTGGTGTCTTCAGAATTCTGCACACATATAGGGGGCAGATTGAGGGCAAAAGATAATGATTTGGCAGCTTCCTTTGAAGAGTTTGTGAGCAATTGAAAGAACCAAAAATCATTACCCAAATTATAATATCTATTCTCCTTGGACAGCTTGATTTCCTCAAGTTTTTGTACAACAGACTGTCTATTGGTGAAGATGAGTTCAAACGCTTGAATAATGATTTCACCAAAAAAGTATCTAAAGCATCTAAAGACCAAGATCTACAATATTGCCCGTCAGCTATCTTTTTACCTTCTAATAACAGTAAAAGATTTTGAAAATCCAGAATTTCATCATCTTTTAGTAATCTTCTAAAAGTAATTGACCATGATAAAGTAGTTGAATCCCAATGTTGAAAAACTGGACTTTTCGGAGACGAGGTAATTCTATACAATTTTGGAAACCAAGAATTCAGTGGAGAGACACAACCATTTGTGATGTCAAAAGGAAATTTTAATGCCATTACCAAGTTTAAAAGATGCAAATGATGCAACTTTTTGCCAAACTCGGGAAATAGTAATCCAAGGACTTCTAAGGCTTCTCCCTTCTTTTCCAGCCATGTGCCATTCACATGAATCACTACCATGAATACTTTTTACTACCTTACACCAAAGAGCTTCTTTCTCATGTATAAACCTCCAACCCCATTTTGCCAACAGAGCCACATTTTGGTTCTTTAGATCACCAAAACCAAGGCCTCCATGTTTTTGTTGTTTGGAAACTAACTCCCATTTGACAAGGTGATTAATCTTGCATGTATCTGAACCTTCCCAAAAGAACTTTCTCATAATCTTCTCTCGTTCTGAGATTGATCTCAAAGGCTTAGACAAGTAATAAATTGGAATACTTGAGAGAACTGCCTTGATCAAAGTGAGTTTACCTCCCCTTGACAAATTAAAATGCCTCCATCTACCTTGATCACAACCATAACATTTAAGAACCAAGAACAAGAAAACCAGAAAACACCAGCTATTTTTAGACCGTTGGGAGCCTCTCCTAAGCCAAACATCCACAAAATTATGCATCTTATACTGACCTCCCTTTTGAGTAAGAAATTTTGACCAATCACAAATTGTCATGTCATTTTCCATTTTTTTTTATTTTGTTTTGTTGTTGTTGGAAAGGAAACAAGACTTTTCATTGAATAAATGAAAAGAAGCTAATACTCGAAATACAAGAAAACAAAACGAGTAAATGAACTTGCTAGGTACACTTGAAGCAATACATAAGACAATACGGGATAATTAAATTGGAGAAATAAATACATTCGTGATCGAGCACAAATCTTCGAATATTTTGCAAATTGATTGGAAAGAGAATTACAATTCCAAAAGGAAGAAGCGAGCCGCCCCTTTCCCATGCTGTCCTTCTTTGTCGACCCAGTCCTTTCTCCAGCCACCGTCCTTCTCCCCGATTCCTTCCCACCTTTGCCCTAGATTGTTTTCTTAGCCATATCATCTTTGCCTTTCATTCGTTCTTTCACAGCCCGTCGTCTGGCTCTGTCCCCTCTTACCCTTTCCAACCAGCCTCCGACCACCTTCACCCTGACCTCTTGCTTAGCCTCCGACTACTGTCGGTAGCCTCTCTCCTCTACATTATCCCTCTTTCCTTCCATCATCCTCTTTTCTCCACTAGCATCCTTTCTTCCTGATCATCTCTCGTCAAACTTTCAACTGTAAGTATGGAAGTGAAAAGTTGTATCGCGAACGTGTTCTATTTTTGTATTTGGAACGATTCTGATACGTTCTCCATGGAAGACTTGGAAGTTGACAAGCTCCTTCTCCGCTCGCAGTCACAACTTAGTTGATTCGTTGAAAACATTTTAGACACGATCAAGGGTTCTGCTTCACGCTTCTTTGTGAGGAATGGGTGTGATGGTTCGGGTGTCACAAAATTGTCTAAGTTCCATGGTTCCTCAGGATGGATTATGAGATTGTTATTTGGCCATTTTTTGGGGGTAGATACTTTATTCATATTCCTTCCAGAGAATTGATGCAAGGTTGGTATTCTTTTGTGTTAATGCTCCTAGAATTTCAAAAATATTTCGAAGCTTCTGCTAAGCCTTTTATCCCAAGAAGGGGGTCAGCAAATATTGCTCTACCAAACCAAGGAGAAGACTACATGGACATTGTGAAGACTTCAAATGTTTAGCAAAGCTCCATTTTCCCATCGAAGAAATAGAGCGTGGATTCAATAGCTTTTCCACTTCTGAAGCAAGGCCTTGTTTTAGTACCCAATAAACAGAGTAAGACTCATTATTGGGTGCTAAAGAACTCTTGATGTTTTTCAAGAAGATTTTAGCAATTTATGGATAGTTTACAGATTGTTTGAGTTCAATGACTAGTTTGAAATAGCTAAAACGTTAAAAATTACTTTCAATCTGATGTCAATATCAATCCTTTGTTTGCGAAAATACCTTACCAAAATTGGATCAAGGATCTCTTGAGGATTTGATTGAGGAATTGGGCAAATAGCAGATTTGTGGTTCGTTTTATCTGAAGTTTGAGAAGTGGAACAAGTTTGTGCATAGCCGGCCGATATGTTCGAAAGGATATGGAGGATAGATCTCAATCAAGAATCTCCCATTAGACTATTGGTGTAGGCAAACTTTTGAAACTATTGGAGCCTATTTTGGAGGTTTGGAAGTTATTGCATCAGATACTTTGAACCCCGTTAATGTTTTTGAAGCTAGGATTCAAGTTAAAAAAATTTATGTGGTTTCTTGCCATCAACCATAGAAATTGCGGACGAGAAGCGTGGTTCTATCTTTCTAAATTTTGGAGACATTGAATTAATTGATCCTGCCTCAAGAGTGAAAGGTGAATTATTGGTTAAGGATTTTACTAACCCAATTGATAGAGTCCGTTTGCATCGAGTTTTAAAGGATGAAGGATTAGAGTTTGATTCTTTAGATCCTGACCTGGATTTTCTATTACCATCTTGGCTGTCCTTAAATTATTCAAGAAACGCATTAGTTTCCAGCATAAAGGGGGGGAATTTCTTGCTGCAAAAGCCAATGAAGTTGGTCAATTGGTCTCTCACTTGAATCAGGTTCCATGCCACTGCCGTTGGAGAAAATTTTCGGGAATTCTTCTAAGTTTGATGTGAACATAGAGCTTCATTTATTGAAGAGGGAGAAAGTCGTTGGGGATACAGTTGTTTGCCAAAAAGACTCTTGACATCCCTTCGAAAGACATCCAAATGGGTTTTGCTGCCAAGATTGTAGCTGACTTTGCTGATTCACTTTCCAAGAATTTCAGCCCCATGCCTGAAGTTGTTTCAAGTCCGTGCGTTTCCCATCCATTGAAGTCTCACTTGAAAAGGATAAAAAGCTGTAGGTTCCATCTTCAATGTAAAAGAAGTAAATGCTTGCTCTATAATCTCTCTCCTGGAATTTCAAGTGATGGCAGCCCTCTTCTACCGATAGTCCCTCCTCCATTTCTACACTGCAATAGTAATTCTGATTCTTCTCCCCCAGCGTGCGACTCTCAACTGTTGATAACCAAAGAAGCGTTCAAACCCCTATAAAATCCCCCACATACATGAGACTACACGCTCGACCGTCCCAACTCCTCTAACTTATTGCCTACTGTGAAATACCTTTCTTAGCCTTCCTAAAGTAGGTGATCACAATCGGAGGCCTCAAAGGGTCCCCAATGCTATTAAGTGGAATATTACTGACCACAACTAAGAGTGGAGTTGGTGTAAGCAGCCATCGAGCTTAGAATATGGCTCTTCTAACTAAGTATAGTCAGCAGTTCATGAATGAGAAAACTCTGGTTACATTCCCCAAGAACCATCTCACAAATAGGGAATTGGTCCCATCTCTGAAAGACCGTTTTAAATTGAAAGGCCATAAAGGTTGTATTTCAGGAATGTTGTTGCAAGGAAAATAAGTGGTGTAAGCCTATTGTTGCTGATGGAGACACCTGCCCTCCGGAGTGCCTTCCCAAGGATGTGTAGGGTGGTTCACTCTAGAGGCTTTACTATTTCTCAAAGCTGGTCAGACTCCTCAGAGGAATTCAAAACTGTGGACGTTCAAACTTTCAAAAGGAGTGGTCTTTTACTATTATTCTCTTGTTCCTAAATTTATCAACAAAAGTGAATGTTTCAGTTTGGCTTAAGTAAATATTGAAATAAGAAATCCATATGAAGGTGGTTTCTTGCTCATGAGAAGCTGAGTACTGATATGGACTTCCAAAAAGAATGGGTAGCCTTTTGATTTCCCCCAGCGGGTGCATCTTATGTAAGGCAGATGTGGAGGACCAAATGTACTGTACCTTCTTTTCTTATGCCTTTTGCTGCCTTTGTCGGTACATGCCTATTAAGATTTTAACATTAGTTGGTGCTTCCGAAGTAGCAGTGGTTGCTTTTCTCCAGCTCATGTCTGGCACTTTTTCTTCTGGCCAAGCCAGGACATTATGCTTTTATGTGGTGTTTTCCTTGGAGACGGAACGAAACGACCTTTCAATGGGTTACCTGCTTAGAATATTTTTTGGGATATGTTTGGTAGTTATCGCATGTGTGTCCTCTTTTGTATCTTCTTTTGTCAATGAAATCCCAGTTTTTGTAAACAAAAGAAAAAAAAAGGTTCTATTTACTAGAGTTCATTCCCCAAAATAAATCTTGTGTCAATCAATCATGGAGATCTTGTTCTACCTTCTATTAATATTAAAGTAGGGTGTCCATTGAACAATTGCCTTTTTGTAGCTATTTTGTGGTATATTTGGTTTGAGAGAAAAACAAGAGGATTTTTAAAAATGGAGGTGTCGTGGGGAAGGTTTGGTCTTCCAATCGGGTTTATGTTTGTTGCTTGATTTTGACTGTGATAATAACTGGCAACGATAATTTTCAGAATGACCCAACCTACTGCTGCTCGACTGTTGATATGGATTATGCTCTCACTGGATAGCTAATTTAGGAAGCAAGTGTGCTTGAAAAAATTAAAGCGGTGGTATAGGGTGGGGCTTTATGGAGGACTGTTTTTGTTTTTTTTTGTTTTTGTATTTTTTTTCCTTTGTAATTTCTACTATTCATGAATGATTATGTGCTATTATTGTGCATAATGTTTAGTCTTTACTACCATATTCTTTTCATATTTATAATGTCTTTCTCCTATATAAGAAGACCTAATTTGTACATATTGAATTATTAAAAAGCTTGATATTCTCTCACAATTAAGATTATTTATTTATTTGTTTTGTTATTTTATGGGTCATCTGGATCAAGAGAAATAATAGGAACTTTAGAGATGTGAGAATAATAGAATCGTAGAGTGACACTAGGGTGGATGTTTGATTCTTAGATTTAACACCTTTCTTTGGGCGTTCGCGTTGAAAGAAGTTTTTTTTTTTCTTTTTCTTCTTTTAGATCTTATTCTCTTAGATTGAGCCATTTTCTTCTCTGTTAGGCTTGTCCTTGTTTGGTACCCTTTTTCCCCTTTAAAGAGAACTCTTTTTTCTTTTGAGTGGAAACATTCTAACCCTGGTGTACATAGGGTGCAAGTACAGTTCCTTGAGATGAATTTTAATGTTTTAGTCCTCTTTTTGAGTGGAAACATTTTATCTCACTTGCAGGCTCCTCCTGTGATTGTATTTTCTTCAGCTTGTGCAGGAATGACAGGTTAGTTATTTTGTTGTTATTTAATATTTAATAATTGCAGCTGGCTTTTTCTTTTCCCCAAAATGTTCTATAGTATGGTATGCCAAATTTGAGTACCTTCTTTAGAATGTAGTAGTAGTGATGTGGAATGCCATTTTGTTTAGCATTGATAATAGAACAGGAACACATCATAAGTAATTACCTTAAGAAAAATGACTTTGATAGTGATTATTA
The DNA here is from genome assembly GCF_027475165.1 of Benincasa hispida. Lineage (NCBI taxonomy): Eukaryota > Viridiplantae > Streptophyta > Magnoliopsida > Cucurbitales > Cucurbitaceae > Benincasa > Benincasa hispida. The sequence continues at coordinate 79,138,926 of NC_143480.1, forward strand.
GTTACTTTCATTTGAAGGTGGTATCAAATACAAAAGTTGTTTCTAAATGAATGGTTACAGGTGGTGCTGTTCCAGCTTTGGCCCAACTTGTTGCTTCATCTTATCACTCGTTAACATCGTCTTCAAAAAATGTTAAGACTCAGGATTCAAAATCTTCATCTACCTTGTAACGGTAATGTATATAAAGGGGATTCTTATAGTATAGGTTTACATATACATACCTTATATTTTTCTCCAGGATATAGCAAAAGTAAGTTTATTTGTTTACTTTTTAGTATTTGTGGGTCGCGTACTTGGACTAAATTCGTAAAAATTGAGTTTAAATTCCAAAATCTTCTTTCTTCTCCCTTCTCTCTCTGGATCATTGAAGAATCTTGAATAAAATTAATTAACAAATCTAAGGTGCATTACATTAGAGTTATGATAAACTAAAACTCCAACAAAATGATCCCATAATAACCACAAAGAACAGTCCAGGAAAGAGAGGACTTCTGATGTATATCACGTTCCTTTTCATTGCGAGCTCTACGATCTCAAGTTGCAAATCTCTTCAGCTCTCAATGTGCAGAAATTTATAAGGAATTTTTCTCTTCAAAGTGCCAGGTTCTCTTTGTAGGGAAAGTTACAATATTCAAAAGTTTCGATGAGATAAAAGTTTGTTTATATGTTGATTATTTAAATGAACTTTTGATAGATATCTTTCAAGAAGTTACAACATTCAAAAGTTTCAATGAGGTAATGATGATACAAATATTTACTATTAGCCATTAGGAATATTTTAAAAATTTTCTGCTATCAAATGGAATACCGTTACATAAGCGTATATTTAATGTTAACTGTCCTATTATGCTATTGAGAAATTTATATTGTCGAATGGATTTTGCAATGGAATAAGAATGGTATGTTGATAATTTGGATCAAATAGTATGCATGTTGAAGTAGCAATGGGAGAACATAGAGAAAAACAAGTTTTTGCATCAAGAACTCCCTTAAATCCACTTAAAGACATGATATTCATTCAAGTTCAAAATGATACAATTTTCACTTCGATTATGTTTTGCAATGACAATAAATAAAGCACATGCACAAACTATTCCTAGTGTTAAGATATTTCTTCCTCAACATGTATTTTTATGAGACAAGTCTAGCATTATCAAAAAGAGTTTTACATCAACAACACAAGTTCTTATCAAATCACTAGAAGATCCAAATTTGCTTTACATGTACACAAAAAACATTGTTTTCAAATGGATTCTCCTTTAATGAAGGTTAAGTTTATTAAATAAATTTTGTTTTTTTCCTTAAAAACTTAAAGCTATGTATTGGTTATATGAAATATTGCTTTCTTTCGTTTTCTACGAGAATCAATCAATTATAAGAAAACCACCAAACAATTACTCACGAAGTAGTAAGAGACCATACACTTTTTTTTTTTTTTTTTTTTTTTTTTTTTTTTTTTTTGGGGGGGGGGGGGGGGGGGGTAAAAGTCAATATATAACTTTAGTTGTGATTTCATCATAGTATGGATTTTAATCTTATTCATTCTTCTATTTTTTTTTTCTATTTCTATCTCTTTTTTTTTCCTCTTAAATTTAGGCCACGTTTACCAAACCGTAATGAAAAAAGGTGTAATCGGAATGAGATTTCATTGATGGATGAATTATAATAGGCTTGAATCGCAAACATAATTGGATTTCTTTTGATCGCGTTTACTTGAAATTATGAATTTGTCACAATTTATTGTTATCGTTATTGTTTGACCCTAATAGTAGCGGTAACGATAACACTAACAATAGCGATAAAAGGTAATAGTAAATGTGATAAATTTATAATTTTCATACAGTTATAGTAATAATATCTATAATGGTAATGATAACGGTAACTGTAAAGGTAGTGGGTTTCTAAATTAAATTACATGATTTGATTACAGATTTTCAGGTAGGCCTCACATCTCATTACAATTACGGAAAGTAGGTAAATCAACAAAGTAATCTAGTGGGATCCACTTTTTACATTACCATTGATGAATTATTTTTCAACTAGCGTAAACGTGGCTTTAGTGTAAACAATTTAAAATTTAAACTTAATGAAAATATATTAATTCAGAATATATATTTCATCATACCATTTATGTTACGTAGATTTTAATGTATTTCAGCGCATTTCATTACATTATAAATTAGCCTAAGACAAAATATATACAATTATATACAATTATATCTACTATTTCTTTCATTACTTTTTGAAACAATGTCAAATATTACTATTTAAGATAAATAAAAAAAATATCGCATTCAGTATTCAAATTTTGCCTTAAATTATAAGTTATAAGAACTTAAATCACGTGCAACACATGTGTCTTTTAACTAGTTACAATAAAAGAAAACTACTAAATACTAAGAACTAGTTATCAAAGGTGATCGTTAGAATTGGTTGTTGGAGGTAGTCATCGTTGAAGTTGGGCGTTGGGGATGGTCTTCGCTGGAGTTGGTTTGTTAAGTGATCATTGGAGTTGGCTACTCCAAAGTAGTTGTCGAAGTTGGTTGCTGAGGAGTGGAGTCATTGAAAACATTGGAATGACAGACAGTTTGTTATTGAGGTGTAAATAGTGATATTGAAACTAAATGAAGATTAAAATAACTCTTACTTCAATTTTCTTAACACACAGTCGGGCTATTATAGGCCCTCAACTAATTCAAAATTGGTGCCTGAAACAACACTTAGGAGGTGTTTAGGGCGTTGAGTTTGTTACTATAGTGAGTGGTTATTATAATTTGTGGGTCGTTGTTGTGAAATGTAGATTTTGAAAGGCTTGCAAATAAAGCTAACAGAAAGTTATAAATGTAAAAGAATAACATAAGAACAAAGAGGGCAGTGATTTAGTGGTTCAACTCCAAAATCGAAGTTTAAATTGATGGAAAAATAGGCATGCGCAGCAAAAATAAGGATCAATTTTACTTTAATTGCACAAATTAAACATACAACCCTAAATTAATTAATTAGGATTTTTTTTTAAACATTACCTTCGAAGCTCCCGAAACTCTTCTATCTCCGCTCGAACACAAACCAAACAACAACTATAGTTGACCTACTATACTCTGGACTCAGAACCGGGTTGTGAGACCCGATGGATGAAGAACCCGAGAGAGAGAAAGATAAGAAAATAGAAGATGGATTTTTGGGTTGGGTTTGGGTTTTGAATTTTCCTCAAAATAGTGATTTTTTCCTACCCAAATTTAGAATTTTTTTTTGGCAAAATGTCAAAATTTTTTCCTCCAAATTGAAAGCCCAAATTTATAGAAAAAAGTCATGCAAAATTTGCATGAAACAAATTCATAAAAATCCAACACCTGAAATCCACTATCTAAGTGGGCTTAATGTCTCCACTACAAGCCAACACCTAGCCCACTATCTTGTTAGTGGAATTATCCAACATTTGAATATAAGGTCGGTCAATGTTTGACTTTTCAAAGTCAAAAGTCAACTCTTTGACTTTTTACATCTTTGACCATTTTCATTATTTTCGAGCTTCCGAATATGAACGTATTCATATTCTTGATATTTAAATTACATTTAAATATTAAACCTGTATCTCTAAACTGAAAAACCGACCATTATATCACATATACTTGTTGGTTTTCTCTCTTCACCTAATTCGAACAATTCGAATTATTCTATCATACTATTCTAAGTTTATTCCATATGAGCTATTTATTCCATATGAGCTAGTAGGGGAACCTAATGGACCTATAGATCATGGGCTCCAACGATCCGAGATTAGCTGGCTAAACTCTTTAGATGGAGTTAATCAACGGGTCATTCCACTATAGTCCCGTAGTTGCACTCCCCTTACTATAGATATATTTATTTTCATATGATATAACCATGATTAGTAAGCTAATCCTTCACAGGTTGTTCGTAATATTGGCTGGGTCATAAAAACCGTTTTTACCCTCGAGACTACATCTTATCCTTAAGTTCCACTGATCCTCTAATGAACAATTTTGGTTTAAGGTCCAACCTATAAACTGAACCCCTCTCGAGCCAAGGAGAGGATGGGGCCCCTTGTTCAAGACCTGGATTCAGTACTAAAGGGAACAACCTATCTACTATCCTTATAACGAGTAGAAGTGAATTCCGTCTTGCACCCTATGTTCCCAGCTATTCACCTGATCTTACCCCTGATATGAGAGGCTTATTGGGCCAGCGATAATGAGCTACCCTCACCTATGCAGATCTAAGGATAATTGATGCTTTATTTTATGTGATGAAATAATGGAATGAATTACAGTGATAGAAATGCGTTGAGCAACAAGTTTTCTCAGCAGAATCTAAGTATAAATTCCACTGAGTTTCCTGGTAAGTCTAGGGTTGAACTCAGGGGCTAGGGAAAATGGTATGTGGTGATAATTTTTAAGAAGACTTTGCGGTAACCAATAAATCAATAGTTGTTTTGGGTTGTTGTTTGTGGTATAAAGTAAATGTATGCGGCAGAGTTACGAAAAGAGTTGATAATACGGAAGATGCAATGAATATGTAGGGGAACGGGTTGAGAAGGGTTCAGCTAACACTTCCTAGGATTGTGTTCATGTTATGCAATTATGCAACACACATACAATAGTTAATCATCTCTCAACGCAAATGCTACGGCTTCTAGTTCTAGAACGCATGCGAAATATGCGATAAAGTCTATAGGACCTACAAATAAACCTCTATTCTTATTTATGCGATGAAAAATGTTACACACACAAATAAAGTGACCACATAATATCATAACCTATCTCTATGATGCATGCGATGCATGTTGGAAAACAGAGCTTATCTCTAAGTCTCTATCTCTCGCTTATGCAGATCTAATCTCGCTCTCTCGAGTCTAGATTCTAATCTAGCTCTCTCAAGTCTTAGGTTCTTTATTTAGACTCTCTCGAGTAGCTCTAAAGGGATGTTGGGCTCAGTATAAGACAAGATAATCGCATGCGATGAAGATCCTAGGTCATGTTAGCTTAGTTCTTCTCAACCTATTCGATAAATTTAGCTACTCATGTGTGCTTTTAAGAGAGTGAACAGATGTAGATAAGCAAGTTTTATTTTATAGATATAGAGTTGAAATACAGAATAACAATGCGAAATGAGAATAAAGAGCCTGGTAGAAATCTCTTGCTTCCCAAAGCTTTTATACTGTCTTTTCTACTATGTTCAAAAGATAGTCTCGCTCTCGCGAGAGTCGACCCTCTCTCTACTTTTCCACCCCTCTGGGTTCTCTCTCGAGCTGACCAGAGCGATCTTCCGACGTCTCCTTTCTCTCGCCCTGCCTTCTAAGTAAAAAGGAAAACTATAAACAAGGCTATTCTATCTCAGGGAAAAGTCTCTAACTCTCCGAACTTCTTTACTGAAGGTTGCCTTCGGTATTTATAGAGCTTCGGGGTGAAAGGAGTCTTCTCTCTTATGATTGCACTGATGGGATGACATTAATTCTCTGTCTGATACGCCAAATATTTGTCATCGAAAAGCTGAGTGTATGATGCTTGGTTTTATGAAGTGGAAATGTGGATGCTATGCATTGATGGAATTGTGTTGTGCACTTAAGTTTCCCTAGTGGAATCCAAGTGTAAATTCCTTTGAGTTTCCTGGTAAGTCTAGGGTCGAACACAGGGACTTGTGAAAATAGATTTCGTTGGTAATTTTTATGAAGACTTTGCAGTAATCGGATAAATAAATAAATTGTTGGGTTTGTTGTTTGCGTTGATGAAAAATAAATAAATGTGGCGGAGACTGAAAAGAGTTGGTAAACGGGAGATGCGATGAATATGCGGTGAACAGGTTGAGAAGAGTTTCGGCTAATACTTCCTAGGATGCGTTCATGCATTGCGATCATGCAACATGCATACAATAGTAAACCATCTCTCGATGTGAATGTTACGGCTTCTAATACTAGAACACATGCGATATATGTGATGTCTATAAGACCTACACATAAGTCTCTATTCTTATTTATGCGATGACAGGATAGCATACACACAAATAAGACGACCACATAATATCATTCCTATCTCTAGGATGTATGCGATGCAAGTTGACAAACAGAGCTTATCTCTAAGTCCTTATCTCTTGTTTATGCAAGTCTAATATTGCTCATTCAAATCCTATACACCAAAATTTCCTTAATTCTTATTCAAGTCTCTTCTTAAAATATTTCTAAAATCTAGGGACTACAAGTTTATTCTTCAAAACGACTTTTCTAGATTCCAGGACATCGCATGATTTATTTCGAAAAAAACTTTTTCACTGGGGTGTTAACTGATTTTTATCCTTGCATATTTTTGACATTATTCTTTTTCTTTGACCTTGCGCTGATCTAAGTGCCTCGCCTTTGTTTTGGCTTGCCACCATATGTGTCATGCTGACATCCAACTACGAGCAAGGCGCTCTTTCTCAGCCTAAACTCGTACCTACTCGGCAGCGGAGTTGCTGTCATTTATTTATGCGTTGATCACGATTCCTATCTTCGTTTTGGCTTGCCCTCATGTGTGTCATGCGGACATCCAACTACGAGTAGGATCCGATCGCAACGTTATATATATATATATTGTCACACCCTCTCCCTAGCCTTAGCCCCCAAGACTTGGAAGGGAGCATGAGGATACACCAGTAGTATTCCAATATAATATTTCAATTTAACATTTCCACCCCTTATCTATTAAGACTTTAACATGTTTACAATAATCTATCTAACTATCATACACATAGTTCAATTTCCTATATTCTTTATTACATGATCCGAGCCGTGTCCTGAGAATTTACCAAATCCTGATATGTTGGTGGTTAGTAGACTCCTTCCTGAACGCTCCGCTTTGCTACCTTGGGGGGGGGGGGGGGGAGATATAAGAAAACATTTGGAAGAGTGTGAGCTACTAAGCTCAGTGAGTGGTGCTTTTAAAATAATAATCACTTTGCAAAACATTTTGTTGGGAAATAAATTACATAATCACAATTCCAATATAATTTATGCATGATCATATGTATATTCATTCAATTATCATCCTCTAGTTCCATGCTGTACTTGGCGTGTTCACATCATGGACATATTATCAATCATAACAACTTTTTATGGAAACTTTCCTATAACCCACTCTTCCCGCCAATGTGCACATCGACAATTCTTTTCCCGTTAGTCATGCTTAGGTAACTTGACTATATTTCCCACCGACCGAGGCCGACTATATTTTCCTGCCAAGTACCCTTTTTAAGCATGCTAACTTATGTAGTCCGGGTATAATCTCAGTTTACATAGAAATTCCACAAATAATATCATGACAACAACATAACATCATAAGCATGCATTTTGCACTTACATATGCATTTATCCACATATCAACGCATAAAACTATGTAAACACTCACCACAAGCAAGTTTTTCCACTAAAATCACCTTGAGAATACCTTCCTGAGAATTCCTCCATGGAAATTCCTCAATTAATACTTGTTATATCAATAAATAATGTCAAAAATAGCTAAAATACCATTATATAATGAAAATACCAACTTACCCTACTCCAATTTAGCCAAAATCCCAAAATTAGCTTCTTTAGAGGTTATTTGGACCGTGGTAGGCAGCTGGGCGTTGGGCAGTAGGCAGGGTGGGCATGCTGTGCCGCACAGGGGGCTGACGCGTTGGGCATGCGTTGCGTTGGGCGTGCGTTGCATTGGGCGTGATGCGTCGCAGGGGGGGGGGGGCAGCTGCGCTGGGCTAGCGCACGGACGGACGCAGCTCTGCAAGGCGTGCGTGCAAGGTGTGGGCTGGCTGTGCGTCGGGCTGACTCAATGCCTCACCAACGCAACCTTTGCTTCTTTTGATCTCTAATTAACTTGGCAGCCCAATAACTTAAACATAACCCTCTAAATATGCTCTCAACACAAGATTTAGGTGATGGTATGAATAAATTCCTCTTGCCCAACCCTCTATTTATAGCCATTCCAAACTCACCCCCTTGTGACAACTCAACTCCCATTTGTCTCACTTTGGAGCTGCCAACACTTAGTCTACCTGGCCTAGCTTTGAGTTGTTCTCATCTCAGCTTGCCAGCCAAAATCTCCTTTTTTGCATGAAATCTCCTTCACCCACCTCCTGCTTGGGGTGATAAGACTTCCATTGCATGAAATCTTTTTTGTCCACCTCCTGCTAAAACTTTGTGTGATCCTCCTTTTGCCACCTAAATCACTTAAATACTTAACATATTTCTCTACTTAAATTGTTTAAGACTTATGCTCGTATACCATTGGCATCTTCCCTTGAAGTTTTCCATCAATTAGCCTTACCTTTTATCCTTAGCGCATAGCAACTCACCCTTCCTTCATCAAAGTCCTACTTAGCCATCGCATGAGTCGGCCATCACCAACTTATAGGGTGGCTGCTCACCCTCGACGCATGGCTTGCTAGGAGGGCTTGCTCGACCTACTAAGCATGGACGCACGGTGTTGACCATCGACACATGATCGTGCTACCTAGGCGCTTGCGCGCTTGGCCACATAAGCACACTCGGCCGCGTGGGCGTGCCTCATCGCATGGGCATATGCTTGGCAGACTCGGCAGCGCTTGACGCATAGGATGGCTTGCCCGCTCGACACATAGGCTGCGTGCTTAGCGCATGGCCTGTGTGCTTGGCTTCAACGCATGGCCTGCACGCCTAGCATGCTCACTCGACACATGCTTCCTGCCCGTGTCCGCATGGCTCATGTATGCCGTTATGTTGGTTGTATGCAACCCTTTGCCATTTTCCAAGTCTTCTTGCTTCAATCCTCCATGCATTCTTGTGTCCAACATGTTTAAGCCCTTCATAGGCGTTTGGACTTTTGGTCGCCTTTTTGGATAATTTTAATGTTTTCCAACTTTTGCTCCAATATCCTTACTTAGGATTTTTTTCTATTTAACTTCCCACTTTAGATTTAGTGTTAGGGTCTTACATATATATATATATAGATAAAAATAACAAGGTCGAAAAATGAATACCGCACCCCCAAATTTTAAATGCGGTAATGTCCACATTACTAGTAGGTTGAAAGAAGTCATGCGATGTTCTTAGGAAAGTTCGTAAAGAGTCAGTTTGAAAGAAAGCTAGCAACCCTCTACTTCTAGAAACATTTCATGAGGTGACTGTCCTAAAATTAAGTTGACTCTAGTGTATACGAAGAAATAGAAGCATGTGTTTCATCATTGAAATCATAATTGGCAAAGAGAAATCATGCGATGACTTACTAAATTTATCAATGTTAAATGATTGTGTTAATCAAAGAGGATGCAGTGATAAAACTTTTAAAATGAAAATGCGATGCGATAGTGAGAAATTTGGAATAAAGTCAAGGAAAAATACAACCCCTAAATTTGCATTGTCGCTCGCATTGTTTGATGACGCATCTTGCTTTGTGGTGATCTACTTCCTTTGGATTGTGGTGATGGAATAAAGTAGATGCATCTTTGTGTAATGCCTCCTCAATCGTTCACCCCGATTGTTGCAAGAAAAACATTAAGAGGGTCAAATAATATTAAAAAAACAGAATTGACAAAATCGCTTACCGCCCTCCTTCTTATGCCATTCTTTTATTTGTTTTAGATAAGCAAAAAGATAGTGGAATGAAAATACTGAGTAGAGATAAGTTTAAGATTTCTGGAGTTCAATGGATACTTCACAAAACTTGCGTCCCTGATCGATTTAAATCGCCTGATAACGTAGGGACCACCCACTTCTTTCTCATTCAGAATTTCTTAGGTCCAGGGAGTCGACTTGGCGATGCCAGCCTTCTCTGCGATATACTTTCACTCTTTGCCCATTAACTTTGAATATGTTGGTTCCGTCATCATTAGATAACTCGACCGCGCCATGCGGGAATACCTTTCTGACTATGAATGGTCTGGACCAATGTGACTTTAATTTCCCAGGGAAGAGCCGTAGTTGTGAGTTAAATAGTAAGACCTTCTGCCTAACTTGGAGGTTCTTGCTGTATATTTGTTTGTCATGCTAGCACTTTGCGTGCTCCTTGTAGATCTTTGCGTTCTCATATGCGTTAATTCTCCATTCCTCCAGCTCGA